>NC_136889.1:20249070-20633380 GCF_949152265.1 Phoxinus phoxinus | reverse complement strand
GCGAAAACCTCGTATCTCCACATTGCATCATTTTATTTTACTTTTTCATACATCATTACTATTAGTCTCCCTTTATGCCTGTCTGTGGGTTTTGCAAATTTTTAGCTAAAAAAAAGTATTAAAAAGAGCTTGTGACTAAATCTTGTAACGCCATTGGCTTCTCAAACTGTAAGTAAAACCTCATGACTCCACCCCGCCTCATGAAGTGCCGCACACGGTTTGAACCATCTCTGCTTGTTTGCAATGCACAGGTAAATAAAGAACTGCTCTTTGAATAAGTACAACTGTCTTATAGCTTCTGCGTAGCACTTCGTCTTTCATAACTGAGTGCCCACATACACTATATTGGCAAAGGTTTTGGGACATCTGCTTTTACATGACATGAACTTTAATGACATCCGATTCTTAATCCGTAGGGTTTATAGAGTTGGCCAATCCTCTGCAGCTATTACAGCTTCAACTCTTCTGGGAAGGCTTTCCACAATGTTTAGGAGTGTGTTAATGGTTTTTTTGACCATTCTTCTAGAAGCGCATTCGTGAGGTCAGGCACTGATGTTGGACGAGAAGGCCTGTCTCTCAGTCTCCGCTCTAATTCATCCCAAAGGTGTTCAATCGGGTAGAGGTCAGGACTCAAGTTCCTCGACACCAAACTCGCTCATCCATGTCTGGACCTTGCTTTGTGCACTGGTGCGCAGTCACGTTGGAACATGCGGCCATCCCCAAACTGTTCCCACAAAGTTGGGAGCATGAAATTGTCCAAAAATTCTCTGGTCAAAAACCTTGTAACTCCATTTGAGCTTGATTTTGGTCAAATGTTATAATGGCACATCTGACCATACATGAAGCCAAAATATCAACTTTGTCAACACTATGTTAAACTGTTACAAAACATATATATATATTTCATTGTCTGATTATAAGAATCAGAGATCATGTAAACAGCAGGGAAAACTTAAAATGCTGAATGGACTTTTTGAGGAACAAGCCCGTGTGGTTGTCAACAACATGTGTACACCTGCAGATGAATTTACAATGAATTCTAATATTAACAGAGCCAGTGAAGGACTTTAATACTGGTGTAATAAATTATTGCTAAGATAAAAAGCAAATTTGGTGTCAAAGGTTTCACAGTAATCTATGAGTACTTTTGAATGTTTTTGTCATCCAAGTCAGACTATTATTATGAACAATAATAAGACTTTCTTTGTGGTATTATGATTACAAACACAGATGAAATTTGGAATTCAACTATTCTCTCTCAATACATTGACTTAAGACGGAGGTGTCACACAAGTAGTAAATTGTACCGTAAATTGGAAACTGTAGAAGGGGTTTCCCAAGACAACAGAAAATAGAATTTATTAGATTATTATAGATTGATATAAAACAACAGTGAGTATTAGATCTGTTTTGAATCAGCATAAAATACAATCAAAATTCTAAACATGGCTGCTTACAGAGACACTTTACATAATGGCATAACGTTACTCTGTTCTCTCACACACGATACATGTAAAAAACAGGTGAGATCAGCCCAATGATAAAAAAAGCGTGGGTGCAGTGAAATAGCAGTCATATGACAAACGGATGATCTGATCATGTGCTCGCATATATTATGCCTAGATAATGAAAAAGTAAGACGGGTGTCTATGCTGAAGCTTCCTGTAAAATTATTAATTAAGTTTTTTTTTTAACCAATTATTAAATCCCCTAATAAATGTGAGGCATTTCCCCTTAACCTTCACAACGGTTAGACATCCCTTGTCAGAGCGGGAGACCACTTCAATACATCAATCTATTTCTATAATATCTAAGATTATCCTCTCTTTTTGTTTTGTTTTCAGTCAAACTCATGGCACATGACCGACTAGTCAGGTGGTCAGTTGAGGCACCGCCCATGGCTCAAATTTGATTGGATGCTGCGCTGAGCCGTATTGAGCGGATTGGTTAGCACATCGAGTCCGTTTTCGCTGATTGGCTGCTGCACAAGCGTCCCCGTCTCACAGGTTGTAATAAAGCGTCGCGTCGCTCCAGCTCGGCAGCTCGGGTAGCGCAACAGTAGCAGGTAAGCATATTAACTACTGATATCTTTATTTTGTATTAACTCTACTCATTGTGTTTGGTTGTGTTTTGTATAATGAATCACCTCAAGGTTAAATACTAAATTCAGCTAAAAGGAGAATAGTTTAAATCCCCCCTATGGCCTGCTGTATTATTGTATCCCTGATTTCCTTGTTTGTTTATAGGATGATCACGAGACCACTTGCAAAATGTATCATGGTAAACAGATTATGGCCCAAATTGCCGCAGTCTTTATTACCCCATTTAAATTGCGATATTTGCTACCATTACGTTATCATCTAAAAAGAGACATTCAACAAAATGACAGATTATTATTTTGTTTAGGAGATGTATTAGGGTTTACAGTAGTTGGAACTATGTTTTTGGCAGATATGAGGTATAAAGATAAACTTTTGGAATAAGCTGAAAAAAACATTTTTATATTTCACCCTATATATTTTTTATCTCAGCCTTACTGTAATCCTACTGTAACATCAAGAAAACTTAATTTGTCAACACAGCCATACATAGTATTTATATACAGAAATATTTACATTCTATAATTTTGACTTGTATTTAAGGTGTTTGTGTCATGTTAGTAGAATGTTGTTTTTCCTTTTAGGGAGAATCACAAATTTACATGTTAAAATGTACATAACTATAAAGGCTTGGTATAATTTCAGAGCAAATACATACGTGTAAATGGTACAAATGTTTATGTAAAAGAGTTTAAATTGAAAATTGTAATTCTAAATATTATTATTATTATTATTAAAATGAAGATCATCATCACATTAAGTATTTTATGTGGTTTTGCAAATACTTTAGCCTTTTTAGGGAAGTTTACAACCTTTAACATTTTAAAAGCACGCATGGTATTTTTTTCTGGTTTATTTTCCGTCTCTGTTTGTAGATTGCAGAGATGATCGCACAGAGAGTGGCAGTTTCAGTTCTTGCCCTGACCCTGGGGCTGGTAGTGAGTGGATTCCCTGCGAGCAGCCAGAAAATGGGAAGCACTGGGTCGTCATTGTGGCCGGATCTAATGGCTGGTACAATTACAGACACCAGGTGAGAAAGGAAGTGATCTTTGAGGTGGAGAAAGTACACGGTTTTCCAAATTATTAGTCAGTTGTCTTATCTGAAGTCTGTTAAGATATTTGCATTTATTCATTTAGCAGAAGCTTTTATCCAAAGCGACTCACAAATGAGAGAAATAGAAGCAGTTAAACTAACAGTAGGACAACAAAACTCAAGTGTTATGACCCTTCTCAGTTTATTTATTTATTCTTCTTTTGTGTGTTTTATAGGCTGATGTGTGCCATGCATATCAGATTGTCCATAAGAACGGAATTCCCGATGAGCAGATTGTGGTGATGATGTATGATGACCTTGCGCAGAATTCTGAGTGAGTATGACTTGTATTATGCAGTGGTTCTCAGCCTCCATTTGTCCAAAACAATATTCAAAGGCCCTCTTATATAAGCCAATTTGTACCTCTTTCTAACTAAAATAAATATAGGTTTAATCTTGCACAATTGTTTTAGTATACAGTATTTTTAGCATGTTAGTTAAAATGGGACCCTGGCGAGTACCACTGGTATAGTGGTTAAAGATCTGAGCTGGTAACACAGGAGTTATTGGATCGAGGCTAGTAAGGGTTTATTTATAACTTGGAGTTGCTTTGCTCAAGGTCCAATAGTGATACAGGAACAAGCACTTAACCCACTTTGCCTCAGATTGTAGAAAATGTGCTATTAGCAATTTCAGAAGCAACAAAAAAAAAAACTCTTAATCGTCTGCTGGGTAATTTGTCATTGAGACCAATATGATCAACTTACCTTAAATCTCTTTGGTAAAGTTGTGTCTCTTCCAAAAGCAGACACATATAAATTATTTATCTCAACCACATGTTTGCACATGTACTTGCACACAAACAGAGCTTTGAGTCTGTTCCTTTGCAGAAGTCACAAGTATCTAATTTAACCACCAGAAGCTTAAGTCTGCCAAAAGAAAAATGCGTGAATTGTAGCATGTCAGGTTTTTCTGTCATGGCTGTGATCGTGACTGGCATTAAAGATGTTTGTGTCATGTTTGAATGCGGTGTGCTTGTTTATTTGTAGGGTGAATCTCACAAATCGCTTTGTATTTAACTTTTAAATCAAAATATATATATTTATTTATTTGCATAAACAAAGTAGCCTATATCTAAATGATAACATATTATAATCTTTAAATTTGAACAATTTAGCATTTACATTATTGTTGTCGATTGAGGTGAAGCATGATGTGTGTTTTGGACAGGTTTCATGAGATTCACCCAGTAAATATTTTTTGAAAATGACGAATCATGAGGAGGAGGGGGAGGGGATGGTTGTGAAATTTTAACCTTATTTTATTGTTTTACTGAAAGTTGTGCAACTGACATTCAGTGCTTTAGTGGCTTTTGATTATGAATTCAAATGTAGGTCAGGTGTTCCGGCTGAATTAAACAATGGAAGAAAGAAATGTTATCTGATCATTGGCTTGGTCACATGTTTTTGGGTTAATTTTTAAACCTATTTTGATAAGTGGTGGAGAAAGATATATTTTTATTATTGTTTGTTGTCTTATAATAATTATTGTTTTAGCACCAATTTGTCAGTGTTCGCTCCTTAAAACCAAAAGCCTTTTCAGTACCGAGGTTCATGTGACTGTTTTTGTGTGTCCAGAAACCCAACTCCAGGAGTGATCATAAACCGACCCAATGGAACAGATGTTTACAAAGGTGTGCTGAAGGACTACATTGGTGATGTGAGTCAATACGTGTAATTCTGTCTCTGAGATTTGAAGTGGTAAGCAGTGTGTTTGGCATCCGCTCACTAATATTGTGTGTGTTTGTGATACAGGACGTGACCCCTGAGAACTTCCTGGCCGTGTTGAAGGGTGACACTGCTGGTGTGAAGGGAGGATCTGGAAAAGTGCTGAAAAGGCAAGTTACCATTTTAAAAACTGGGGTCATTAGCATGTTTTTATTTTTCTGTGTGTCTCTGATACATTTATATTGAAATGTAAATTAGCCTGTGGCACTGTTTCTGTCTAACTTAATTTATTGCTCTCAGTTCCTGTAAAATCTAGTCTCTCTGTCTGTTTGTGCATGTTGAGACAGATATGTGTAAAACAGGTCTTGTGATGTTTTTTTGTTTAGTTTTTTTTTGTTCTTCCCCTTGGCAGTGGTCCAAATGATCATGTGTTTGTGTATTTCACCGACCATGGAGCACCAGGTCTGCTGGCCTTCCCTAATGGTGATGTAAGCACTTTCTACTTCCTGTGGTCATTTTAGCTGAATCAGATCCTTTCAGGCTCTTCTCACACACACTACACAATTCTCTCCAAAGGTCTGAGACCACTTGTGTAAATGCTTCTATTCTGTATATTTTTCTGATGTCATTACAAATTATCTAATCAACATAACTGAAAAGTTTATAGGAAAAAAAATAGCTAATTTAAACCAAAACATCCCAACTGATCTGACTTTTTGTCAGCCCCCACTAAAGATACTGAAGCAATTGTTCAGCTGACATAGAAAGTTGTCGTATAATGAGTAACGCATTTAACTCACAGGAAGTTTAGCCATGAGTTTTATCGACAACCTGCTGAAACGACAGCTTTTTCAGTATTTGTGCGTGAGCAGCTTGGGAGAGGAGTTATTGCTTAACTTATGCATGACGTGTTTATAAATGAATGGCAATGGTGTAAATCAATTGCTTTTATATCTAGAAACTTACAGTAAATCATGCCTGTACTTTTAGCTTCTTGTAGATGACCTGATGAGTACCATCACGTACATGCACCAAAACAACAAATACAAGAAGGTGAGTGTTACACGTGTTCATTAATAAGACACAATCCATAATTTCTGTAAAAACCCTATTTGTTATTATTGTCTTTTTTTCTTTTAATCTGCAAACTTTCTCGCACACATAGATGGTGTTGTATGTTGAGGCCTGTGAATCTGGCTCTATGATGAAGCCTCTGCCTGTTGACATTAATGGTGAGTTGTTTTTTCTAACTTCATCACACATTCTGTGTGCGTAAATAACATAGTATGTATAATCTGTGTGTGTGTGTCCCAGTCTACGCTACAACGGCTGCCAACTCTGATGAGTCCTCATATGCCTGTTACTATGACGAGGCCAGAGACACCTACCTGGGAGACTGGTACAGTGTCAACTGGATGGAAGACTCCGACGTGGTTAGTACACACATCTGGGACAGAGGGCCAAATTGAAGAAAAATAGAAGAGAAACGCATTTATTCAGCACGAACAGTCTGATCGTAATGAGCAGGGCAGCTCACGATAGAATCTGGGATCACGCAGATCGTGGGAAGGTGTTTTAAACGGTGTTGTGTGTTTGTTTCTTTAGGAGGATCTGAGCAAAGAGACTTTGGCCAAGCAGTTCAAGATCGTAAAGGCCAAAACCAACACTAGCCACGTGATGCAGTATGGAAACAAGGTAATGCACTCACAAACACTGTCTATGAAAGACATTCAGTAAAGATTAGGAATGCATTAAGATAAGGCACACTGTCTATACACTAGAAATGCAAGATTGATTCGCATCAGTGATGCTGTGAAAGGCACAATTATCTGTGCTGCAAAGTGATTCATTATTTATTGTCACAGGAACAAATTTAAATGTAATGCCAAAAAAAGATGTTTCATGAAATTCCATTGTATTTAATGATAATGCATAATCATTAATGGCTGGTAAATTCACAGTTTACTAGTTCCAGCTGTTGCAAAAAATTATTTTAGGACCCTGACTGGAAGGAAGTTAGTGGAAATAAAAATTCAAAAATAATTAACCAACCATCACCATTTCTGTGCTCATCTGTATTGTCCCTAAGCATCCTAAATATGGATTACTGGTAGTTTATTAACTATATAAAGGATATTGATATGCGCTGTATGTTCATTCTTGGTCTAGTGTCTGTCATGTGTTCTCAGCTAGCTCCAGAAGTTTCCATTTAAAGTCATGTGTACTTTATTGACAAGGAAGTGTCTGATGAAAGCATACATGGTGTTCTGTGTAGCGTCTGCATGTCAGTACTTGCCAAATGTAACTGTTCTGGTTTGTTTATGTTTTAGACGCTGTCCCACATGAAGGTGATGGCGTTCCAGGGTAACTCTAAAGGTCTTGATAAAGCAGCCGAGCCGGTTTCGTTGCCTGTGATCACTGAACGTGACCTCATGAGCAGCCCTGATGTGCCCCTCGCAATCATGAAGAGAAAACTCGCCAAGTCTAATGACGTTGAGACTGTTGTTGGTCTCATGAATGACATCCATGCACATCTACAGGTTTGTAGCACTGCTTTTTACCAATTCCTTTCAAGTGTTAAAAGTTGTACACTACCCTTCAAAAGTTTGGGGTCAGTAAGATTATTATTTTTAATAAATGAAAGGATACATTTAATTTGATCAAAGGTGACAGTAAATACATTTATATTGTTGCAAAAGATTTCTATATCAAATAGATGCTGTTCTTTTGACTTTCTATTCATCAAAGAATTTGGGGAAAAAATGATCAGTTTCCACAAAAATATTAAGCGGCACAACTGTTTTCAATAAGAAGTATAGTAATAAATGTTTCTTGAGCAGCAAATCGGCACATTAGAATGATTTCTGAAGGATCATGTGACTGAAGACTGGATTAATGATGCTGAAAATTCAGAATAAATTGCACTTTAAACGTATTACAATAGATATTGAATTTCCCCCCCCCCCCCCCCCAAATATTACACAATATGACTTTTTACTGGTTTTTTTTTTTTTTTTTTTTATCACATAAAAGAATCCTTGGTGAACATAAGAAACGTCAAAAAAATCTTACAGACCCCAAACATTTGAATGGTAGTGTATGTGACACTACTTGCTATAGTGATGTCAGAGTCATAGATTTCAGTCAAGAGTATCGTATTATAATAGCTTTTGTGCTTGTTTTTCTTTAGACGCGGGAGCTGCTTAGAAACACTATGCATAAGATCGTGGAGCATGTGGTCCAGGACAAAGAAGAAGTCAAGGATTATCTGAATGGACGTGAAGATCTCTCACAGTATGAATGTTACAAAACAGCTGTCAAGCACTACAAGAAACACTGCTTCAACTGGCACCAGCAGGAGGTAAAAACATTCAGGATTTCTGCATCATTAGTTGTGGTATACTGTGTGTATGAGACATCTTTTCTCTCTGTTTGCAGTATGAATACGCTCTGAGACACCTGTATGCTTTAGTGAACCTGTGTGAGGGAGGATACCAGGCCCAGAGGTAAAAACTCCCGTTTCCTTTTTATCACTTTTACTTCTCGCTAGACTATGATGTCTAAAATTCATAAACAATAAAGCATTAAAGTGCTTGTGAAGTGTGTTTCTATAATAAACAGCGCCCTCTGCCTGCGCCAGCGAGTTATGTAAAGACTTCTTGTGGGATGTGAAAGAGAGCTCATTGGGTTTATTTGATTTGATTTAAATCTCTCCATTTTCACAGAATCACAGCAGCCATGGATGACGTGTGTTTCTTCAGACAGTAGAAATGTGAACGTGAGCCAAAGAGGATTTTTATTGGACGAACTACACTTTGCACATAAGAATGTGACTGTGGAAGAAATCTGTATCACACACCGCTTTGATTTGGATCTTTCTGAAAATGTTTCTTTTAATGAGGGTTTGCACTTTTAAACAAATTTTATTTGATGTTTTACTGATCTTTATTTTGTTTTAAAGAAAGAAAAATGCTTTAAGATACTGCCAAGTGATTCCTGACAAACACTTTGGGCTGTTAACTTTTTTTATATATACATGTGTGTATATATATCGTGTGTGTTTTTGTTTTAGTTTTTTCTCCTTTGTCAGATGCCTCATCAATGAGAATGACACAATGATTTTTGAAATTACAATTTTTGGCATCTCGGTTATGTTCACCATAATTAATAAGTATAGATTGGAAACCAAACATGTAAATGTCCAGTTAGAGAATGAAGTCCAGTCTTACATGATGTTGAGTGATGCATTCAAACAATTAGAACAAACACTAGCTAGACACATATAGCTACATATTGCACTAAGATTTTGATTTTTTTTTTTTTAAGCTGGTGTTCATCACCTTGTTGGCTGAGCCATGAATATACCAAATTTCTCTCCAGTAGTGAATCATAGAAGCTCTTGTTTGAATATTTACTAAATGTATACCTAGCTACCTGAAGTCTGTGGTCATACTTAAGAAGTGTCTTAAATAACTGAGAACCGCTGCACTTTGAGCAGTTAATGAGCTGCTGTGTTTGGTGTAATGATCAGGGTGTGCTATTATGTCCAGTGCCCTTTTGTTTAGAGCATATTGAGGCCTCAAATCACTGAATTAAAGTGAGGTGTAATGTTTGCTGGAGATTGAGCTCTGCAGGAAAAGTGAGCTTGCACTGACAACATGGGCTAAACAATACACCGAACTACTGTCAGACCTCTTTTCAATGTATAATCTGTTAAGCAGTGAGTTATTGATTATAAAATAAATACTAAACCTGAATTGAGTGAAATTTGTTGAATGCAATTTTTTTTTTTTTTCAAGTTTCTCTTGACAAATTAATAGATGTTACTAGATGGAAATTTTGATTTAATTGGTTCTTGTATCATATACTGTAGCAACAAAATTAAACTCAGTTGTGACTTGTGAGGAACATTTGCAACTAAATATATTATATAACATATACTATAAAATTTTTTATTTATTTTAAATAATTATTACATGTTTGGTTTAATTTTTGTGTATATATATACTGTATACAATATATATGTATATATATAACAAAGATAAGCTCAGTAGTGGGGAACTTTTGTAAATAAAATCAAATGTATTTAATCTAGTTTATTTTACAAAAAGGAAATAACTTCACTGCAGGGTTTTTTTTTTTTAGATAAGGCAAAAATTGTGCTGCCATTTTGTCCAATTCAGCTCAGATGCTTTTCTTTCCTGTTCCTCGTCTTTTTGCTGTAAAGCGGTGAACAATAACATTTACTGGTGAAGTAAAGAAAATATTTGCAGTTTTTCTGCATATCCTTTGTTATCTGAAAACAAACCTTCAAATTCGACTGAAGGCTGCACTATTTTTACATAATACACATCCTTTCACAGACAAGACTCAAGCCTAGTCTAGCCTTGCACGGAAATATCTTAAAATATATCAGCGCCATTGTTTTGTCTAAAGATGCACGTTTTTTCTTCTTCTTCTAAGATCTAATTGAACTGGCCCAATCCTGGCTGAATCTAAGCCCTGTCTTTGAAACCAGGCTTTAATGTTTGATTTTTCATTGTATCCGTCGTCTGGTAATTAACATAAGAATGATATATGAAACCGTAAGGTAACATTTTAATAACATGTTTAACTTGTACACCTTATCTGACAAGAGAGAAAAATGTGAAACGCGTTCAAAAAAGGTGTTCCAAAGGTGTGAACGGCACTTAGGCCTAATGGTCTTGAGGTCCATTAGCCAATCTTGTGACATCTGATCTAGATATTTATGCATTTTCTCTCCTATGTCCCAAGTAATTTGTGCATTTCTAGAATACAGGGTCTGAATGATAATATGTTTCACAGAGCAACCAATAGCAGTAGGGGCTGGATCTGCCCATCCAAAACCAGAAAGTGATGATTCAAGAATGAACCAAGTAAAATTCAGTTCCTACAAAGTCTCACAAAAAAAACAGCATGTTTCATAAGCCAGGAAACTTGACTCATGGCGGTTTACAAGATCACAATGTTCATCTTGCTGGTATTGTGTTTGTACATGTAACTCCATGATCATGAACGTGATTGTGGTGGGAATGACGACATGTTCTTTGATGATGTTGTGGTAATGCCAATAGCAGATTGACTTACTAAATCCTAGACTAAATCTGTATTGTCTACATACTCACACACCTAAAAACAACAGAATGTAAGTCAAAATTAGACCTATAATTGCTGATAAGACACTAAATATAATATTTTTTTATATTATATTGAGTACAGTTGTCGCCTAAGGGTTTGAGAGTCAGGTTTGCAGGTTTAAATTCTCAATACCCTTAGGAAATGGCACCTAACCCCCAATCACTCCCCAGGCGCCACAACAAAATGGCTGCCCACTGCTCCGGGTGTGTGTGTGACAGCAGTTTGCAGTGTGTGTGTGTGTGTGTGTGTGTGTGTGTGTGGTGTGTTCACTACTCACTACTCCTAATGTGTGTGCACTAACTCGGATGGGTTAAATGCAGAGGACAAATTTCAAGTATAGGTTACCATACTTGGCCTTCACTTCACAGCACTTTTTAAATGCACCGTAGGCCTGCTAGTAAATTTATTTTTATTTATTTAATTAATTCATTCATTTAAATTTAACATTGTGTCCTGGATGACTAAGCATCTCTATAGCAAAACATCCTGACCTGCAAGTCATTAATGACATATAAATCAATCACACGGCCTTTAATCAGTGTGTTACGTAATCGTGTCTCCAGGATGTGTGAGTATGGCAAGCTGTTTAGCATTAAATACCCATGGCTGTAGTCATATTTTTGTTTTGTTTAGTTAGTTTTGTTTTTATTAGGAATAATTCTAATTAGAGATATCTCAAATTGCAATTTTACTACTGATAATTAAATAGATATATCTCTAAATACATTTGTGTATGTGTGACGCGTCCATTGAAGATATCTATGAAGTCATTACAGATAACTTCAATGGAGTTTTGACTAGTCATAAAGTATTTAGAGATATCTTGAATCAGATTTCTTGCACGTATAATTGCAGATATGTCTAATTATTGTTCTGACTAGTCAAATTAGAATAATAACTCGTCGAAATACAATTGTAACTATCCAAAATATGTTTATGGATAGTGAAAACTTAGTTTTATATGTCAATTCGGCTTGCCTTACCCCGCGGCCACAGGATGAACTGTGTTCTACTAACTTAGTGTGAGTGTCTGTTCATCCTGTGGCCGCTGGGTGGCGTCCCTGAGCGCTCAAGGACTGACAGTGTTTGGAAACTCCCCTTAAAATTCTCACCTGGAGCCTCTTGAGGATTCAGCAGAGAGGAGTATCTGAACGCAGAGGAGAGCACAGTCTGCATGGACTGTCCAAGGCTGATTGCCCTTTAAAGAACAAGAGTTTCTTAAGAAAACTGGAATAATGTGGAAATGCCTCACCTGAACCTTCCAGACCAGATTCATATGGACTGTCCGATGTAAAGGATTTTACAGCGCCGAACAAGGAAACTGAGGGATCCAGAAGTTACAGGTAACAGCCCTACCCAGTCTGCCAATATGACTTCAAATCTTGTGTAATGCGTATAACGCTCACACTCACAACTGAAGTTAGAACTTTATTTACTCGTAGTTAGTGCCAGTGTGTTTAATCATTACAAGTTTGTGTTCACTGGTATGTTGTAGTATATGTGGGGTTTACTTTCAGTTGTATGTGTGGCTTGCTCTTTCTTTCACTTTTTTGTGCAAGTTCTAATTTTTCTGATTTAAATGTATTTTTAAGTCAGTGACGTTTTGAGAGGATCTATTTAAAAGTTACATAAGCAATTCACACCGAGCAATTCACATTGGAGATCATTACTGAATTGAATTCAATTTTGATATTTTTGTGGGACTTAAAGTAAAAAATGGCTATGTGTAACTTTTGGGAGATTGTAAAAACAAAGACAAAAACAAAAAGGGGGAGGGGGTAATTAAAATGGCGAAATTCTTGAAAAATTAAATGTTTGCATAAGTAGTTTGCCATGATGATCATTCATTTTTTTTATTTCCTTAAGAAAATAATTTTAAAAAATTAAAATATGATTCATATTTTAAAACTTGTGTCTACCAAATTAATGTCAGTGTGGTACCAGTGTGCAGAAAGCCATTTGTTGTCATGTGACAACCATAAACAGGAAATGATATCATGGAGAGGACCCCTCTAGACCCTCATGACTGTCAATATGTCAGTAAGGTATATATATTAGTATATGCATAATGTTTGTGTACTGTGTATAATTATTTTGTACATATAAATACACACACATGCATGTATATATTTAAGAAACATTTGCTTCTGTATATATATATATATATTTATACATAATTTATATTATATATAAATATACATATTGTATATAAATATTTTTTCTTAAATATTTACACGCATGTGTGTGTATTTATATATTCAAAATAATTGTAAACCGTACACGCACTGATATTATGCAAACATAAACTTTTATTTTGGATGTGATTAATTGCGATTAATCGTTGCCCAGCATATATAGACATATAGACAAAAAGGCTAAGGTTAGCTAAGGTCAAATAAAGTAAACCTTAATGATAGTTATGGTTACATTTTTATTTTTGTGTTTTTTTTTATTATCATGAAAACATGGAAAATGTTTTATTACTTTTTACTTGTGGGTTACACCACATGACATTAGACATATTTTTAAATAAATGCTTGAAACCATCATGAATACAAATATTCCTGTCCTACAAACTTGATATTGCTTGTTCTGAACTAAATTTTTCCCGATTTTCCTTTTTAACTATTTTGTATCATCTCAGGCATTCTTATCTGTCATAGAATTCCTATAAATCATTCAATTCTAGGGGAAATCTGTAGCAGTTCTAGGGATGTGTTTTTCTGTGGCGTTTGAGTTTCTTTTATACACGTGTAGCTCAAAGACCTTGAGCAGGTTTGTACATTAACCTGAAACAGATAGGAGACCTGCAGGGTTTGGAGGAGGTGGAGTGAGACAGAGGGACTCCTGCTCTAATGTTCTCAGGCAGTACGTTGTCGATCATGGGTGACCTGTGGGAGAGTGAGAGAGAGAGAAAGAAAGGTGATTGTAGGTATTGTTGATTTTGGGTGTGTCCCTGTACCCGTCAGGCTGCCATGCTGGGGCTTGTTTCTGTAGAGATTCCAGATCAGTTGCGCAAGTGTGTGCAGAAGCAGGAGGTGTGTGTGTGTTCTCCACTGCCCAACTGTAGGAAATGAAGTTACTGACTGATTTAATAGAGAGCCTCTTTAGTTTTGCTTTTGCGTGATCTGAATCCATCACACTTGAACACATCTGAACAGCCACGTGGTGAGGTCAAAGCCAGCTGTCATGGTGATGAGTTGTGTATGAAATGTGTGAGGATGATGCTATTCTGAGGTATATTTACATATGTCTTTGACAGGCCCGTTGAAGACCCCTCATATCACAGTTTTTGTCCATGTTTGTTGTGTTAGGGCCATCAGTATACTAGTGTGCTTTTGAAAATTGACAAAATTAACTTTTAGCTGATAAATGCATTAAAATGTGCTAAATGCATATTATAGATCTTATTGTGAACCATTAATCCATGCACTTGCTTAATTAAAAAAATATGTTATGACCTTGTAATGTTTGATCAATTTCATAACTGGATCTTCCAGTGAAAACGAAGAAGACTTCTCTCTGATGACATATGTAGGACTTATCCAATCATATAGTCTGCTTAAACCCAGCCACATCTCAAAATCCAATCAAAAACGACGCATAACAAGTCCCCGCCCTACTTTTTTTCTATTTCAATAATCTGTTACTCTGGTGTAGCCTACGTCACAATTCAGAAGACAAGTTTTATCGCTACTTCCATTTGAATTAAGCAAAACTGTGGAAATATCTTACAGCACCTTTAATGCAAAATCGAGAGAGAGAGATCTCTTTGAGTTAACGTTGTTGATGATAGTTTTCCCACGCTAGTTTTCAAATGTTGCTTTATTCAGGGCAACTTAAAACTGGTTTTCTTTGGCAGCTGATGCGAGGTAAAGTGGCTGACAATTGGCTGGTTTTGCTCCGGGGCATCATTCATTGGTTGTAAATTAACCCTCAGTAAACCTCCATAAACCTTGTAGCTGATTGATCACTGATATCTTCATCAGCAGCTGAGACATTTGATCACATTGATGTGTGTGTTTGTAGAAGATAGTATTAGTACAGAGTTTAAGTACGTTTAATCTAAAACTCTTGATGAAATTATATAATCAGCCCTGAGACCTGCAGGACTAAGTGTGAGACACTCCCAATTAGTGTATGAGGATAGTTCAGTGCGACTTAAGGAAAGTAACATTTTTGGGTTATATCAGCATGAAACGGGTCTGGATTTTATGAAGGTGATACAGTGAGACAGTTCTGGATTTTATGAAAATTAGGGTTCTACTGAAAATGTTTCACCACCATTATGACACCATAAATGTAACGCACTACAATACAGAAACTTGATAGATTCATGTAATGATATTGCACATTGTCGTCACAAAGTGACCTTAACTGTAATTATAATTGGTGCAACTGAATCATGATTTTTCAAGGTGTAGTCAAAAGTTCAGTTTTTTGCAGTGTTGTTAAGTTCTCATACAGCTCTGGGGTAAAAGCTATTCTTAAATCTATTAGTCCGTGATGCAATAGATAGACCTAAAACGCCTACCAGAGGGCAACTGGACAAACAGATGATGTCCAGGGTGGGATGGATCTTTGAGAATGTTGAGAATTTCGAGCACACAACGTGGATAAGATACAACAGTTAAACATGTTAGCTGTGTGAACACTACTAGCTCTGAGTCAGGATTGGCATTTACAGTGAGACATTGGACAGTGGATTTCATGAAGATGATGCAGTGAGACAGTTCTGGATTATATGAAGATGATGCAGTGAGACAGTTCTGGATTTCATGAAGATGATGCAGTGAGACAGTTTTGGATTTCATGAAGATGATACAGTGAGACAGTTTTGGATTTCATGAAGATGATACAGTGAGACAGTTTTGGATTTCATGAAGATGATGCAGTGAGACAGTTTTGGATTTCATGAAGATGATACAGTGAGACAGTTCTGGATTTGATGAAGATGATGCAGTGAGACAGTTCTAGATTTCATGAAGATGATGCAGTGAGACAGTTCTGGATTTGATGAAGATGATGCAGTGAGACAGTTTTGGATTTGAAGATGATGCTGTGAGACAGTTCTGGATTTCATGAAGATAATGCAGTGAGACAGTTTTGGATTTCATGAAGATGATGCAGTGAGACAGTTTTGGATTTCATGAAGATGATACAGTGAGACAGTTCTGGATTTGATGAAGATGATGCAGTGAGACAGTTCTAGATTTCATGAAGATGATGCAGTGAGACAGTTCTGGATTTGATGAAGATGATGCAGTGAGACAGTTTTGGATTTGATGAAGATGATGCAGTGAGACAGTTCTAGATTTCATGAAGATGATGCAGTGAGACAGTTCTGGATTTGATGAAGATGATGCAGTGAGACAGTTTTGGATTTGAAGATGATGCTGTGAGACAGTTCTGGATTTCATGAAGATGATGCAGTGAGACAGTTCTGGATTTGATGAAGATGATGCAGTGAGACAGTTTTGGATTTGATGAAGATGATGCAGTGAGACAGTTCTAGATTTCATGAAGATGATGCAGTGAGACAGTTCTGGATTTGATGAAGATGATGCAGTGAGACAGTTTTGGATTTGAAGATGATGCTGTGAGACAGTTCTGGATTTCATGAAGATGATGCAGTGAGACAGTTCTGGATTTGATGAAGATGATGCAGTGAGACAGTTTTGGATTTCATGAAGATGATGCAGTGAGACAGTTGTGGATTTGATGAAGATGATACAGTGAGACAGTTCTGGATTTGATGAAGATGATGCAGTGAGACAGTTCTAGATTTCATGAAGATGATGCAGTGAGACAGTTCTGGATTTCATGAAGATGATGCAGTGAGACAGTTCTGGATTTGATGAAGATGATGCAGTGAGACAGTTCTAGATTTCATGAAGATGATGCAGTGAGACAGTTCTGGATTTCATGAAGATGATGCAGTGAGACAGTTCTGGATTTGATGAAGATAATGCAGTGAGACAGTTCTGGATTTGATGAAGATGATACAGTGAGACAGTTTTGGATTTCATGAAGATAATGCAGTGAGACAGTTCTGGATTTGATGAAGATAATGCAGTGAGACAGTTCTGGATTTGATGAAGATGATACAGTGAGACAGTTTTGGATTTCATGAAGATAATGCAGTGAGACAGTTCTGGATTTCATGAAGATAATGCAGTGAGACAGTTCTGGATTTGATGAAGATAATGCAGTGAGACAATTCTGGATTTCATTAAGATGATACATTGAGACAGTTTTGGATTTCATTAAGATGATACAGTGAGACAGTTTTGGATTTCATGAAGATGATACAGTGAGACAGTTTTGGATTTCATTAAGATGATACAGTGAGACAGTTCTGGATTATATGAAGATGATGCAGTGAGACAGGTTTGGATTTCATGAAGATGATACAGTGAGACAGTTTTGGATTTCATGAAGATAATGCAGTGAGACAGTTCTGGATTTGATGAAGATGATACAGTGAGACAGTTTTGGATTTCATGAAGATGATGCAGTGAGACAGTTTTTGATTTCATGAAGATGATGCAGTGAGGCAGTTCTGGATTTGATGAAGATGATGCAGTGAGACAGTTTTGGATTTCATGAAGATGATGCAGTGAGACAGTTGTGGATTTGATGAAAATGATACAGTGAGACAGTTCTGGATTTGATGAAGATGATGCAGTGAGACAGTTCTAGATTTCATGAAGATGATGCAGTGAGACAGTTCTGGATTTCATGAAGATGATGCAGTGAGACAGTTCTGGATTTCATGAAGATGATACAGTGAGACAATTCTGGATTTCATGAAGATGATACAGTGAGACAGTTTTGGATTTCATGAAGATGATACAGTGAGACAGTTTTGGATTGCACGAAGATGAGACAGTGAGACAGTTGTGGATTTGATGAAGATGATGCAGTGAGACAGTTGTGGATTTGATGATACAGTGAGACAGTTTTGGATTGCACGAAGATGAGACAGTGAGACTGTTGTGGATTTGATGAAGATGATTCAGTGAGACTGTTGTGGATTTGATGAAGATGATACAATGAGACCGTTCTGGATTTCATGTTCTGGATTTCATGAAGATGATACAGTGAGACAGTTCTGGATTTCATGAAGATGATACAGTGAGACAGTTCTGGATTTCACGACGATGATACAGTGAGACCGTTCTGGATTTCGTGCAGATTTCATGAAGATACCGTAAAACAGTTTCAGATTATTTAAAGATGATACAGTTAAACAATACTGGACAGTTTGTGTTGAGACTCAAGCAGCTCCATTAAAACCTAAACATTAGCAATCTAATGGGAGAACGGCTGAGGAAAAACAGGATGAGAGAAAGAAGACAATGATGGAAGAAGAGGTGGAGCTGGAGGAGGAACCCACAGGAATTATACAATTATCAGTCGTTTAGGAATGTTACTCCTGCTCTCAACAAGCTGCTGCAAAGCCCCAGAACACACACACACACACACACACACACACACACACACACACACACAAACACACACACACACACACACTAAACATTAGCACAGATTACATCAAAACGTCCGAGTGTGTATTTTTGTGAGGATGAAATCAGACGGAAATCTGATACGAATGAGCACACACCTCTGAAGTTTGGAAGTAAAATGGTGATTGTATTTCATCGTCATAAAAAATACACTTCTCTCCACTGGGTTTGTTTCACGTCACACGGATATCTGATATAAAAACAGACCTCGGGTGGTCTTCTCAGATTCATGTGTTTTGTGTCATTCTGTTATTGTGTTAATGTACTGTTACTGTAATGGTAGCTGTGAGGAAAGACAGACACTCCCATAAGGACATAATGTGCAGTTAGCATGACAGCTATCAGCGCTTTCCTTCACTGTTCCCTGGCAGCACTGCGATGACCCCTAGCACTTCCCCTCTGCACTTACGGAGGAATTCAGTTCCTTAACCCTAAATTTCTTCGGTTTGGGGCTTAGAAAGAAAGACATTTCCAAAGTGCTCTCACAGTCTGTGTTTGAGAGACAGAAGTGCTCCTGTCTCACACACAGTTGTGACTCTGCACATCGTTGTGCACGTAATGTCTTGTGTAACCAATTTAAGATGTATTGTTCATGAATCATGAGTGAATGTCTCATTTCTTTGAGTGGAAAGCCCCTGTGCACGATGTGTATGTGTGTAAGAATATCTGTCTGTTCCATCCACCTGGAGAGCACCGTGCCATGAAAAACTAGTGGAATCAAACTGTAAATAGGGCAAGTATGGTTCAATCCTGCATGCGTGTGTGTGTGTTTATGTGACCACAGTTTCCTGGCTAATACACCTCAGGCATTTTATCTTCTAGATTTACCTCCATTTCCTGTAACCCACAGGAACACACACACACACACACACACACACACCCTCTCCTGCTTATCATCTCTGCTGGAGTGTGTGCAGGTGTGCTAAGCCAGGTTTCTATCTCTTGAACACACCTCACACACTTAAAGAGTGTAGCAATGTTTGGAATAGCATACTATCCCACTATTCCTGCTGATTATAGTATGTAATCTACCTATCTGTCTGTCACATTGATATAATAATAATAAGTAATGTTTCTTGAGCAACAAATCAGCATATTAAAATGATTTTTGAAGGATCATGTGACACTGAAGTAATGATGGTGAAAATTCGGCTTTGTCATCACAGGAATAAATGACATTTTAAGATATATTAAAATGGAAAACATTTTAAATTGTAAAATTATTTCATATTATTGCTGTTTTACTGTATTTTTGATCAAATAAATGCAGCCTTGGTGAGCAGAAGAGACTTTTCATTTAAAAAATGTTTTGAACGGTAGTGTATGCTATGTATAGTTTGCAAATTGTACATATGCAAACATTTGCAGTTTACTATGTGCAAATGTGTTTACAAATTTTTTTTATGAAACGGTAGCCAATGTTTCAAACATTAGTATGCTAGCTGGCCTATATTGTTGTCACATGACTTCAGTAAGTGTACACTTTATCTTGTAAATGATTTTTTAGCCCAATTTTATGTCAAAATGTAAGCCTACTAATGAGTCAAGAAAGAGATGTTAAAAGTAACATCTGATCATATTTTAGATTCACCCTTCACACTGGATATGAAAGACTAATCGTTGCATTAATGTGAGATTCATCTTGCAATTATCTCAGTTGTATACTGCACATTTTGGCAAATGTAGTAGGCCGTCTGTGTACAGTATACATACTATAAGGGTAGTATGGTAGCTTAGCACACCTATACTAGCGCAGATCTATCCAATTATGCAGTGCACTCATCTTTCCATTTCCAGTGTGACACAAACAGTAAACAGTTATCTTTTAATTCATTTGCCTTGACTTATTTGTTTGGACTGAGTTTAATTGGATTAAAACGGCAAAACAACAGTCTGAAATTATGATAATAACTTGTACCTAATGATGTCATGTGGGAAAGATAATAACATACAAGCATATACTACTGCGTGAAATGTTTTTCTCTGCATAATATGCACTTTCACATACTTTTTATGCAGCATACATAAAGCAGTTGTCATTTTTTTGGGGAATACCACAAAACATTGTTGTTTTGAGTGCAACATTTGAATCCACCCTAAAACTGTTGAATCACATGCCATATAGACACGCCTGGCGGAATAGCAGTGCACTTTTCTCAGGGCTGTGAGAGTTTCTGTATGGGAGTGTGTGCAGTAATTGTCTGCAAGCGCGCTTGTGAATGTGTGTGGATTAAACCATGGGTAGATCATCCAAACAAAACAGACCTGTGATGTCATGCAAATGAGTTCCTAACATGTATATTATTATAACTAATATTATGTAACCAAATGCAAATGAATCATGTGCAGCTTGCTGAGTGAGTGTTTCTAACTCTGATCCTGGATCAAACTGATGTCAATACGGTGAGGAGTGGATAAACTCGGTGGCACCGCTGCATGTAGGTTCTGCTGTTTGTTTTCGTGCATTTCCATGGTGATGGACTGAGTCAGAAAGCTGCACTCTGATTGGTCCATTGATCTGCTAAACAGAGCTCTGCAGCCACGTGAGGATGTCTTGCTCACACACGTGAAATCGGCTCCAGTTTCCTCAATTTTTACACTGTGTTAGTGTGTCGATATACATTTTTTTGGCTTCTCTCTCTAGCTATCCCTCTTTGAATGAGCTGTTTATGTTAAACAGCATAATTTTTATGTTGCTGTTTACTTTATGCCTTGTGCATTCATGTGAAGTTCTGTTTTTTGTGTCACTGTTTGTACGTCTATTAATTGAGTAAAATGACCTCCTTGAGTAAATACATCTGCTGGGTGTGTTTATTCAAGATATAATGCCTTGTTTAAAAGTTTTACACATCATGAATGTGTGTGCTGTGTAAGGGTGTGTGTCAGTATCTGTGTGTGTAAGGGTGGAGCTGGTGACTATGTGTTCAGGAATGAGACTCCATCTCAATTTTGGTGTGCGATGCATCATTAGGACCAGACCCTGATATACCACCCTGAAGAACCACAGAATTCCACAACAATTCATTCCAAACTGAGGACAGAGTTCCACTTCTTTTCTTTTGTGCTCTAGACCTTTTTTTTTTTTTTTTAGGGGATGCAAACATCAGTCCCGGTTCAATTGGTTCCCTAAGCATGTATGTAGCACATGTGTTACATGTTCAAATAAAGTTTTGACAAAAAAAAAAGTTTAACTAAATGATAAACCTCACATCAATCATTTTATGAAAAGGATGAGTCAAAATGATAGCTGTTTTATCAGCTCAATGTAGGGCTGTTTGATCAAGGCAAAAATCATGATCACAATTATTTTAGTCAATATTGAAATCACAATTATTTAACACTATTATTTGTTGGTAATATGATCCAAGTCTTATTTCATGATATGAGAAATTGTAAATGTCAGTATCATTATTCATCTACTTCAGCAAAAACTAATACTAGGTTAATTAATGTAAGTAAAAAGTCCTTAAAACAGCTACAGAGTAAACAGTCAGCAATACAAAAAGAACAAAGAAACTGATTGCAAACAAAACCAACAAAAAATACAACCGAACAAAAATAAAAATGAAACGGTGCTTTAAGTTTTTCAGGAAGATGTAGCTACTAACAGTAGTATTCAGATAAGTAATAGCCTAAGAAAAGATTGTCATCATTCAACTTTATAATTCACACTTTCTGTTTTGTAAATGCATGCTATAGATCTTATTGTGAACAATTCATCTATGTATGTGTTTCGTTCTCTTTCTCTCTTTTTTTTTTTTTTTTTTTGACCATGTCATTTTTAATCAAATAATTTAATTAGAATAGCTCAATATTCTTCTAATAATTTAGTCAGTTTAAGGCCCGTCCCTTTCTTACAATCGACTGCAAGAATGCATTGATCACATCACAAAATCCAATCAACAGCTGATTAATACACAGTTTTTCTTTTTTGATAATCAGTTTCACTCTGTCACAGTATGGAAGAAAAGGGTCATCGCTAATTCCGTTCCATCACAACTTTAAGTTTCAAAGATTTTTAGAATTTGGCTCAAAAATCTGAGAGGTCATGTCACTGCATCATATAAATGAAATATCATATAAATGAAATATTACTTCTGTAATATATGTGACAACCAAAACACGTGATCAGATGATTCCTCAGAACTGCATTCTACATCACTGAAGTCTAAGGTTGAATTTCCAGCAATACAAGACTGTGAGAATGTTTTATTGTTTAGTGGTAGATGAGTCAATTTATTTTTTTCCTTATAGATTCACCACATGATTTTTTGATAAATCTGAAGAAATACTTATTTGTCTTCTATATGGCATCTATAAACAAAAATTTGTGAAAAAGACAGATGACCATTAATGTGTTTTATACCATGGTCTGGGTGAATACTCGATTCTGATTGGCTGCAGGGTGTCCGTTAAAAAGTGATAGAGGACACCTAAATAAACTGTCAGGCGTAACCAAGGAAACCAAGTTATTGTTTGTAACTTGTAACTTTAGATTTCGATTGTAAAACTAATTAAAATATAAACTAATGTTTTAAAAATGTGTTATTTGGCAAGTGACCATGGTATAAGCGGGTTAATGCCCTTCGAGGTGTCCATTGTCAGGTTTTAATGGACTTCGGCAGAGGCAACCGTCCTCCGCTGCGCGTTCACACCTCGCCGTCGTCCATTAAAACCTGACAATGGACACCTCGTCGGGCATTAACCCTTACTTGGAGGACATGAATGCTAGTCTTTGTTTCTCTTTAGCTTTTGCTCACTATACTTATATAGTGTGAAATAATGTTTAATTCACTCCTTCTCCATGTAGTGCTTAATGTGATATTCACTCTATGCTTAAACATGAATGAGTAAGCAGTTTTTAGGTGTTGGTCTAGTGTCCAGGTAATTTACAAACCTGAGAAAACAAGTTTTACAAAACAATGTGAACCATTATTATTTGTGTTTTTGTGGCAGGCTGCACGATGTCTTCTGGCAGTGACTCGGTGGGGGATCTGATTCCCTCAGATATGCTGCAGGTGTTCAGTGAGGAGCGGCAGGGGGGCAGAGGTAAACGGGGCAGGAGACGGATAGGATTCAGCCGTGCGTTCAGGTGGTTGAAGAGCCAGCGCAGGAAATCCCGCCGACACGCTACAGAGATACGTGGAGACCTGCTCGCCATCGGATCACCTGTAGAACTGCCACAATCTACACTTAAAACGGGTAACACTTTACCACCATGTACTCCTAACAACATGTTTCCTTCCTTATACAAGTTCTTCAGAATCAGATGGTGTATGGGTTTTTGTTTACTGTTGGGCTTGTTTCTTTTTTCTTTCTCGCTTGGAAGACTTTTGTGTTCGCATTAACCATATATGAAACTAGTTTCACATCAATCATAACATAAACTGGTTCTGTAAGCAGATGTGTCTCAGGGAAGTTAAAGAAAAAGGTGAAGTGCCGCTTTGGTAATGAATGTAGAAAATCCAGCAACAACATCAGCATGAATAAACCCATCTATAAACGTACATATGGACTTTTATTCAAAGCATTTTGCATTGTATTCAAGATTTTTTGCAAAGACTTGCATTGTATTCAAGATATACGTTTTATCAGTTCATGCATTCCTGGAAATCGAACACATGACCTTGCCGTTGCCAGTGGAAGCTACAGGAAGTATTTCCAAGATTAGTCCAAAATGTACCAAACCAACACTTTAACCTCCAATTTTGTTCACTCTGCACATTAAACTGAGCTAGAAGGTATTTTAATCTTGGAAAATAACACACTTTAGCTTTAATGTGCAAAAACAAGCATTATTTTAAACGACATGATTGTACTCAAATTCATTTGGTCAACACATGCTTGTTTTCTCTGTGAAGTAATTGCTGTTTAATGGCATAGCTTTAATCGCTCTCTCTAAGCTGTTAGGACAAGCTGTTTTGCCATATAAAAATACTTTGAATTTGTGACATTTTCAAATGAGAATATTGCAGTACAATGTAAGTTATGTCCTGTTTTTTTAAGCATTTGATATTGCAACATGCAACTAATCTAACCTAACTAATGCACTAACTAAAAGTGAGGGATTCAGTTAGGTTTGTATTTAAAGTGTTTAAATGTATTTGATCTTAACACACTTTCTTCCGGTTTCACAGACCAGGCTTAAGCCTGAAATGCATGTTTGCGCTGTCTTAACTGAAAGCAACTTGCACTTACATAATCTTAAAGTATGTCAATGCCATTGTTTTGTCTCAAGATGCACACCAGTAATGTTTTTTTCTAAGGCATGTTTATAAAAAGTTCTTAAATATCCTAATTAAACAAAGGCCGAATCTGTGAAACCAGGCCTTTATCTGTCCTTGTATTGCCCAACTAGTAAATGGTGGGTATGTGTTTTCAGTTGTGGGTAATGTGTTCAGACATTCAGTAATTTCTGTTCAGACAGTGTAATTAGTAGAGTAATCCTGTTACAATCTAGAAGTCATTAGTTTGGGTAACTGGTTTTCAGCTTTCTCCAGCAGTTTTGGTTTAAATACTGGTACAAATTATAACGCCGCAATGAGCAGTGGTTTATTCCTTGTTTGTTGGACCAGGGAAGGTTGACGCATCAATTATCCTAAACCATCTTGAGATATGTCTCTAATACCTATATATTGCTGTGTGTATGTGTGCCGAGACTGAGAGACTGAAAAATGTTTGCCTTATGATTATCGCAAAGTCATGAGTTTTCCAGAGCAGAGATTTCAACATGCCAGGAAGATACAATTTGACCTCTACTTGAGGTCCCTTTAAGTGCTTGCTTTGTGTGTACAAGTCTCAAATGTTTATTTAAAAGTGTGCAGTACATTTTGTGGTTTAGCTTGGGATCAAAACAAGAATTGGATGCATGTGAATTGTCTTATGTTTTTGTGTGTGTGTGCGCTTTTCTTTGTGAGCTGAGCAGAGGATGAATGTGAAGGTTCCACATGGGCTGTAATGGCAGGGAGAACTTTGTGAGAACACACCTCAACCCCACCCGTTTATTGAAGCATGAATCCAGTCAAACACACACATGTACGTACGCCGGGCTGACGGAACAGACTGCAGCTTAATGATCGATATGGTGCATAACCACCAAAAATAAACAGCTGTTATGTGATTCTCCAGAGGGTGTGGTCACTGAAGACATACAAAAAAGCCCATGGATTATTTAAACGCTTCACACTCGCCCTTATTAGGCTAAAATTAAATATGCAGGATGCAGACCATCATGACGCAAATAGCATTACGCGTTGGAGAACGTGACTCACAGTTAATTTCAATAAGGTTTAATGTGGAATTTTTCTAATCTAATGGCACAGTACTCTAAAACTTGATTACTTTAACGCAAATATTTATTAATACTTTTCAGTATTGAATGTACTGTATTTATAATCAACATTTCGTTTGTTTTAACCAAATTGGGAACCGTTTCGCTGAGCTTGTCGCAGTGGATTATGGGATTGCCTTCTCCATGAAGGACAGATGCAGACGCCTGCCTTTTGGAACTTGCTTTGTATTGGTAGTGCAACGTTGATGCTTTAAAATGCTATCTATGCGTTTTTATCATCTGTGATTTGATCATTCTGGGTTCTTACGAATGACCCCGTGTTGATTTTTAAGAACGTGTTACTTTAAAAACACAAATCTTTACATGTGTTTGGTAACTTGATAAGGTTATCTAGTGCTGCTCCCTTCCGATATGGCGATGGCATTCAGTCTCAGTTAGTGCACTGATTAGATTATTTTGTCTGGGTAAATTGCTGAGCTCAATTTTGTGTCTTGTTTCATTTATTTCATAATTGTTTATTTCTGATTGACACAGTAACTAAATAATCATTAGAATACAAAAAAAATATTTTTTTCAATATTTTGGTTCAAATTTTTGCGGCCGGTAAAATTAATAAAATAGTTTTTGAAAAAAGTATATTATGCTCACCAAGGTTGCATTTATTTGATCTAAAATACAATGCATTATACATTGTGAAATATTATTGTGATTTAAAATGTAATTTGTTCCTGTGATGGCTAAGCTCATAATTATTATAAAATCATTGGGTCTTATTCACTAATAATTGCGGGTATTATTTCGTATTTGTAGGCACAGGAGAATTTCTTACGAAAAATCTCTGCCTAATTCACAACATGTGCGTACACGTGTTGATCCAGACATATTTACAACAAATTCATGTGCGTTAACCAGACTCCATTGGCTTACACTCGCAGAAGTCATTTTATTGGCCAGATATTAAGTTAACAACTGCATTTTTAAATTTTTGACAATTTAGTGCCCGAAGAAAGGAACCACATCATATTTTAGTGGTTCTTTAAATTATTTATGCTATGAAAAGGTTTGTATGTATGAGGCCAGTTTTCATTATCTAGCCGAGGGCGACAAAAACCAGCACAAGTTATATAGGAATGTTTAATATTTAGGGCTAAGGGTTTGTTCATACCCCAAGAATGAGTAATATTATAGCAAGCACCGCTAATAAGAGGGTCACAGCTACTGAGAACACACTCATAATATTGTGTTTTGCATCCTGTATCCCAGACCTTGCTTCGTCAAAACTTCCTGTGGGACGTTGCCGGTTCAGTCTGAACAAAGAGCTGTTACTTTAAACTTGTTTCCCATGAAATGTTCCGCTGACACACACCTACACACACTCGTGGACACACACATACAGCTCTTTCCAAAGTTTTTTGACTTCTCCTGATGGAAGTGACATCTTGACATCACAATCTTTCTTCTGACTTTCCTTTTCAACTCATCATAAGAAATGCCAGTCATTCCTCAGCACCATTTATAACATAAGGGAAGGTTTGAGAGATGAAGACAGACCAAGTTTATGTGCGTGTTGTTTATTGTTGCGCGTGGGCGTGTTTGTGCAGAATTCCTTGCCTTCCTGAGCTTTGCCCTGGAGATTCTGACACAATGAACAGGTGTAAAGTTGGGAAACTGGTTCTCTGCTCAGCTCTTTCTCTGTTTCATAGTCCTGTGAACAGAACTGTGCTAGAACTAGACTGATTCATGCTGACTTTTAATGTTATTCATTGCCTCCAAAAGCCATAATCTTTCTAGATAACATCCAACATCCATATTAAGCTTGGTATGTGTGTGTAGACCCTTCAAGCCATAGGTTGTAAAGTGTTGATTTCAAATCTGTTTCAGCTTGCCTGTTTTATAGTAAAGATGTTTCTGTATCGGAGGGTTTCAAGTACGCTGCTCCCCAGAGGATTTTTGACTAGGCGTCTGATATGACTTTAAATTGGACTGAAAATATATTTTTTTTAATGAAATTTGCATCGCAGACTGTGTAGATTGGTGATCTGTTTCTCAATTCCGTGCGCTTACACTGCAGTGGTAGGCAACCTGTTAGAACTTGATTTAGGGCAAAAGTGAAAGAAGAAATTTCTAAATTAGAATGATAATTTGCATGCAGCAAGTAACCCAAAGCATCATGGGAACCACTGGGAATTAAACTCTAGTCTGCACCAAGCATTCAAAACTAGTGTGAAAACATACAATTAATGTTGCTTTAAATATGCACAGATCAAATTAAAGGGATTGACAACATGGACGGCTTTAAATGCATGTCTGTACCTTTCTGTTTTCCATGATACCAGCTGTAAGATTTTAAGAAATGTTATATTATTGATCGATTTATGCAGCAATTGTACCTCTTCTGGGTTTAACTGCCGAATTAGCAAATATTATGTTACTGTTATGTGATATAGGTGTAGCAGGCACGGGCCTTTCTTACCTCTTTCTTAAAGTCATCCAAAATCGAAACACCGATTGTGTGCATGTATGATAAACCTGTAATCAATCAACTTACTTTTCAAAGACTTTTGTATCGGCTTTAGGTGAGGGATGTTTGCCTCAGTTAACCTTTACCTGCATTTTGAATGGATAATGCCTGTGGGACAAATGGACAGTTTTCCAAGGCAGATTAACTTTAAGGCCAGTTTCATACATCTCCTGTCTGCAGCAGCGTGTTTTCATTGCATTGCTTGTGTTAACAGGTTACAGCGTTCAATCTGCATGTTTAAGCAGTGTGGCCCTGCACACTAAACGCAGCAGAAACTTAGTGAAGTTCAGATTTAGTGAAACAATATTTTGCAATATACTGCAGGCTTTTATGAAACAACACAAAATATGGAGTGAGTGAGTCACCCATTGTTTGATAAAAGATGTCTATCAGGCTTGATGCGAGTTAGTACAGGTCACAGACAACACTAACAGCGCTTTCCGTTCAGTAAGTCTGATTGAATACAGCAGTTTATAGTCTATACTTTGGAGTTTGAGTTCTGCATAAGTTATTTAACATTTGGATGCAAATGTGACCACCCTCCCTTTGTAAATTAAATTTCATGTCATTCAAGTTGGTTTTCAAGGTCCAATTTCTGCTAACCATTTTATAATTTACAGAAAGTGATTTCTGATTTAACACATTGAGTAAAGAGTTCTGTCACACTCACAATTTAGTCAGTAAGTGATGGGCCATACCTCGTGTTTCTTTTCTTTTGGCACTGTTAAAGCCAATAGCCCAGGTATTGATGCCAATACAGATAGCTCTATTAAATAGTTTTTTTTTTAAGATAACATTGCTGAAGATAACATTTCTGAAGTTTATAAAACACTTTATAAACAATAATAATTTATATTTTAGCACTTTTATTTAATTCATTTATAATAATGCATAAATTGCTGGAGAAACTATTTCTAAAGTTTATTTCCAGCTAAATAAATTATATATATATATATATATATATATATATATATAATATATATATGAAGACTTCAGATGCAAATGCCTCTAAGTGCCATCTGAATTTTTCTTCTAGAATGATCATTTTTATCAAGCTTGTATGGTTATGTTCAGTTCTTTCACTCTAATGGCAATGAAAATTACCTATTAATTGTCATTAAAGTGAAATTACTGAACTTAAATATACAGTTGGATAAAAATAATCATTTTAGAAGAAAATTTCAGATGGCACTTGGAGGCTTTTGCATCTGAAGTCTTCATATATATATATATGAAGCGTTCAATGAAACTTTAATATCAAAATAAACAAACACAAAATGAAAGTAATGTGGCAGCCTCTCATGGACAACTGATATATGATATGCTCATTGGGTCAGCAGGGTCACGCACACACAAAAAAACAGGCTGAGTAAAAAAAAAACTTAGAATTTTCTGGCAGTTTTACTTAATTCTTCACCTTAATTTGAAGAATCTCAATTTTCCAGAACTGCACACTACCTGGAGTCTCCAGAAGTACAGGTTCTCAGAGACATAAGGCAAGGAATTCTGAAACATGACCCCCACTTAATAAGAATCACAAGATGAAGTGTTGTGAAATATGTGAAGACTGATTTTAAAAACAAAACAAATAAAGATTTGACCGATTGAGAGTTACAGATAGGTTGAGAATGACTCTGAATGGTCCCTTTTGAGCTGAATTCGAAATTTCCCTTATACTCTCAAATAGGGCGTTATTTGAGAGGACCGCCATTTGTAGTGGTGTCGGAAACCATAGTGGACGTTATTGAGTGCACTCATTCAATCCCATTACGAGTGTACAGCCCTTGAACGTTCAACGGCTGTCCGAATTCGCTCACTCGTTTTCATTCACTCCTTCAAGTGAACAGTATTAACGTATAGGAATAGTGATTGAGAGTTTAGGGGCCGATTTCGGATTCAGCCTTAGTTTCTCCCATTTCTACTGACTAACTAATTACATCTACACCTGTGACTCATGTTTGGCACTCTGGGGAATGCTGAATGGCCGAAATGCATCACTGTGCAGTGTTTTAGTCATTTTTAATGTTTCTAAAGTGAGCCATGGTGTGAATAAACTTTTTTTTCCTTTTTTGAACCGGAAAAAATGCCTCTTTTTTTTCTATATATACAAGGTTGAGAATGACTTTTGAGGTACCAGCAGCACCAGTTCAAGTCAGACAACAGCAGCAGTGGTGAGGGAGTCATGCTGTGAGCTGCTACTAACAATGAGCGAGACGGTCCTTTCAGGGTAGGAAATTGACTTAAAATGAACTCTGAAAACTCAATCACTAGTACAAGAAGAAGTGCTGGTCATGAATTATGCACATCTAATAAGTGTTCAGGGAAGGCGTGTTTTACTTCTATCCCTTGTTAACAATTATATCACTTATAAAATGATTATTATGAAAGCTCATTGTGCACCTGCTGTTGCTATTACACTGTTGTGAGAAACGGGCTTAAATAAAACTTGGTGACTTTATTGAAAACAGTAGTCTTTATAGAGTGGTGCAGGTATGACATCACTTTGTAAGCCAAAACGCTAAAGCGAGTTAGCATATTAGCACTTCCGGTTCCATCGCCCTGAAGTCAACAGGTTTTTGAAATATTTTTTGGCTAAATGGCTGAAATAAGGTCTGCGGTGACCACAAGCTCAAGACACTTCACGATTTATTCTATGACATAAAACACATCAATATTACCCAACTCGTGTTTTTTTTTTTTTTAACTGTTAAGTGTCTTGAAAAAGGCAGTTGCTAACAAGTGGCTAAATGGGACTACAGAGGCTGTCGAGGACATTAAAGGGGTGGTATAATGCCCTTTTCACAAGATGTAAAATAAGTATTTGATGTCCCCGGAGTGTGTGTGTGAAGTTTTAGCTCAAAATACCCAACATATATTTTTATATAGTCATTTTTTGAGGGTGAGCACGTTTTTGTGCCTGCAGCCTGTCCCTTTAAATGCAAATGAGATACCTCTCCCAGGACAGGGGCGGAGCTTCAACAGCTTATGTCCTTTTACCTCACACTGACATGTACTAAAAATTGTTCAAACCGAAGTCAGAAAGATGGAGAGACTAAAGAAGTGACAACATGTGGACAACATTTCTGAATGGTTAGTTGGTGAATTTATGTAGCTTTTGTGTAGTTATCTTCTAGTCATTGATTAGCATATTCTGTCATGATAAACTATAAATCGTGTTCTGGGGACGGGGTTTATGTAAATGTAAGGGTTCATGATGTCACTAATCGAGGAGGAATGTCCCTACCAGCCGTGTGTTGTAGTCCTTAAAAAACAATTTCTTTCAAAAAATAAAATATCTCCCTTTGCTTTGAACTTTGAGCATCGTAACTTTGCAGATGTTGTTTACGCTCAAACAGCAACATTACACACTAACTAAAGTTAGAAAAGTGAAGTCATATTCAACCACCCCTTTAAACGCCATCACACCAAACAGGTAAACTCAGTCTACTTTTACAGCATCGTTATGTTTATAATAAGTGCTCTTACAAACTTTTCTAACTCAAACTTTATGGGAAAATCTTTTTAGATAACTAAAAGAGAGTTGACGGAAGGGGTGTGGGACCGTTGTGTAGTTCATTTATAGCCTACCTTTAGCTTTTTACATTTGGCCACTGCATTTAGGCTTCAAAATTCATAAACGTTGTGTTCGTCTGTGATAATTATCTTGATGGATAAAGCATGCAAATATCATAAACTTTTGTTGATCACAGAGCTTGTTTTTTGTGATAATCCAAAAGCCTATGGGAAAATCCTTTTGGGTTTTAGTCGAGGGAACCAGCGTGATGCGAACTGCCGGTTGGCCGACATGCCTGCAGTGCACCACTCTATACGTATGGCATGAAAACAGTCCCGAAATGCTGCCCCCTGCTGTCCAAAAACGCAGAAGGCATTCTCAGGGCATGGCAGTCCTCCTGCGCTCCTGCCAGCACACACATTCCCTGTGGGATCCAGCTGCCAGTGATGAGAACTGAACTGTGCCTGTTTACATTGCTAATCTCATTCATTCTAGCACATTGTGTTCGTCTTTCTTCCTCGCTTCTTGTCTTTTCACCTTTGGCTTCACTTTACTGATTACTATACATTTAATAACCTTTATTAAATCTATTCTGAAAAACAGCAACATCAGGCGCCTGAATAAAGTCTCTCGATTGACATAGTCAAGGTTTCATTTGCAGAACTGAGATAAACTGATGTTTTTCTATAGCTTTGTTTTTCAGTCATTGATGGGTTTTGATAGAAAGGCGCAACCACCTTAAAACATGAGGTTTAGTTCAATTAAAACTGTGTCTCTGTGTGAGTTTTATCCAAATCAAGACTCCTTGCAGCTGTTCTGACATCTGCACTCAACAGGTCCAGGCATGTACGAGTCTCTTAATCTGTGCTGCTTTTATTTTGCTTTCTCAGAAGGTTATCAAGTTTTCAGAACATCTCTGAACATCTGAGAATGCATTCATCAACAATTTAGGTCATGGTACAGATTATATAACCTTTAGCCATCAACGCAATACTCTATGCGCACACAAACACCCAGAAAGAGTATTTACCATTAGATTAGACTAGAGCATCTCATATTGGATTCATGTCACTAATGTAGTTTTATAAAACAAATAACTTTAAATTCTGAATGGATAAGCCACGTTCAAAGATGTAAAATGTTGATAAATGCACACCTGACATGCGGATGGTCATGTAACGTTAATGTTTTTGGTCTAAAATTGTCTTTCTGGACTGGAGAAGGACTTATGATATGATTCCTGTTATTAAAATTGAACATTGATGTATTTTATACATCGGTACAAGAGGACATTCAGTATTAGCATCATGCCTAAATGCAGTCTCTCTTGACTTTAATACACAGCATGTTATCTTTCTCAGGGCTGAAAAGATGAGCTCTGTGGTTGTCCAACTATTTAAAATGTTCCAAAACCATTGCAGGAACATTTTATCTGTGGTTTGGCTGTCTGCATCTAAAGACGCAGCAGTGAGACGCACAGAAATACTCTACTAATGCTCAGAAATCTCAATGTTAAGTTTTACTTTTAATGAAATTTTGGTGAATGTGTAATACATTTAAAAAACAAAATGTATTTGTTCTGATGCTGCTTCATTTAAAATATGATTGCAGATATTACTGGTGCCTTCTCTTACAATGATTAATGACGTTGGGTGAGGAAGGCCAGTCATGTGATGTATGAGTGGGCGGGTCTCTCTGGGCTGTAGGATGATGACATGTCTGACCTGGTTTGAGATGGACTGAGGTTGGGTTTTATCATTCTCACTGCAGTCCTCGCTGACCAACTAGAAATTAAATACTTCAAGTGCAATATTAAAGGGTAATAATGTGAAGGGTCAGACTATGTATCAAAAGTAGATCTGTTACTTAACCATCTACAAGGATGTTTTTTGTTTAAATTGATATTTGTTGATATACTACTTTGATATTTGTTGTGAAATCTGTCTTTGTTCTCCAGGTTGAGCAACAGGTTTTGTTCTCCCTAAGCATACCTGTGACCTCACAGGTTTTTTCTGGTACTCCATCTAGTGTTGAGAAAATGAACATGTTGAACAGCTGTCTTAAAGGAACAGTTCATCCAGAAATAAAATTTCGAAAACTTCTTCCATGAAACACAATGTTATACACATTGTGGACAAAAAGAACCATAAAAGCATCATAAATGTAGTACATATGAATGAGGCACTTTATTCAAAGCTTGTCACATTGCTCATATACCTGCTCAAAGTGTATTGTTGTTTTTATTTTCATAATTATAACCTGAAATATTGAGCCAAATACCATAGGTAATTAGTATTGATGGTATGGCACTGGCTTCATCTTTATTTTCAGTGAAAGCTTTGTTTACAACCTAAAACCTCAACAAACCGTAAAAAAATCCATAACCTACCTAAAGGTTCTTCATATCTTTTTTTTAAATGCGGTTACACTCTTTTACCTTTTGCCCTGCGCTACCTTGGTTTAATCTTAATCCCATATTTTAATTCCATATTTTATCCTATACATGTGTTATGGGGTATTTATCTGTATTGGGATTACCAAAACTCTCCAAATACTGTGTGTTAGTTTAAGTTAAGTGAAGCTCTTCACTCTAAAATGTGTGTGTGTTGGCGCCCTCTTTAGCAGAGACTAGGGATATACCGGTAATTACTTTAAACTCTGGTGGTTCTTTTCTCTCCTTCTTTAAATCAAAAGGTAGTTGTTGTTTTTTTGTTGTCAGATTTTGTCAAATTTTACTGGAAAGTCTTTAAGCTGCCTGTATATTATGCCCATGTACATAATCCATGTCTACTTTTTATTAATGTAAACATGTAATGTCATGTTTACATGTAAAGGGTGAATGATGTGTTGTGAACAGTATTCTGTTTTTAACCGTTTTAAAAGTTTGTTCTTCCGAGGTTTTTTTATTATCAACTTTTTGCATTTTGAATAATTGTTTGGTCATCACAGTGCAGTAAATTACAAACTACTTTCTGATTGAGATGCAAAAAAAATGCTCAAGAAGACCCATAGATCATTTAAGCATAGTCTTTGAACAATGTAATTGTCATGTTACAGGACAGTCAGTCTCTATAGTGATAGTGTCACAATATGATGCCACGCTAAAACACAGGAGAAACCCTGGTTTGGTGAATGAGATAATTGATTTTGCATTAGCTTTAGTTGTTTCTGAAACTGAGCTAGCCAAGGTCAGAAACAAATAAGTCACTATATTATTTGCCAGCATGCAATTGTTTGTGTGGGTATATCTACTTTTAAAACATCAAAGCCATGTACATTTGAAACATTCTATTCTGTCTTTATAACAGTGTATTTGTCTGTCACCTGCATTAGATATTAAATGTATTACTTTCTGTTTCTCTCTCTGCAGGCCCTAAAGAGGAAGTTGTGCATGCTGTTTCTCTTCAGAAGTTCCAAGAAAATGTGTTTGTGGAGGGTGACCGGCCTAAATATGTGTTAGACCTGCACACAGAGGCCCAGCAGGGCCTAAAACAGCAGCAGGAGGGTAAGAAAAAAGTCTTAATATACTTCCTTTTACTCTGCAATAAATACATGCAGCATACAGCAGTTAATTGAATTGGGTTAAGATATAATGTTTTATGTTCCAGATGATAGGATTGGGACAGACTACCCTGATGACCAAAGTATGATTGTAAGTATTCCTCCATGCATCAGTCAGCCCTCAGTTCCTATTACGATTGTTTTTAATTCTGTTCCCATTAGAGTGACTGCCTGCTTGATGCTTGTGTACCTAAACTGTTCTATACTTTTAAAGTGCCGATTAAATTTAGAGGGTTAACCATGCTGCTTACTTTAGTCAACAGTAACAGCTCAGACTGAAGACAGCATGGCCTTCAGTGAACTGAGAGGCTTTGAATCTGAGAGCACAGCTGCTGATTCTGTTTCAATGTGCTCCTCCATGTCCTCAAGATCAACACGTTCAGGACTCAAACGCCAAGGTGACACATTCACACAGTCATATCCATTTTTGCCATAAGAAGACCATGGCCTGGTATCCTCCTAAAGTGTTTTACAAATTAATATCAAATATGCAATGTCACAGCAACATTGTTTTCCATTTCCTTTTTCCAGCCTCAACGTTTAGACCTTTGAAGCCAGATAAGACTGCAGAGAAGACCAAGTCTCGTAGGAAACACTTGAGAACTGTTGTAGGAATTCCTCGACACATTCAGAAAGAACTGGGTATGTTTCACTCCAGTCTTCTTTACTGTACAGCATGTCTCTAAGTTATTTAGTGGAAAACATGTTATGTTTACTTATTTTATTTTTGAATGTGTCGTATCTGAAGGGTTGGACAGGGCAGAATGGATCACCACCAATCTTCTTGATGGCCAGCTGTCCAATGGAGACATGATGATACCTGCCATATTTTCCACTGTGGATGGTGCTTCTACTAGTGTACAAGACTATCTGCACACAGTTAAGAAACACAACACAGAGGTTCCCACACTGGCTATACCCAAAGATGACATAAACCAAAGGTCCGTAAATCATTCTGTAGATCCAGAAAAGTCCGGAGCAGGCACTCTAGTTGTTCCTTGGACCGAGAACACAACCGGTGCAGTCATGTCTATCTCACCTCAGGCCACATACATGTCTAAAATCATTCCAAATGCTGTACTTCCACCATCTGTGGATGTTGTGGAACTCAGTCGCAGCCGAAGTCGCAGCAGTGTTCGAACCGTCACCAAGAGCAGCCTAGTGTCAGCCAGCCCAGCGTCCACCCGTCCATCCTCCAGAGCCTCTTCAAATTATTCCTCCACCCGTCCATCCTCCAGAGCCTCTTCAAATTATCCCTCCACCCGTCCATCCTCCAGAGCCTCTTCAAATTATTACTCAACCCACTCAAACTATTCGGGGTGGAGCAGCTCAGGATCATCTGAGACACTAGTATCTGATTCCTCCACCATCTCCAGCAGTAGCACTCCCCGTGTGGCCAGCAGGGTAAGTCAGGTTGAGAACACGGCTAGACTAGTCAAGCTGAACAATCATGGTTCCCATGCTCCGTTTAGAACTACTCATGGGAATGGAGACTCTACAGAAGAGGAGGACAGCAGAAAAACAGGATCTGCTGATGCTTTCACACGTAACTTATCAGTGATGAAACGGAGCAAGATACCTCCAGCTCCTCCCAGCAGGTCATACTCCTTACACGACCAAACAAACGGGAAACAGACCAAGAAGAGATCTGAAAATCCTTACTACTTGGATGATGTTAGCACTCTAGATGGATCATCATACCCCACTGTATCTGAAATGAACGTGACCACTCATGAGTTAAGCCCTAAGAGAGGCTTATCTACCTCCAAGATCCAGCCAGTCAGCATGGACAAGAAAACTTATTCATACACTAATGGCACCAGTAAGCTTGCTGAACTGAATAACATCTTTCTGTCTGCAAGCTTAATTAATGGTAACAAATGTTCCCCCGCTGTAATGGCTCTCCGGTCTCTGTTTGACATTCCTAACCATCCCAAAGTACTGGCTCCCCCAGCTCCCCCTCCAGAGACCTGGGCTCACAACCAGCATACTTTCAAACTGCTGTGTGGGCCTGGCCCTGTTAACTATGCACGCTGGGCTAAAAAGAGAGGTCTTAAAATTGTGGATGAACCAGACAGGACCTCATCAAATGGTGATGCAGCATCAGTGTTGCAGGCAGTGGAGCTAAAAGCCAAAGTTAAATCCTTTGCACCAGCCGCCAGTGTCACCCCGTCTCCATCACCTCCCCCAGAACATTGCCCACCAATGCCAAACATCAGCCAAGCCAAACCTCCTCCGCCCCCTCCAGACTTTGCTCCTTCAGCTCCTACGCTAGCTGACAAAGCTATAAAGGACTTGATTTCTTGGATCCCTCCACCTCCTCTGTTTCCTCCTCCGGCGCCTCCAGTAGATGATACCGACTTCCCTCCGCCACCCCCACCATTTTCGCCACGGTCTATACTTATAATGCCTCAATTACCACCAGATGTTCCACCTCCACCACCACAAGAAGTTCCACCTCCACCACCACAAGAAGTTCCACCTCCACCACCACAAGAAGTTCCACCTCCACCACCACAAGAAGTTCCACCTCCACCACCACAAGAAATTCAACCTCCACCAACACCACCTTCTGAACCACAAAAAATCCCACCCCCTCTGCAAGAATCCCAATTTTCAATACCCAATGTGTTAGTAACATTATCTGCAACTTCTCAACAAATCAACGTTACTCCACCTCCTCCTCCACTACCCACTGATGTAAGATCTCAACAAGTCACTGTCCCTCTTCCTCCTCCACTACCTACTGATGTAAAAATGGAGGACAGACTAGAGACAACAGAAACAGAGAAACCGACAAGCAGTCCCTCTCCGGCCACAGAGGAGACCTCCATTCCAGTGGTCACCCCGTCTGTCTTACAAAATGTTCGTCTCAGGTCGGTAAAGTCCAATCAGAGTCAGGCTGTAGATCTCGATAAACCATCACAACCCAAACCAAAATTGGTTGTCAATCAAGAGGTGCCACCAAAACCAATTAGACGGTCTTTGATTATCACATCACTGCCGCCTGATGTGGAAGCTCTGTCCGGCACAGAGCCAAAAACCAAATCTCCATCTGTCAACGTGCACACAAACACAACCACTGTATCAAATAATCAAAAAGAGTCAACTGAACTTAAGACTAAATCGAATAACATTGTTCAAAACACCCAAAACACAAGACTTGAGCCATCATGCTCATCAGCTACAATTCCAACCACCGAACTAAGTAACACTTCAGCTCCTACTGAACCAGCAACTACACAACCCTGTTCTGAACTAGAACTCAAACCCCAAACACTCAAGGAACAAATCCAAGTTACAGCACCTGTCCCTGCTACCCTGCCGAACACAATGGAACGAAAGGACCAATCAATAAGTGAGCCAAAGACTCAACTTCAGGCACAAGAACTCAACAAGCCTCTGCAAAATCCAAAGAAGCAATCAAGCACCATTGAAATACCCTCAAAGCTGGAGGGTGAGCCGCCTAAACCCCAAACACCACTGCCCACTGTCTCTTCCATGCCTCCCGTAGTGTCTTTGCCCGCTAACCCCTCCATGCGTCTCCAGGATGCTATTCGTTTGAAGGCTGCCACTATGTCTTCAAAAGACAAGCAAGCCAAGCTCTTTGGTCAGCGCTCCCCTCTCCCAGTCACGGCTGGTGGCCCCACTGTACCCAACTCCCCTGCATCTACGGCCAGCTTCATCTTCTCCAAGAGCCCAAAGAAGGTCGTAATAGAGACATCGTCATCCTTAGAGGTTCAGGCTGACCTAAGGAAGACTCTGGTGGCAGAGTTAGCATCTGTTTCCGATTCAGCCAAGTCTAATGACTCACACAAAACTGCTAACAAAGTTCCTCCACCTATTTCTAAGAAACCCAACACTAAGTTTGAGAGCGTTGTTCAGAACTCTGCAGAGGCAGAGTCTGTTGCCAAGACTGAGCATGTGCAAACAGAGACTGTACAAACTGCCGGACAGGAAGTACAGACAGAGAACTATGAGAAAAAAACAAATTAACAAACACATACAAAAATGATTTAACTCTAGAGTTTTTGCTTTTTCACAGATAAACAAGGCTTTAGATCTTAGGCTCAAACTGCTTAAGCAATTTTGAAATATAAAATACTTAAAAAGTCTTTATGTACAGATAGGCATATTGCACTTTTTGTACACTGGTTTAGTGTAACTGATTATCATTCATGGGAATGCATGTCACTGGTATTTGGAAATGATAAATATTCTAATTTTTATTTATGTGTCCTCAGTTCTAGACAGAAGCCATGCTAACTTCTAGCACTGTAGAAAACAGCAGTAGAGCACCATGAGAATGATGTTTGTAAAACAGTTTACCACCCAAACTCTATAGTGTAATTTTAGAGGTATTGGTGGATACTGAATATAAGAGCGTTACAAAAGAAATGAAGGTAAAGAATGTAAGATAAAGAATGAAAAGAAGTCAAGCAAAAAGAAGAACAGTAAGTTGGGAGCATGGACTGATTTTGGGGTGGGGATGTGTGATTATTCTTTTTTTCCATCTATGATGTTTGCTGTGTACTTTTTATAAGTCTATATTTTACTTTAAAAACACCAAATCAATATATGTGATTGTAATAATAAAATTAGCACTCCCTGCCCCAAGTATCCATAAAAAGGAATATAGACAAGGGATCTGATCAAGTGTACGAGAAACAGAATGATGGAAGCAAATGAATAGAGTGAAAGTAGGGCCAAGCTGGTGGTCAGAAAGTCATGACACCACATAAACAAGAGGTCTAAGGTGTAAATCTCTGTTTAGTGATTTCTATTGGTTAATTTGTTTTTATTTTCAAAGAGAAGTTCATTAGTTTACTCTTAAGTTGATGTATATTACAGTCTACTCTACACAGACCGTGCAAATAAAAGGAAAATAATGTTTTTAATATATTATTTGTTTTCATGCCAACTTTTTGATTTGCTGTTCCTTTGATTTCAGCAAGCTTTGTCTCCTCATGTTCTCTTTAAAGGAGAAAATAAATGTCTTATTTACACATTGTTCCAAAACAGTTCATCAAAGATAATAATGTTTATTCATGTTTATCAATGTTTCATCATATGACAAGATTAAAGACTGTAAAGTTACTAAAGTAGATGGTGACTTCAAATCTGGCCATATTTTTTTAACAGATTATACTTTTTATTCAGGCACTGCAATATTACATTACTAATCATTCAAATAAAATAATACATTATGAATCTTTTACAATCACATGCATTTGGAGAACTATTATATCAGAATTGTAGTAGTCTTTAAAACCCAGGTCAATATCACAAATGTGGTGTGTCAGGCAAAATATATTCAGCTAACAGTAAAGATGTCACAAGATTCAAGTGTAGACAAGTCAAGGTTTAGATAATAGATAATTGTCCTGCTACTTAATATTTATAGAGTGGTTAAAAGGGGGATAAGATGTTGATTTATGAACATAATCACTCAGAATAACACTGAACAGACACAGCAGAAATACAAAGAAGTGTTTTACATTCATAAATTGACATTTCCAAGTTGATCTGGTGTGATCGTAAGTTGCCATGGACGTGATATGAACCTGGTTAAACTTCGAACAACAGTGTTTTCTTACACACTGTTATCTCTCTTTTTTGTTTTTTTCTGTTACAGTGAGAAATTATAATCAAATTCTAGAGTGTTCTTTCTGAAGCCTCTCAAAATGCAAACATCCAAAATGGTTGTACTTAAAAAAATTTAAATAAACTAACAATTTCTACAGCATTTAATAATCTAAATGTTGTAAATAAATGTGCTATACTATTGTTAATTGTTAATTCATGCACGTTCATAATATGTTAATGTTAACTTATACATCTCGAAATGTTTAAAATGTATTACAGTTGGTTTTATCAGCACTTGGGTTTCTACAAATCAAAATGTAGTTTATTTGACCAAGCCAAGAATTACAATTACAAACTTTATTGTTTAATGTTCTAATTTTTGTCAAACACACCATTACCATCTGTAATACAGGACATACAGTAGGCTGACAGGTTCCTCAGGGGTTCTGGGCTGAGTGGCCTAGAAGATATATTATCTATTTTCACTGTGTTTCAATACAGAATTAATTATTTTAAAGTTCCTTAGAATTACTGTTGACATGTAGGCCTAAATTATATTCTGGACTGCTGCTGAAGTATAAATGGGTGGCTCTGTCTCATTTAAGAAATGTGCAATTTCATATAATTTATGCATATAAATTAGCATAGCCTATTGCTTTCTTGTTTCGTCCCTTCAGGATTTCAGCAATATATTCAGTCTTGGTTTGTGGGTTGGTAATGTTATTGTCAGGGTTTTCTTTCTTCTTCCCACTAACCTGGGCTGTTTCCCAAAAGTATCGTGAAGCCGCCTTTCCACTGTACACGACATTCGCATGCGATTGTCGCATTTCGCCCCCTAGTGTCAGTCGCACGGAACTTTGAAATTTGTCTTGAAGCAACCTAACCCTCAGAATGGTAAAATGAATGATTTTGATTAATGTAATGCAAGCATGAATATATCCACACAAAACAAATGACCCTCAATACATCTAAAATAAAAACATAGTAGATTTTAAAGAGCTAATCAATATAAATATTGATTTAATAATTATAAAAAATGTTTTTGCCATAATTATTAATAAACGACATTTTGCAGAAATAGCGTTTACAGAATAACATTAAAGAGTTAAAATATTGGTAATTCTAGCCATGTTATAAAACCTCAGAAATGTGGACGGCGAGGACCAACCGGCCACCGCACAAATGTCCTGAATAGGAAAACCAGAGGACTACGCCCATGACGAGGCCGTGCCTCTAGTCGAATGGGCCCTAAGTGTCTATGGGGCAGGCCTGACCCACAGAGGCATATGCCAGTGAGATGGCATCCACTATCCATCTGGACAGCCTCTGCTTTGTGACTTGAGACCCTTTGGATCGGCCACCGAAGCAGACAAAGAGCTGTTCTGACTGCCTATAGGACGCGGAGCACTCCAAATAGACCTTCAGAGCTCTAACAGGGCAAAGTAAATTAGCCTCCCCATCCCCATCGGAAGGGGGAAGAGCCAACAGTGTAATAACTTATGCTCTAAATGGTGTTGAGAGCACCTTAGGCACATAGTTTGGGTTTAAGAGTTACTTTGGAGTCACCTATTCTAAACTCCAAACAGGAGGGGCTCACAGAGAGCGCCTGCAGATCTCCCACTCGCTTGATAGATGCCAGTGCCATCAGGGGAGCAGTCTTTAGCGAAAGTGGTTTGAGATCAACCGACTGAAGCGGCTCAAATGGCGGACCCTTCAGTGCCCCAAGGACCGTGGAGAGGTCTCAAGACAGTATAGAAGGGGGTCTGGAGGGATTCATCCTCCTGGCTCCCTTTAGGAACCATACGACCAAGTCGTTCCTTCCTAGTGATTGGCCAGCCACCGGAGCATGATAAGTTGCTATGGCTGCCACGTACACTTTGAGTGTTGGCGGGGAACGGCCCGCATCCAACAGCTCCTGTAGGAAGGAGAGTATCACTGATACCTCGCATGACTGGGGTTAAAAGTGTCTATCCAAGCATCAGCCGGAGAACACTGACCACTTCAGAGCATAGAGACGCCTGGTAGACGGGACTCTAGCCTCAGAAATTGTGTTCAGGACCTTCTCTACCCGTTGAGGGGCCACGCATGTAGAGCCCATAAGTCAGGACGAGGGTGCCAGATCGTCCCGTTCGCCTGTGTGAGGAGATCTTTCATCAGTGGGACAGGCCATGGGATCCATCCACCATCTGAACCAGTTCTGGGAACCACAGTCTGGTTTTCCAGAGAGGGGCCACTAGGAGGACTGGGCATCCGCTCTCCCTGACCTTTTGATGACCTGGGGGATCATGGAAACGGGGGGACACGCATACAGGGGGCGTGCACATACTCTGGTGTGAGCCGCGCTCTCATAGTTGTAGAGTCGATAACTGTGTCCAGAAAGATCACACTCTGACTGGGGGTTAGTTTGCTCTTGGATAAATTGATTTTGAGCCCCAGTCATTCCAAATGGCCGAGGATCAAATCTCTGTGTTTTAAAAGTTCAGTCCTCGACTGTGCCAGCACAAGCCAGTCATCGAGATAATTCAGCAGGCGCACTTCCTGAAGTCTCAGGGGAGAGCGCCGCGTCCATGCACTTCGTAAATGTACGGGGCGCTAGGGACAGAGCGAACGGCAGAACTGTGTATTGATAAGCTTGCCCCTTGAAGGCGATCCTCAAGTATGGCCTGTGATGGGGGGGCTATCTGGATGTGAATGTATGTGTCTTTCAGATCCACAGTAAAGAACCAGTCCCTCGGGCAAACTTGCGCGAGGATATGTCTGATAGTGAGCATTCTGAACGGCCATTTCATGAGAGCTTTTGTTCAGATGTCTTAAGTCTAATATGGGTCTGATGCCGGGGACTAACTCTATCGCCCCTTTTGCTAATACATTTTTTTTTCGGAGCGAAGCACGTGACACTTTTGTCAGTAAAATTCCTTTTCAAGAGAAATAAGTCAGATTGTGGATTTTATTGCATAAAATTCTCAACTTTTCTGGAAACAGGGTTGTAATATTTTAGTTTTAAAGCACAAAATACAGTCTTTGAAATAGAAAATAATTATATTAGCTATTTCATATATTTACTTATTATTGTTTACTTATTTCGATCCTTTAATATTTGAGCAATATGTTTAGTCGTGAGTTCCTTTTAGACTAGAAGATACGTAAATTTAAAAAAAAATTGGTTTAAATATTATTGTACATCCAAATGTGTTTTCTAAAGTTTTTGGCAATTGATGCACATTTTGCTAAATCAATAACTCAAAGACCAAAAAAATAAAATAATCTGTGCATTAGGCTATGCATAAATCACAAATCCTTTTAGGGGATACATATTTTCTGTGTAGCTGCTGCCACTATTGTTCAGTACTGGCATGTATAATAGCCTTTTTGCCTGTGTTTAGTAAGTTATGTTAGTAAGTTTTATAAAAGACTATTTTCCAGGCAGCAAAGTTGCATTTGTATTTGTCATTTTTTTTAAACATTTTTATGTGAGTTCCAAATGAAGTATAGCAAAAGATGAAATGGAATGGAATAAATATTTTTTTTTTTATGTTTTTTTTTTTAAACTAAGAACTTTTCACTAATTTTCAGATAGTGAAAACACATTTAAGTGTGTGTGAAGTTTCAGACAATTTCCGTAAAATAATTTACCCTTTAGGACAAAGTCAGTTATATAAATGGCAGCACTCTAAAAAAGGTCAAATGTCAGATGTAAAACTAGTTTTGGAAGTCTTATTGAAGTCTTAAATATAACGTTTTTTTCTTTTTTTCTAACTGTGATTTCATAAATAGTCCCATAAAGGGTTAAAATATGGGCTGCACACTTTGTCATCTCAGCAATTCTGAAATGTTTAGCCTAATAATAAACAAAGGTGAGCCTTCATTAGTTCATACTGGTTTAACTTAAATAAGCAGCTCACCGTTATGGGCGAGTCTTTACAATTTTTCTATAACAATCAGTATATAATATATATATATATTGTTATTAATGTAATCATTGCAACCGTGGCAACAAGTTGACACTTGCCACCGATTAGTATCCTTGAAAAGTAGGTTAAACCATAGACGTCTCTATATAATATCTATGGGTTAAACAATCGTGTGACGTATAACGACGTAATGTTTCCGTGACGTCCTTACGCAAATACCGGTATTCAACATTCCAGCCATTCAGGTTGCTGTTGCTGTGGAGACTATCAGTATAAGGATAACACACAATCAAAGTTTTGTTGTTTTTTTAGGGTTGTTATGAACATTTTGTAGGCTATCTATTTGACTTCGTAACACACATTTGAAATAGGGGAGACCGGTAATGATACGATACTTTTTGTTTGAGCCTCAGTGGTTGTTTGTGCTAACTTAGATCTCAAAATTGATACATGGTTACATTTGTCGGCTACAAATATAACGCACTTGGACGTGTACAACACAACCACAGATTATGTGATTATGAGTGATGAGTTAAGGCGAGACACTACAGGTGAATAGCCTATGGTAAACATTTTAAATAATTGATATCACCATGAAACTTCCTCAGTTGATTACTTTAGTTTTAGTTTTTTAAATTTGTATATTTGATTATGCAATTAGGCATTATTTCATGAGCTAAATATGCGCGATTTTGTATATATTTTCAGTTGATAGATCTGAACATAGGCTAATGATAAAGCCAGGTGCAAAAATATTTTTTTATTTTGTTCACACACAAGATGAAAAAAACATTTCAGAGGGATTTCAGAATATATGCTTTCATATCAAAATAGGCCTACTGTCCATAGCCTTAAAAAAAATCACTGACCGCAGTAAAAAAAAATCCGGACGGGTTGCTGAGCAGAAACAGGTTTTTTTTTTTTTTTTTTTTTTTTTTTTTTAATCTATAAAATGTATTTCCCTACATTTTATAGAAAAAAAAGAACCTGTCTTCTATTTTTGTGTTGGTAGGCTACAGCTAAAGCGTTACGTCAACCGTGACCGGGGTGTGTTGTAACCATAATAAAAACTCGCATAGCCTGAATTGCGACAGAGGCGCGGCGCCTGCAGTATAAAGCCTTTTACTATGTGGACTGACATCTCAAAGAACACCAGGTGTGATCGGGATCGGATCTCTGCTGTTGATCTGACAAACCACAGAGGACAGTCGAAGTTTATCTGGTGTGATTCAGGGAATTAGAGGATTCACCTGTTACCAACGGCCGTGGATCGGGATATGAACCTAAAAGTGTTCTGCCTGTCTCTCCTTCTTTTTGAAGCCTCCTGTTTCAGTGAGTATTTCTAAATTATTTAAACTAGTATGAAAGGGATCTTTACGAGGCCAATCAAAAATCCATATTATCCAGAATTTCTATTCAAAACAGGCCCTTGCTGCAATCAGGGGCACTGATTTATAGGCTATTCGTATTTTAAATTATTGAAAATGGTTAGTTTCAGTAACATTCCAGTTACTGGAAATTCAAGTTTTAAGGAACATAATATGACGGGATTCAAATGAAGAAAATATAAAAACATGCTGGTTGTACACATTTTTAATAGCACTTTTAATTCTTTAAAATGTAGGCTATTTGAATCCTTAGAGAACTAATAGATCTATGGACGGATTAATCAAACTAACGTGATATTCAATATTCGTATCAGCTTACAAATAAAGATTTTTTTTTCTTCCTTCTTGTTCAGGCTGTTTTGTTAAGTGTAGGTGGTGTTGGGGCTTATTATTACCTGTGTTTAAAAGAAAAACTTTTATCTAGAAGTCTAGAAGATGTGGTTTCTTCAAAATAATCATACGGCCATTTCTTTGGTTTCTCACCTGAGGCAAAAAAAGAAAGAAAAGAAAAAAAGCATTACAGCTTCAACGGCTTGATCAGTCCAGTCCACCGTTCCTCACAACTTAAAGGCATAATAATACTATTTTAATATGTCAGAGAATATCTTTATTATTATTTTCTTTTTAGAGAGGAAATGTTGTGATATATTTACCGAAATAATCATCTCATCAACCATAAATGCAGCTTTCTGTAAATAATTTTGACAAGTCAAGATCTGCCAACAAAATCATACTGCAAGTAGGCTAATGATTGATTGTGAAACTCAAATGCTGATATAGTTTCTCTCCTTCACTCTCTAGCTGAGTTTGAGATTACTGTGCCCAGCGGTCCTGTCACTGGGTTTTACGGAGAGGCGCTGATCCTCCCCTGCACCTTCCCTGTGGACTCGTGGGATCTGAGTAACACTGTTATTACCTGGCAGCGCGGGCTGGACGTTGTTCACAGCTTCTACTACAGTCGGGACCAGCTCGACCGTCAGAATCCTCATTATGGAAAACGCACCAGCCTGTTCATCCAGGAGATGGCAACAGGAAACGCATCACTCAAACTGGACAGAGTCACTCTGCAGGACGCCGGTGTTTACACCTGCTCCATCAGCACAAACACTGGCAGCCAGAAGAAGAGCTTTAAAGTGAATACTGCAGGTAACAACATGGACTGATGTTCTTATAAAATCATGTGAATCATTCTCAATGTCTCGCATTGTGATTGAAACAGTCCTGTGATTGAATGTCTGTTTTGTTTTTCAGCGTTCTACTCTGAGCCTCGTCTGCAGTTCTCCATGTTAACTGATGGAGTCAACCTGCTAGTGTCATCAGATGGGGGTTACCCTTCTCCTAAACTGCAGTGGCTGATGGAAAATTCAGACATCACTAACCAGACACAAACACACATCATGAAGGACACTCAAACAGGACTTTACAATGTGTCTAGTTGGATAAATCTCACTGAAGTCACAAACTCCTCTCTGACATTCATACTGCACAACAAACCTCTGGGACAAGAGGTCAGGAGAGAGATCCAGCTCTACTCAGGTGAGGACAGTCAAACACAGAAGCGCTTTAAAATGCTCTTGAATAATCAATAACATTTAAGAGACTAAAATTAATTGTTTAATTTCTTTATACAGATAAGACAAAGAGAGGAGAGTCAGCATACAGATGCCACGTATGCTTCATATTGATCCCGGTTATTCTCCTGCTGATCGTGATGGGTTTATTGCTTGTGTTCATTACAAGAAGAAGGACGCAACAAACAAACAAAATGGCTTCCTAATTAATGGACTCTGAAACCCAAATTCTAAAGGGGAAAATTTCAGCAAGTTCCTTAACAATTATGCATCATAATAATGCAATTTGACAGAGACATGGATTGTAACGAGAGATCACCGTTGGAAAATTCAAACTTTGTTTAATGTTCTTATTTTCATCAAACACACCAGCTTACCATCTGTAACACATACTGCCTCGCTCAAATCTGAAAGTCATAATCTTATTGGAAAAGTTTATAGGTCCATTATGGTTATTCTGTTACAAAACCATTTCAACTAACAGTAATCTTATTTATGAAATTTTAAGACTTTCTATTAAGACAATAGCATTATATTTATTTTTACATTTGTATATTATTTCCTAACCTTGCCAGCTTTTAACAAACCGTATATACTTTATTAGTGTTACGTAACACTGATTATTTACACTAACATTTCAGTCCATCATTCTTGTGATCTGCATAACACATATTTGTAGTGTTTCTCCGAGCCGAAATGACCAGATCTACTTAGGTGCTAAACAAACCCAAAAATTTCACTAATAACATGCATGCACAGTGTTTTTGCAAACGTATTACTGTAATTTACAATTCATGGATGTTCAGTTTGTGCACTTAAACATTGCATTGTATCCATAAATCCAGAAAAGCTTTTTCATTTTTGCCTGATGACAGTAAATCAACAGTTTTTTTACACTATTTATTGAACCCATGCTGTACACAAATGTATATGTGTTTTTAGATTGAGAATTAGGATGTTTTAATTTATTTATTTGTGAGAATATTGTTCTTGCACACCTATAGGTTTACCTTATTACACTGTGTAAGAAAACACAGTGATCAAGAAAATAAATACATATTTCCATTGTATCTCATCAGTGTTTTTGAATATTGTTTCACAAATTATGACTGTACTAATACATTTTTTATTTATCCTATAGTAAAGAATACAATTGTAGAACTATTTTGAATACTATAAAAGCCAGATGTGTTTTGAAGGCCTCGTGGTCACATGCAAGAATGAGATTATAGCTAAAGTTGCTTGCGGTTGACATCTGCACTGATACTTAATTATTATTCTTTTGGTTCACATGGCGTTCAACAGGTTCTCTTGATAAAAATGAGGTAAAAACACTGAATAAACCACCCGTACAAAGAAAGTAGGCAAGTGAATTAAAAAGAGAAAAGAAAGGAGAGCATCTGTAAATGAGATCATCGGTTAAAACTGTACAAAAGTTGCAAATGAGATGTTCAGATGTCCTGCAGGCATCGCGGCTTTGTTGCTTTGTCCAATAAAGTCTTATGTTGACTTCTGGAACTCTGCCTGTTGAGTTTCATTGGCAAGAAAGTAAAGACTTTTCTCGACAAAAACATTTTCTTTTCTCTTCCAAAATGACATCTGCTAGTTCTAAATAAAAACCACATAATCAGAAGGAATTGTTCCAGGAACAATGGCTATACACACAACCAGTTCTTTCCTACAGAGATTATAACACATGAAAAGGCTAGTGTGGGTGGGAAACACAATCTTGTCGTGTCTTTTATATTCACAACGGTTAAATTCAATTCACGTTTACACAACTGTCACGATGATATGTGAAAAAATGTTGTTCCATCAGAATGAATATATTTAGTCTGACTTTGCCCTAAAATCTTTAAATGTCATTGTACAAACAGCAAGACCAAACATGTCCATGACTCATGATAACATAAGTAGAAGTTCTTCATACTGACCGTAAAGATCACAATTAACAGGATGTTCGGATTCAAGCATTGAAATGGCTTTTTTTGAACATAACGAATGAAAGGGAACTAAAATGAAAACCATCTAACAAAAGTAATTTAACATCCCTCAATTCACAGCTTATGAAACTTTGAAACTTATGAGCCTTTCATGAAATAAAAGCCAGATGTGTTTTGAAGGCACATGAAATACTAGTTTTAATTATTCAGCTTTATGTGGTTCTTCAGTTTATTCATCAAAACGAACCAACCATACATGCATTTAATCATAATAATCATCTGAGTCTTGCTTAAGATCTAGTTTTGTCACAAGACCCTGCTCCACCAGCTCATCAGATCCAACCGGAAACTCTGACATCTCTTCAAACGACGGAGTTAAAAGGAAATCCAAAACTTCCTGTTTGTTTTCAGAAGAATTTTCATCTTCTTTATTCTTTTCCTCTGAGATAAAGGATGGGAGAAACACCTCGTGGCGTTTCCCATCACCCAGTGCCGATTCATTTGTTGTGGGACGCTTCTCTGTGGTTTCATTGACCATCATAACTGATGTCTTCACGGAAACTCCTACTTTCTGAACTTTCTTTGGCCAGTAACTCAGACGCTCATTCATTTCCTGCGTCTTACTCTCTTCAGACCACCCCGAGGACTCAACCTGAAACTGCTCCATGGAGTCTAAATCTGGCCTTTCAGATCCCACAAAGATCTTAATGATAGCCATTACAATTTCCACCTCACCATGTTTCTCTTCCTCATTTTCTTCTATGAGTTCCACTGTGCTGGTGTGAGACTCAGGTGGGCTCTTGACATGGTCCTCCTCAGAAGAAATCAGGGTAACAGAGGCAACAAAGTCCTTGTGTGTGTAGGACCGCTGGGGCTCTTTGACCAGGTTGGCTTCAAACCAGATGGCGTCATCATTTCTAGAAGTCATGAGAGTGGAGTTCAAAGTTGAGGAAGGCAGAGTTGAGAGAGGAGACGTGTCAGAGAAGAGCACTTGATCACTGCTTACGAACCCTGATGCACAGAAAAGAGAGGAAAGGTCAATTCTTATTTTCTCAATGACCTTTCATTACACAGCACAAAAGAGCTGTCATTTCCTGTGTACTAATTCAACAAGTTAACCTAAAACCCAACATTTTACAAAGTGCTTATCAAAGTTTTAGAGCTACAACCTTGGACCTATAATAAATGTATGAAATGCTGAATAATTTGAGACCAAAATAGTACAGTTAAAAGGAAGCAAATAGAAAAGGTCAGGTCATGATATCTACATAAATAAATTATAACACAAAAGATAAGATTGAACTGTTTGTGCGCTAATAACTATGTCAATAGTCTATGACTATGACAATCAGAATCAGTGTCGTTATTGTTAACTAAAACTGAAACTAATTGATATAAAGCTCAAATAAAATAAAATATAAATATTACATGAGAAACTGAAATAAATAAAAAAAATGATTTTTTTTTTTTTTTTACATGTTGCTTAGACTGAAATAAATACATTGAGGTTGAAGTACTAAAATTAAACCAGATTTTTTTAAATACAGCCAAGTCATTTAAAATAATAATAATAATGGAAAAAAACACAACAATATTACTACAACTAAAACCAAAATTTAAATGAAAACTGAAAAAATAAAAATAAAAGCTTTCTTCACCCCTGAAATATTAATAAGCAGAGCACAAGAAAAACTATTTTTTTTCTCTGCCAGTTGGTAGTGAATGTATTATCACTTTCTTTCTCTTTGCTCTTCTTTCTTAGTACGGTTTTAATATATGATATATATATATATAGCAATATGACATATAGCAGATAACATGGACATATAGCAAAAAAAAAAAAATGATTGGCACCCCTCAAAATTCTTATGAGTAAAATATCTTTAAAGTGTATTCCCACTGGTTTTTTTTTTTTTTACCAGGGTGACTAGTAGCATGAAAATGTCCAGCCATGACTTCCTGTTACAGAGTAGTATAAATATGAGGAAACACAAAGGCCAAATTCCCTTAATCATCCACCACAACGAGTAAAACCAACAATATAGTTCTGAGGTACAGTAAAAGATTATTCAGCTTCACAAAATAGAAAGTGGCTATAAGAAAATAGCTAAATAATAATAATTAAAAAAAACATTTCCACCATCAGGGCAATAATTAAGAAGTTCCAATCAACTAAAGATGTTACGAATCTGCCAGGAAGAGGAGGAAAGTTTGAGTGGCCAAAGACTCTCCAAGGATCACAGAGATTAGTTGAGTCTTGGGGTCAGAAAGCCAAACAACAACAAACAACCCCTACATCACCACAAGTTGTTTGGGAGGGCATAATAAAAAAATCCTCCTCTCTCATCCAAAAACAATCTCCAGCATATTCATTTGTCAGACACAACTGGAACTTCAAAAGGGACCGGATTCTATGGTCAGATGAAACTCATAAAGGTTTTTTGCTGGAGGTCCTGGACATCTTGTTCAGATACATGGTATCATTGATTCTAGCAAATACCAACAGATAAAAAATCAAAACCTGACCGCTTCTGCTAGAAATCTTGTAATGGGCCGTGGTTGGATCTTCCATCAGGACAATAATCCAACATCAAAATCAACACAATAATGTGTCACTGAGCACAAAATTAAGCTTCTGCCATGGCCGTCCCAGTCTCCTGCCCTGAACCCTATAGAAAATGAGTGAGTGAACTGAAGAGAAGAGCAACATGGACCTGGGAATCTGAAGGATCTGGAGAGATTGTGGAGGAATGGTCTCTGATCTCTTGCCAGGTTCTCCAAACTCATCAGGCGTTATAGGAGAAAACTCAAAGCTGTTATCTTGGGATAAGGATGTTGCAATAATTGGGAGCCAATAATTGTGGCAATGTGAACGAGAGAAAAACATTTATTTCATAATGAGATTTTACCCCCACTTTTAATTGTTTTACTTCTAGCGTAGAATTTTCTTTGTACATTTTTTGAATTAAAGATCAAAAGGATAAACAATGCAGATTTATGTACAAAACCGCCTTTGCTCATATTTACCAAGGGTGCCAATATTAGTGGAGATATTATACTTTCATATTATTTATTATTATAAAAAGATTATTATACTTAGCTATTATTATAGTAAGAAATATTTTTGTCTGTTCTCATCTTGATACCTCCATTAACACGTCGAAACAAATGTTGATTTATTGACTTTTTTTTCTATTGTTGAAAAGCATCTGTTAGGCCAAAATATTAATAAATAGTATATTAAAATATAGTTGTTACATTTGGTACTTATTTTTTTCCTTGTAATAATTATTCTTGAAACATGCTTGGATATCATGTGCAGGCTTTTTCATCTTTCCAGTAATATACTTTTTTTAATGTGAATATACAAGTTTTTAATGTTTTTTTTTAAGCACATGAATACTCAGATTGATTATTTATGTTCATGGTTATGCATTGTATATACTTACCTTCATGAATTTTTCGTTTGGTTTTAGTCTGATTGCAGACAGAGTCACAGCAGTCACAGACAGAATCTTGTCCAAACACAGAGATCCATCTAGTAAAGAAGTGGTGAGAGACAAATCTTTAAAGTAAACATCTGTCATGAAAGCCACGAATTTACTGGATAGTGATGTGGAATGGAATGTTAAAATAGTGATTCATGATCTTTATAACACGGAGTCAGATGTTAAGTCTTGTTAACCTTTTGTCTGGGTGCCTGTAAAAACATGACTTCTGCATTGGACTAGGCCCTCCTCCAGACACAGAGAGCTCACAATGGAGTGAGACCTAGAGCACACAATGACCACATCATAATGCACACTACAGCATTGCTTTGTCTTCAAAATGTTTGACCGGCGGTGAGAAAAGAATCAAGCGTATAAACACACCTGGGCATCTGAAGCCTCAGTGAATTGGAAAGCACCAAATGAGAACTGAACAACATTGTCCGCCCTGGAGAACCGGAATCTTGAAGAGCCTGGATTTATCCGGCTTTCCCGTAAACACCTGGATGTGTGTGTGTGTGTGAGAAAGTTTTGCGTCTGATAAATCTACCACAAAGTTAGCGTTTTGCTCCACTCACCCGTAATTGTCTATGATGCTGTATTTGGTGTCTTGACTCAAGGTGTTAACGGTAGCCACATAACAGCTGTTGATAAACAGCTTGACCCCAGAGTAATGATGCCGAGTGGAGATCTGCACGTTCACATTCTGACCCAGCAGGAACACAGCAGACCTGACTGGAGAAGACCAGGAGTCTACAGCACAGGCAAACACACAACAGGCATACATTACATTTTTATGTTAAAAAAAAAATGCTTCTAAATAAGCTTTGCTGGTAACAGTTTGAAGACAATCTTTTTGAGCGAGTTAGTTAAGCATGTTTATAGCTCAATTATACAAAATATTTGACTTTTCTATTCAGGTTTGATTCATATTGTGGTTAAAAATGGTTTTAATCTTAGGCACGTTAGTATTTTCACCAGAAAAAAATGGTTTTAGACCAGTTATTTATATATTTTGCTGTAGTGTGTCAGTAGGAAAGTTTACATTTCCAAACATTCCTTTTGCCATTAATTGTAAAAAAAAAAAAAGTTTTTATAACTAATAAGAGTCTGACAACAGCTGCTGTGATCTGATCTCACCATCATCGAATCCGTCTCTGATTACATGAAAAAAATTGAGATTTACTAAATCCAGAAGAACTGCGGAAATGTCTCCAAAACGCCTGAGGAAACCGAGCTGCAAAGCTATCGGCTGTTGACGGACTCCTTGTGCATACAAAAATCTTACTGGATTATTACAATTAATGGCAAAATGAATTTTTGAATAGTTATACTATAGCAAAAGATATAAGTAACTGGCTAAAAAACATTTTTTTATGGTGAAAATACTAACATGCCTAAGAGTTTTGCACAATACTGTATGCATGAGTTTATACAAACGTATATAAAAATGGTAAAACTTTCAAGAAAAAAAACCCTTTGTATTAAATATATATGAGATGTTTATCTGTGAAGTGATGCAGACAGGTACAAAATGTGATATAAGCTGTTAATGCTTAATGATAATGTGTTCCTTTTTCTTTCTTTCTAAGCAACAAAAACTGCTCACCGTCCATCAGCTGAATCTGAAAGTCGCCAGATCGACTCCTGATGACTTTACGCAATGGTGTCCTCCACGTCGGGCTCATGGTCGGACTGTGCACATGATGGTTCCTAAATAACAAACAACAGAACAGTGTTTCTCCTGTTCATCATAATTATCAATGATTTTTACCTCAACCTACATGACAAAGAAATTTCGGAATTGTACCTTTTTCAAAACATTTTTGGAATGATTTGTGAATGAGTTAATGTTGATCATGACTTATGAACTCTTTAGCATTGTTTTTATTGAAATAAGAAATCTTACACTCAACAAATTGTTTCCTTGTTTAATTCATTAGAATACTTTTTTTTCAACTGGTTCTGCATAAGTGTTACATAAACATTTGAATTAATGTCAAATTGTATAATAAAATAAACAGAATCTAAAAGTGTCATGGTTTCTGTTCGATTCTGTGAACTCTTACGAGCCTCTGTTGGTCATCGAGAGTCTGCCTGTGGTTACAACTGCTTTCTTAACTTCAATTAACATCATAATTAAGATGTTCACAGAGTTTTGAAAGTGCTTGATTTTAACTATTATATTTGGTTTTGATTCATGTTTAATACCAGTGTCTTCTTTGCTGCTGACCTTCAATGACTTTAACCATACAGATCACCAATAATGGGTTTACTTTAATTAAATGTTTCATCGATTTAATTTTTATTGATACATTTAGTGTATAACTTTCTTTTAATGCGTTCTTGCATGTTGTGCACTCTAATCTTTTTGCCTGGCACATTTAGATTCAAAATTTGTTTCATATTAATTTTGCTCTTTATGTAATATATATAGTTTTTTTTTATATCAGTTTCTATCAATTTTTGATATTACAGTACACTGTGTATAATTATTTTGTATATATAAATACATACATATGCATGTATATATTTAAGGAAATATTTGCATGTATACATTACATATATACACATAATATATATAAATATAAATATTATTTATACATGTATAAATATTTTAAAAAAAGTGTTTTATAAATATTTAATATATAAATAAATGTAAATTCTTAAACATATACATGCATATGTGTGTATTTATATACAAAATAATTATATAAAAAAGTGAAAGTGCAGGAAAAGTGCTTGGATTTTGCTCTTAAAACACTGTACAACTAATTATTTGAACTCTTTAAAGAATAATAGTAGCCTACAATTGGCAAGAAATCTCTTCTTTAAAAAAAAAAAAAAAAAAAAAAAAAACTTATTCAAAACCGGATAAAAAAAGAAAGTATAATAAAATAAATATGTAAACTCGTAAAAAAAAAAAAAAAGAGTAAAATAAACAGACCAGAAATGTTTTATAGTGTTTCATAACTTTTTAGTGAACCGACTCAAAACCAAACCACGACCCTATATTTAGGCCTACCTTTTATATCGACACTCCACGCCCACGTTCACTCTGCGGTGCATGAATGGATTTCGGTGTGAGAGTGGCACGTAGTAAAGGACATACTTGTACACTACGTAATCAGGAAACACCTTTCATTTGAAGAGGAGTCATGTCGTTATTTGGCAATGATTATAGAGACAACATTCCTAGATTATTTTGAAATGACATCACCTGTTGCTCACCCTGACAGTCCGTGAGCGCGTATGTGAAGAGCAAGTCTTTATGCGGCTCAACGACCCCGTTGCTTTTGCATGTTTCTCCGAGCGTCAGCTCCTCTGCGGCGGCCGAGAACCCGTAGAAAATCTTCTTCACCCTTAAGACGAAACTGCTGCTCGAGCATGTTACCGACACGTCCGGGAGGCGGGTGAATTTGGGCAGGTAATCTGGGCCAGGTGGGATCCTCCTCGCAGGTGTTCGGCCCCGTATCCGCAGGACAGGCACCGATCTCTGGCGCGTCGAGTCCGGCGTGTTTGTGAACGGGTCGCACACTACGAGTTTCCCAGGGTGTGTCTCGCGTGCTGTTCGTGGGCGATCGACTCTCTCATCTGATAAAGATAAAGATAAGCCACTATTCAACAATGCTGGTCTGGAGAAAGTGACAAGAATCGAACCTAGAACTAGGCGAGTGATGCTGTTCACTTTCATATCAATTATCTATAAGTAAATTTTGCTTGTGCTTTACGTATATTTGATCGTAGGTGGAAACTAGACGATCCAAAAAGGCCCTTTGAGAAAGGTTCATTTGGTAATCATCAGATGTGATTGGTCATTTATAATTGATTTCCGCTCGCACTGTGCAGCATTGGCAGCTAGAGGGCGCCCATACATAATAAAAAAAATAAAATAATTTAATCATATTGCGTAGTTGTGCTTGGAGTCAATTGTTTTATTTGTGATGACAACAGAATTAAACATGCCAAATTGAACAGACATAATTTTTGGCCAGGTTTTCATACCAAGAAAGTTTTTGAAAAATTGTACGTATTTACAATACACATTTTTAATAAACACAATATAAAAACACAACGTCAGTACGTTTATAAAGGCCACAAAACAATGTATAGACATATTGTAATTTTTTTAGTTGTAATGTTCTGGCGGTGTTTGTGGTTTTGACAAAAAAAAAATCTCTCACATTCTTTGTCCATAGACACTTTGTGCTGCTGAGCAAAGATTTTTTGGATTTCATCTCAGCGTTTATAGAGAGAAGTAAACTGCAGGTCTATAATATTACAGATAGACATTTAACACATGACCCATCTACCACATCCCTCTAGATCAGGGCACGAAAAACAGCACCAGCTTTAAATCCAGTCACTATCCAGTCTGTGAAACAGCCAAGACTGCTTCTTTATGTGCACAATTACTTTTTTCCCACAGAAACAAAACACAAACATGTACAGAAATACTTACATTTCATGCAGGAAAAAATACTGCACCAATGAACAATAAAATATTTAATCTAAACATTCCATTAGTCAGTTACTGGCTCTTTGGCACAGCTGCAGATTCAGGTAATTGACTTTATTAAGAGCTGTGACTAGAATTTTACTTGTGCTAAATACTCTAATCTCATTTGATCAAGTCTCAAAAAATCTCAATATAAGGCACTATAAATAAATACAGAACCATAAAAAATAAAGTGTCATCTTCCTCAGGCTAATAAACTGCCCTACACAAGCACAATGAATGCATGTGTTATTTAAAGAAATGGAAAGTTTTTGTTGTTGTTGTGGTTCTGTTATAAATATTTTACCCCCGGTGCAAAAACAAACCAACAATTCTTCACCACATTGAGGAAATATGTCCCCGAAAAACTCCAACTCAACATTTCCTTTTACATTCAAAAAAACAAAATATGAATCAAATGAGAAAGAGTTGCAACAAAACAATGTATTAGTAGATGGTCGATTTGAACATCATATTTATCTAGCAAGTCTCCCTTTGTTGGCCTGGGAGAGGTGTCACTGTTACTGAAAGCAGCAAATAGTTGTTATGGTTGTATAAATAAGTAGCTGTCATAACAGCAGTGCATATATAAGGGTTCCCCTCCATCCTTCATTGGTCCAGTTATCCAGCTAAGTGAGGAAAGTTGTCTCTGAAAGCTCAGCTGATAGATTTCCCTCATTGCAGTGGTTAAGGTGTATTTTGCCACCCTCTGTAGGCCAGAGCAGGAACAGTCACGCTGGCGTTTCATGCTGTGATATCAGGCTTCAATGCCTCCATCTCAGACTCTTGTTCTTCACTCCTGCAAGGTAAGAAACAATAAAATATTCATGACTTTTTTGACCCAAGGGTTCTCAGTATAAAAAAATACAGATAGAATCAGAAGTGAATGTCCTACAGCAACAGCGACTGGAGCAGTTTGTTGTTGTTCTGTCTGCGTTCTTCATCGATAGGATATGTTTTAAAGATGAGCAGCCCCAGAGCTATAAGTGCCACAGGAGCAGCCGACACCAAAATCTTCAATGTCAGATTCACCGAGTCGGACTGAACACAAACTCCCGTCACATAACCTGCAAAGCTAAAGAGATAGAGAGCAAAAGAACCTAAACATGAGCGGATGAATTTGAAGGCCAGATTGTAAACGAAGATCATGATCTGTTGTCACAAACCCATGAAAGGGTTTAATAATACAGACGCAAAAAAGATGAGCTACCTTAATGATAGTGTTGATACTCCAAGCGACACTCCAGAGGCGAATTTGGTGAAGAAAACGTAGAAGGAGTAGAAAATAGCCTCATGGCCTTGAGAGGTAGGATTCTGGACTTTAAAATCATCTACCACATCTGGGAGCATGGACCTGAAACAGAAGCACATTGATGTCTGAAATTATAAACTTGGTATTTAATGCTTACATTCACTCGCTCTCTCTCAAAGTGGTCCACAGGATCAGATGTGTTCAGTTTGATGCTCATTCTTATCCTATTTTTGTTTATCAAGTAACGCTGTGGACGGTAGAATGTGTGACAGACAGTTACACAAGTTCGATTCGGCAATAAAGTGCAAGTTGTGAGATGCCAATCGCCTCTGTGAGTCTGTCTGGCCTCTGTAATAACTTCCATCTGTGAGCCTATCTTTCCTCCTGACAACGCGTTACAAAGCGTCGGACATCGAACAGGCACAGATAGCCTGACCGAGTGAGATTCTTGTCCGGTTCCTCACGCGGTCAGTTTATCATTTTCTGTTCCTTGACTCTTCCGACCGCGTTTTCTTCATCGACTCTGCCATGATTCACGTCTGAAATGCATGCTAGTGTCTTCCATAGAGTCTGTTTCATAGATTGTTGATGTATCTGAAGTCGAGCCGTAAAGCATGTCATGATTCTCGCGAGATTTGTTGGGGGCGCCACCTCTCAAACTTGCATTGCTGTTTTTTCCAGCGGCGTCCCTCCCCAGCTATAGGGATGATTCGCCCTACTACGAGTTCGTTTACCATCGAAATGACTTTGAAGCTGTTATATTAAGGTACAGTTCTTGCATAGTGTACCTTTAACACATGCCAAACCTACCTATATCTCTCTCCTCTGTTCATTACTATAGATTAAAGCTTTTAAAAAAAATACTTTCTTCTGTTCTGACACTTAATGTTTCTGTAATGTGCACCACAGACAAACACTCACCAGGGCAGGAGGAAGGCCGCCGCCACACTGGCACCAGCTGCGATGGATACGATGTAGGACACGACGAGACTACTCTTTACACACACCACCAGGATTATGAAAGGGACTGCCCACTAAAAACACACACACAAGATTCATCATTTCTGCCATCGCACACATCTCTCACTAAAGTAACAGGACAGTCAGATACCCACTGTGATGCCGATGTATACAGCAGTCTTTTTCCCAAATCGGCACAGGAACCACTGCCACATGGGAATGGTAAGAGTGGCAGACAGCTGGGAAGACAAATTGCACAAACATTTATTTACATCTGACCACTACAAAACCTCATTAACATATTATGCAAGAGTCAGATAATAGTGTGCATCTGCACACACTGCTGAAGTTAAAAAGTCTTTTCATCTGTTGCCTCAAAGTCATGCTGCTTTTTTAAACTAGAAAAAGCATGTCTTTCATCGCTATGGAGACTGCTAACCTCATCTAAACCCGAGAGTGCTCTTATAACACGAAACCAAACAATTTAGAAGTGTACTTATTCAAGTGGCCGGTTGAAAACACTCTCACCATGATGACCAGTAAGATGTTCTGAAAATCCTCTCTGAATCCCAGCGTGTACTTGATGAACAAAGCAAAATTACCCTCCAGCAGCTGAAAAAGAAAAAAAACAGACAGACGAACTGAGATTCCTTCAAACGGTTGATGATTATTGTCCATACGGTGTCTTCATTTCAAACCCAACTTCAATCTCAAACCAATTCTGAACTTCACTTTCGACCGCAGACCTGTCCTAATGCTGACTGTGATTCTAAACCTAATCTCTTGCATGGCAGCGTCTCTCTCGGTCTCCCTCTCTCTCTGTGGCTCTCTTTGTTTTAACACACATAGCACATCTCTGTAACAGAGCTGTGACGTGGTCAGTTCCAGAAACTGCTTTCATTTAAACATACTATCACAGACATTCATGGCCTGAGAATTTGTCAGTTAAAAGAAAACATTTTCGTCTTTTGTAAACAATGTGGAATCTGGGATATCTTAAATCAGAATTAAAATAAGTACATTTCAGCATATCCGAACGAACATGCATGCCTTTTAAAAGATACCAACATGTTTTTATTACCATGAAGGCCAGAGAAGTGAAGAGGAAGGCCATCACCAGTTTAACATATGGCCCGTGACCTATTACCAGCCGCAGACCGGTCTGAAACGACGCATGCTTTTGTGCTTTTAAACCACCCTGATCTGAAAAAGATGGAGGAAATCATTAAATACATCAAAAAACACATTTGATGTTAAGGGTGTCCTAAACTGTTGAGTTTACGTAGTATAAATATCTGATTAATCTAATTTAGGATGCGTCTAATATCTAATATCTAATAAATAACCCGCAGCGCTTCATTGTACTGGTGATCATCTATTGCTTCTGCGCGCTGAATGTTTTTTTTTTCAAAAACATTGATGCGTTGTTATTATTAATAACTAATAGTTGTTCTTGTATTATCTTCATGTATTATCTTCATCAACAATATGGTTTGTTTAAAATAATTTCCTATTTCATTTTATTTATCCATGGCACATGCAATTTTTCTTTATTTGTAGCCTAAGTAATGTTGTCCAATGACTTGTTTGCATTATTTAGGTATTTTATTTTATTTCTTTTTTTTGTTAGGCAATTGATTTTTTAGTATCACTTTACAACAAGGTCTCATTTGTTAATGCATTACCTAGCATGAACTAACAGAGAGCAATAACCTTTGTTCATGTTAGTTCACAGTGCATTAACTAATGTTAACAGATACAACTTTGGATCTAAAAAAATTATTAGAAAATGTTGAGATTAACATTATCTAAGATTAATAAATTATGTAGAAGTATTGTTCATTCATTGTTGGTTCATGTTAACTAATGCTAACAAAATGAAACCCAACTGTAAAGTGTTACCATATTTTATATATAAAGTTGGCCATAGGAGTGTAAAATTAATTTTTTGTATTTTTTGTGTATGATTTATGCTGAAGTGTTTGGGACATAGCTTTTAATGGTGAGGCTTTTGTTTTTGTAATCGGGTTCTTAAAGAGTTTGGATTTAGATTTATCGGCCAATATTTCGGTTATCGGCTTTCAAATATAAAGAATGATTGTATCGGCCAAAATTTGTATATCGGTGCATCCCTAGTAACTATTACCATTATATCACTGTTACTTTGCTGTAAAATCAATGTAACTCATGGCCTCTGGCTTACTGTTTTATTTGAATTATATAAATATATACTGCTTACTGTTTGTTTTTATATTTCACATTTTGTACTGACTCAGTGTGAATGTGTATGCAAAGGGAAGTAACTCACTGTCCTGCTCTCTTACTCCAAAAAACAGCACAGCAGCACACAGAATGTAGATCAAACTTATGACTGCAGATGCAATCATATATGCACGTCTCTGTAAAAGAGAGAAAGATATGATTATTCATGTACAGAATGTTGATGAGATTTTAAACCATCCCCTGCTTTATACCACACTCCCCTCACCTCATTAAATATTCTATAGTCCATTAATATCTGAGAGTAATTGCCATGCACAGAGTGATTGGAGCTGTTGCTCAGGAATGTGTTGTTAATGCAGGGGACGTTGGCCATGCCCACAATCTGCCCCTGGACGGCAGTGCCAATTACTGTACCAAACACCTCTATAGTCATGCCTGAGAGGGAGACAAAACAGAAAATAAGCCACCAAAGCAGTCAGATTGTGTATGCTGGAAATAAACAGGTGTCAGTAAGGGTGTAACGGTACACAAAACTGACGGTTCGGTACGCACCTCGGTTTTGAAATCACGGTTCGGTTCATTGCGAGGGGGGTTATTAAAAAAAAAAATTAAACAGTGGTTTACTGAACAAATTGTCTCTCTGTCTTTAAATGAATTAAATTATAATTACGTTTAAGGATAAAACAAAAAAGATCTCTGCTAATGCTGTAAACTATATTGGGAGCCTTAACTATTAGCCTAAATTCTAAATTCAGTTACTATTTATTTTTTAGATATAATGACCAACATATAAATTGTATACAAACATTTAAACATAAGGGAGTTTTTGCATGAACTTCTAAATCTAATTATGCAATTATGTTTTTACTCCAATTTGTTGTTGACCTATAATCATTATAGACAGTGGCTGTAATTTTCATGACAGATTTATTTAAACATATTTAACGAAAGAGTTCATTTCTCTAGCGAACTAACAAGCTGTGGACACTGAATGGCTTGCCGGAGGTAAATGTTTGTTTATGAAGTTTTAACGCCATGTTAGCATCAGGGCTATCATGTCCATGGCAAACACAAGGTCAATATCACAATACATCACATTTGTATTATTATATAAAACATTTAAACTTGACATAAGATATAAAATCTAAAGCACATTCGGGTGAAATAATCAATGTAAACCTGTTTCTCCTCCATAGAAAAAGGTTGATTATATGGTTCGGTGATATTTGAGAAAAAAAAAAGGTTTCTGCTCCTGCTGAGTTTTTCTTAAATTCAAGTCGACAGTTTTCTAGTGAAGAGTTCTTTTCGAATGACATTACTAGAACATTAGTTATTTCTTGGCTTGTGTTTAAAAGGGTGTCCTGATGTTTATAATGCCATACGTGAGGACCACCTCTGTCTATTTGAATAATTTATGACTCTACGTCATTGTGCTCAACTTTTTCCTTTGTTGGATGTTTGTTGAAGATCCTCTCTGCTTTTCTCAAATCTTTAAGCCTTTGGATTGGTCCTACGACTTGGATTGGTCCTACGACTTGGCTTTGATGATGTCTTGGTATATTTTAATTTGCTATTTCCATAAGTACATCTGTAAAACTACTAACATGGTCTTCACATTCATGAAGTGCTATATTAAAAAAAAAATCATAGCACTGGGTCTGAAAAAGGTATCAGTTGGCTTTTAAGTTTCTATCTAGGGTTTTTATGTTGAAAATCTGATCTTATATACTGTAGGTCATGATGAGGGTGGTCACTTCGACATAAATCATCCCATTTTTGCCACGAAAAATCCAGTAAAAGTTCAGGCTCACATATTGCAATTGCAGAATATGTTCAATGTCCCGGGTGCAAAGGTATTTGAGCCATCGTTGAGAAGGAATAGATCATTGTTATTAATACAATCTTCAATTTAAAAAAAAGGCAAAAACCAAAAGGATTGAGAATCATGGCTAGTTGTTGAAGTTCTGCAAAATTTGCCTTAACACAACGGCAGTTCCACTGAATAAAGCAGTTATTATGTTGGTAAGATCGGTACCTGGCCTCTACTCCTACTTTTAGGAGAGGGGCTCCGACTGCAGGGAGCTATGCTCTCCGCCGTCTTTAATGGAGTCAGCTTTCTGTGATCTGTTCTAAACTTTGGTCTTCACTAGTTTCGGTTTGTTTATCTAGAAGTTTGGGTGCTTTGTGTTTTCTTTTTTGCTGAAGTTGAGGTTTTGCTGATTAATTATGGGTTTTCTCTCTCACAAGGTCAGATCTGTTTGGCACTCAACCACTTGATTTCTCAAACTGAAAAATAGGAAGCATTTCAAACTTTTCGAGCTTCTGCATAGTCTTTCGCTCTTTAAGGCATTTCACTTTTTGAATTTCTTTTTCTTTTATCCACGAGGGGTAGTTATTTGATGGAGATGGATAGTCACCGGTTCAATTTTGAACGGTTTCCCTCATGTCCTTCCTCTCCACAGTTATGACAAAATGATTTGTTATTCGCCTTTGGCTAAGCCACGCCCTAGAATGTAGATTGACCAATCACAGCGCAGCCAAGAACGAGCTCCCACAGAGGGTCCGACACTTTTTCACGGCGCTCCATTGACTTCAACGCAGGCGGCTCGTATTTTTGGTCTCGGCAGGCTATTACGTCGTCGTTTTATTAAAAATATGGTTAAACGTTGTGCCTGGGGCATTTGTAACACAGATACGCGTTTCCCAGAGAGGTTGGAGGGGGTGTCCGTTTTTCCCCTTCCCAAAACCGAAGTTAAATACTGACAAGTGTCGTCTTTGGATTAAACTGTGTGGACGTCCTCTCAGTCAGCGAAACCCCTCAAGGATCAACAAGCTCACCTTTGTGCTCTAAGATACATTTAGCTTTTAACCTTACTGTGAAGTTATACTAGTTAGACCGTTTTATGCTGGTTTAGGTTATGATTTCGGTTCTCTGCCCTAATTGTTGATACGCTAGCACACGCTGCTAATAAATACAACTTTATACTCGCGTAGTCCGTTTGCTTTGTAAATAATAACGATTATAGAAGTGAATAGAGACCTACCCAGCTTTGCATGACAGTGTTGCTCCTGATATTGTTAGTCACAGCCTCCGTCTCGATTAGGATATGCTGTGGTTCATTGTTTGACTGTGACCGTTATGCTTTTGCCTCTATTTGGATGCCTTGTTGTTGCTTGCGTTTCACCGTTTGTCTTGAATAAAGCCTTCAAACGCATACGGCAGACACTTTTGCCTACTTCTATCGGACACTTTATTTGCTGCTTTATAAAAGTTTCATAAAATTTCAGCAGGAAGAGCCGTCACAGCATAAGCCATGTTGATACCAAACCAGAGCCCAGTTGAAGTTGTCGGAGGTAGCAACAGTAACTAAGGGGGGCGGGGCTTAGCCAAAGGTGAATTGCATCCAGCAGAACTATGTCCAAACCTTTGACAGTTGAAGCATCTCAGAGTATTTGGAATGAAGATGTCGACAGGGACTCTCAGATATCCTAAACGGATCCATTCTGGTGGATGAGGTTTGTTGAAAATCAGGATATACAGTCATGTTAAAAAGAAAGCACATCCTTTAGAATTGTAGGGTTTTATGTATCAGAACATAATAAAAATCCTCTGGTCTTTAGCAGGTCTTAAATGAAGTAAATACAACCTCAGATGAACAACAACACATGACGTATTACAACGTGTCATCATTTATTTAACAAAAATAAAGGCAAAGTGGAAAAGCCATGGGCGGAAACACTAAATACACCCAATGGTTCAATTGCTTGTAGAGACACTTTTAGCAGCAATGCAGTTGAAGGAATCATTTTCTGTTTGACAGTATCAGTCTCTCGCATCGTTCTAAAGGACTTTCCCATGGAAGCAGGAAGGGTGTACTTAGTTGACTTTTCTATTTGGCCTAGTTTTTGTTAAATAAATAATGACACAGTGTAATATGTCATGTGTGGTTGTTCATCCGAGGTTGTATTTCCCTAATTTTAAGACCTGCCAAGGACCAGATTATTTTGTATTATGTCCTGATACATAAACCAGAGAATTCAATAGGGTGTCCTTTCTTTTTCACATGACTGTATGTGCCAGTCTTTATTATTTGATCTCCTTTTTTGATAGAAATCCTCTTCACACTTGTAACACCTTCTTGCATTAATTCTGTGGCTATTTCAGATTCATCCATATCCTGAAGTTCTCTTGTTCTAATTATTCCTCTACTGCTGTTCAGATATGGGTGGGAGGTGGCTTTCATTGGAACACCAGCCAGAGTATTTGCCCTGACATTTTAAGAGGATAAACCTCTTAAAGGGGTCATGACATGGTTTTTTTTATTTTATTATTATGTTCCCGTAGGTGCAATTATAGTATTACTATAGTTTTTTTTTACAAAAAACTTTTAAAATGTAGTGATTTATGACCTTTTCCCACCCTGTTTCTCATCCTCTGATTCAAACAGTCTGTTTGGGGGGTGTTTCCCCTTTAAGAGTTCAGTGTTAACGCCCACTGTTATGATTGGCTAACGTCAGTGCCTATGCAGCAATTATTAACGCCCCCAGCCAGAACATTTGCGGATTCGGCGCAACTGTTTATTAGCGGGTGATGCATGCGAAGCGATGGCTCTTGCAATGATAAAACCTTATTATGTTTGAGCCGGAATCAGATGAGGAATCAGAGGAAAATGAACCATCACCACAACAACGAAGACTGGATCAGCTCGTGTCCACATGGAAAGTGAAACTATTTTGAATTAATAAAAAAAAATTAACCCGAGACACTTGAAAACGGATTATTGTTGCATAATTATCCTATAGCTTAATTTACTAACAGTTTAACATTATTTAACTAATCACATGTAGGCCTACTAGAAAGGCGACATATTTTCAAGATTCTCTTATACAAATGTGTTTATATTAGCCATGGTAAAAAGTAAGTTTGCGTCGTCGTTGTTGAGCCCAGAATATTCGGCATGGACTTATCTTTGAGCAACAGTTTTCTGGCAAAGCCAAGCATTATTGGGATTTTTTCCTCAAAACAGTCATCCTTAAATGTATAGAACAAAGTAACAAACGCTTAAACTAACACTGCCGTGACTGGGACGTCCGCAAAAAATAAAGTGCATCCATTTTTCCCTGACGACTGGATCTTTCAGCGTATTTAAAAAGTAGTTTAAAGTTTTAAATACATTACTTACAGTTTGCGTCGTCGATGTTGAGCCCAGAATAGTCGGCACGGACTTATCTTTGAGCAACAGTTTTCTGGCAAAGCTCAAAACAGTCATCCTTCAAATGTACAGAACAAACGCTTAAACTAACACTGCCGTGACTGAGACGTCCGCAAAAAATAAAGTGCATCCATTTTCCCCTGACGACTGGATCTTTCGCAGCGTATTCAAAGATGTTGTTTGTCCACAGCCAGGAACAGCACATCTGCGGCATCGTAATTTCCCTGTACACAGACCCACTCGCTGTCCGGCGTCGACTGAACACTTGTGAGGCGTGCAGCGCGCGGGCGCGACAACGATACGAAATGAGCGTAGTTGTCTTGCGCTTTAAGCGTAACTGTCTTCTGCTGGAGGCGGTCTATATGCAAACGCTGGTACGTCACTTCGTACCGTGACGTCACTTCTTACCATGGATCCAGAACGAGCTGTATTTAGAGCTTGATTAAATAAATGATTTGTTTATAATGGGGAGGACGTCTTAAGCTATGAAACTTGCAGGATGTTTAAATGGTACAAATACCTCTTATATACCAAAAGATCAAGGCAAATTTGGTTTCTCATGTCATGACCCCTTTAAAAAATATATATATATCAGTACACCTCCAGCGTTTATGTCATCATCCAAATTCTTTTCCAATATTTACCCTTTTGAGGTTTGTTTGTGTGCCATATTTGTTTTAATTTTGATTCATCATCTTTGCTCCCCACCCACCTCGGAGCTCAACCAGGGGATGTACTGAACTGAATCCAGCAGATATGCATCAGGGACACAAGGATGATATACTCTTGCGAGAAGAACTAATGTTCATATTGCTTGATTGACCCTTTGCCACTGCCTTCAGGGAAGAGAGACATATGACTGATTTAATTGCCAATATCTACCCAGAGCACGTCATGACTAGTTGAGACAAGTTGCCCCATTTGTCGCCTTTAACGAACAGCAAGGGGGGGCCCAGGGTCCCCACGGGGGCCTGAGGTAATTGTAATGCTACGTGACATTGTTTACAAGCTGTTTTATTGATGTCTTTCCACTGTTGAAACACTGATTGAGCGATTACAGGAGATATGACGTGTATCATTAAGTTGTACTGAATCTTTCAACATACCTTCAGATGGTCATTCATGTTTATTTTGTAACTAATATTAGAGGAAGAGATGATCGTGTTCACTCCGCGCTGCCGTTTGAACTGAGGAGCCTATATATACAGTGTTTTGTTTTTTTTCGTGATAAAATCGACAGAATTTACAAGACAAAAAATGGACACAATTTGTTTCTTATCGAAAGTAGCAAAACGTGGAATTTATTGTGATTATTGGTGGTTAGGCTACAACGCTGTCTTTGTCTTGTACACATAAGAAGCATACAGAACATTTTTTTGGGACGAATACGTGTACCTAGGGCTGGGTATTGTTCAAAATCTTTCGATCCGGTGCCAATTTCGATACCTCAGCTTCGTTACTGGTTCCTAACGATACTTTTTTCGATACCAATTTTATGAAATCCATTTTAACAAGATTACATAACACATTTTAAAATCTTATTTGAATATATTTCAAAATGTAATTTATTCCTGTGATGTCAAAGCTGAATTTTCAAAATCATTACTTCAGTGTCACATGACCCTTCAGAAATATGAAAACAGTTTGCTGCTTAATATTTTGGAAACTATGATACATTTTTTCATGATTCTTTGATGAATAAAAAATTCAAAAGAAAAGCATTTATTTAAAAACGAATTATTTTGTAACATTACACATGTTTTAATGTCACCTTTGATAACTTTAATGCATCCTTACTGAGAAAAGAATTCTGACTAACCAACACATTTTTGAACGGGAGTGTACATTCAGTAGGTTATTATTTATTGCAATAAACACTGTCAGAGTGATCAACAAGGTATCTCTTCATTTACCAGTCGAAGACGGAGCAACTTTCTGCTCTTATGTTTACTCCGTGCACTGTCAAGGTCTTCATCATATTTGTCATGGTACCGGTCTCTGCAGCAATTATTTTACCGCACATACTGCATCGCGCGCTGTTGGCATCGAGCCTGGAGAAATGTTTTTGATCGACTTTTCCACATCTTTAAGGTATTATGTGTGTGTGCTCGCGTCTCAAATGAATATGTGCGCAGAGAGTTTGTGTGTGTGTGTGCTCGCGTCTCATATAAGTATGCGCGTCGAGAGTTTGTGCGCTCTCGACTCTCGTTTAGTGTGAATAGAGTTTGCGTGTATGTGCGTGAGCGACTTTATGTGTGTCGTTGTGCATTTCATATGTATTTGTTTGAGCACTGACGTTGACGAGTTAACTCCTTAGGTATCGAAATCTGGAACCGAACAGCATGTCATTTTTCGATACTCGATAGTATCGAGGCAATTCGATCGGTACCTAAAAAGTATCGAGACTCGGTACCCAGCCCTACGTGTCCCATTACACCCCTAATTACTATTTATTCAAATGTCAAGGAAGAAACATTTGTTTTGTGACATAAGGTAAAGTGAGGTCAACCTCAACAATGGGCTAGGGCTGGGCGGGGCAAGTTTGGTACACCATAAGAGTATCATGATACTACCGGGGGTGGTGTATCACGGTTTTTCGGTTTGATTTGTTACACCCCTAGGTGTCACAAATCATATTCAAAAGTTTGGGGTCAGCAAGATTTTTTTTTTTTTTTTTAAGAAATTAACACTTTTATCCATCAATGATGCTATTCAATGATTTTCATCAATGAATCCTGAAAAAAAAGTATAATGGTTTCTGCTAAAATAAATTGTCAATAATAATAATATTAATAAAGGTTTCTAAGCATATTTCAAAATGATATTTGAAGGATATTGTGACACTGAAGACTGAAGTAATGGCTGCTGAAAATTCAGCACAGGACTGCATTTCATTTTAAAATATATTAATAGGCCTATAGGGAAAAAAATATTTTTAAATGGTAATAACATTTCCAAAAATAATGTGAAATATTTTTGATCAACTAAATGCAGCTTTGGTGTGCATAAGAGACTTCTTTCAAAAAAAAAAAATTTGTAGAGTATTCTTGAGTTATAATGTGTTTGCTGTGTGTATTATGCAGCCGATTGCAACAGTAATGCATTAAAATGTGTAGATGCTCTTACGGTACGCTGTGGCTGAATCTCGCTCCCTCTGCTCGGTGCTGATGAACATGGTCAGTGCGGAGTACGGCACATGAAAGCACTAAACACACACAAACACACAGTCACTCATTGCTGGCTCATGACAGAATCCCATAAATATGCAAAGTAACAATGCATTTATTATGCACTACTAGTCAAAATTTTGGACACACCTTATGATTCTTTACTACAGTGGTTCTCAAAGTGGGGCCAGGGGGTCCGCAAAATAATTTGGCTACCGTTTTTTACCGTATTAGTACAAGTCGTGTTTTCTTTATCATCTTAAACATGCTATTTAGCCTATTCCAAAGTGACTTAGGCTATATAATGCATTTAACATCAAATAATCTAAAAAGGTAGGCACTTAAAGGTTTCTATAGACGGCCACTGCTAATTTGACATCGCAGCCTGTTTATTATCAAAATAAAACGCAGTCAACCGAACATATAAAAAGTTCTGCCTAATTTAATTTGTCTGTTATACATGAAGGCAGTGCCGGTCAGTCATTATACTGTCGACTTGCTGTAATTCCAATCTCATTTCTCCGCATGTGAAGATGCTGATTTAAATATGGAAACCCAACCCTTTGTGCAGTTTCAGTTTCGATTCAAATTGATTCGTTTAGACTTGCCGTTTAAAATAAATGTTGTTTGTTGAGGGGAAGTAGCCTAATACGCCTACATATTTTATGTGTGCATGCGTGGGTGTGTGTGTTTCTCAAAAACGAGACGAAATTTCACACACTCAGAGTCAGGTTCAACTTAGTGCATATAGGGCCATACCAACCATTGAGGTCCCTGTATATAGTGTAGTATATCATGAAAGCTATATAATTTTATATAATATAAATATAATTGCCTAATATTTACTCTAATTTGGTGCTGCAAGGATATTGCAAATCGCGATGATAAGATCACTAGCAAATCGCGATGATAAGATCACTTGCAAATCGCGATGATAAGATCACTTTTGGGACCTTAGTATTTATAAAACCCTGCGTACGACCCTGGGTGGAGACAATTTGTGCAAAAAAAAAAAAAAACCACATATTGTGCTCATTAACCCCACCCACATTACCTTTGGACTCAGTCACTGTTATAAATATGAGAAGGTTCAAAAAGTTTGAGAACCCCTGCTTTACTATACAATAAAGTCACTCAAAAATTTTAAATAATGGAAGTATAAGTATGTGATTTAAACAGAATTGAAGGAGATTCCATTTATGCAGGTCCTTTATCGGCTTTTCCTTGCAGTCATGCTCTTTCATAAAAAAATTTAAAATAACATTTAAAGTAGTTAAAATATTAGTTTTAGAATTAAAAGATTAGTTTAAAGGACATTCCTACCTAATTTAAAACATTTTGAAACCAAAACATTTGAAGCGCAAATGTGTCCAAATGATTAACAAGTAGTTGTCATGCAATAATGTAAATATATATATATATATAACATCACATCATGTTACATTTAATTCCTAAAAAACTATAAATATGTGTATAAAGTACTAACTGTCTGGAGAGTCTGGAAGAGACAGTAGAAGAGCAGATACCACATAATCTTTCCCTGCTCTAATGGCGGGACCACCCATATCAGGAAATAACACAATACAGCCGGTATGGTGGACACCAGAATCCTGCAGAGAGAGAAGGCCATCATCATCATCATCATCATCATCACCACCACCAACAACATCATCTACTTGTACAAACTGAGGCCTGTTACAGTAGAATAGTAAAATGTTTCAAAAATCCACACAACATCTGCTCGTTTGATAATTGAGGTTGAATACGGTCACAAGTGTGTTTATGTGTCTATTAGCTCATCTATATGAGGTTAAGTGAGGTAAGAAGGCTTTCCCCTGTGGCTCTGAACAAGGGCCTTTGCTGCACATGGTTTCACAGGATGTCAAACTAACTGAGCCAGCAAGAATTTGGCGGGGCGTGAAAAGGATTTAATCACACCACCTTATTCCAAAGCTCTGGGCACCAATCCCATCAGAGAATCTACTAGGAAAACACAAACCACTAAGAGACTCTGAATTCCAAAGTTCAGAACTGACAATAAAAGCAGTGTGTACAGCAGGAGAGAAAAACGCATTTCTTTACTACGATCAATAAATGTTTGGTGTTGGTCACATTGCATTTTGGGATACAGTATTCCACGCAGTCTGCTCAATCGTATGCTCATGTTTTCACAGAAGTAGTAGGATAAATACATACAGTGCAACTTTGGTTTGAGTAGCAATGTCAATTCTGTCCAGCCGAAATAGGCTGCGTTTTCACTTGGCATAAACATGCGATCACCGTGATCTGATCAAGCAGATTTGATCATTAGCCAATCAGGACACGGTGTGTTTACACTTGTCAAGTATCTTCAGTATCTGGATAACTGATCAGATCTCCGTTTCCTGCGCGACATTGTAATGAAAAAATGGCCCAGGTGCAAAGTCGACCTGAAGTGGTGGGGTTCCTTGAAATTTAAAACCAGAACAGCATCAAGGACATTTTCTTTAGTATCAGTTTTGGTTTTCAGCTAAAACTTGCTAAAAATGTAATTTCCGGTAAAAACAAAAAACTATTTTTGGTGCATCACTAGATAAAGCTGTCTGCTAAATGAATTAATGTAATTGTATTATTATTTCTGACTGTCACTGACCATATGACCCATTACTGTGCAGTAAAGCACAAAATATGTTTAGTTGCTAAATGAACAGAACCAACCAGCCATCAACAAGAGACGGCTAATCGTACTGCAAGTGCCCTACAGGATCCTGTAAAATCCTCCCAGTCTATTGCTGGGGTTGGCCACCCTGGAGAAGTCCAATACCAGCCATGTCCTCCATGTCGCTCCTTCACATAAACTGCACTGATATCTGCACACGCTACACACATCTGGCGATTAGCAGAGCGGGATAACAGCACTTTAGCATCACAATACATGCTTACATCAATACATTGACAGAAAGTATTGATTTTCAGTTTCTGAGCTGAGCGAATGGGCAGACTGACTTAATCTCTATGTAAGAAGGACAACATGGTCAAAATAAAATGTACAATTTATTATTTGAATAAAATAATGTCTTGTTTAATTATTAAAAGATATCAGAATTTAATCAAAATAGACAAATCATTTTTGGGAAAAATTATATATTTTTTTTGTATTAATAATAAGCCTTCTGTCATTCTCATACACATTTCCCCATCTATAGGGCTGCCAAATATTAATTCTTACTTCCTTTTTAAATAATCTCCTTGTGGTTGAGGATGCACTGATGGACTGATCGTCATGTGCACAGTAAACTCAAAGCCTCTGACACAGCAACAAACCGCTGTTTTAAACTGCCTCTCTCAGATGTATCCAGCTGTGCTTGGATCATGATTGGTCAATTCTGGTGGTGTGTTCAGCTGAGCCAATCAGAAAGCAAGAGGTTTTTTCTGCACTCAACATCCCAATCAAAACACACATGCACACCTCACAAATATAACCATAGATTTGCACTGTATTTCACTTGAACTCCTTGAACATATTTAATTTTGCATGCTTGTACACACTCAAAAACAAACTCTTTGCCTTTGAAAGTCTGATTCAATCAATTCATTTTATTAAAAAGCTTCTAATTCATTCCATTTAACAAGTATAATTTTCTCAGCCATGGATAGTGTTTCATAATGAACGTATATAAAGAGAAGCAGTAAGTACCCACTTATGGAGAGTGAGTGTGCGTGTACTGCCTTTTCTTTTGGATTACTGATAGGGATTGAAGATAAACCTTTTTCTTTGCATTTTAGTATATGTTTTCATGACACATCTGAGTGCATGCATGAGCAGTCAGCAAAATCCCAGAGAAATGACACCACGTGGCACTCTTGTACACTCTAGTAACCTCTTGTAACAGATGGACTTGGCTCCATCACCATAGCTACTGCTCATTTCTCCATCTCAAATATGTATCTTTCACTCTGTATCTAACTAAGTGGGAATGGCTGGGTTTTAACAGAGTTTTGATTTCATGTCATTTCTTCATGAATTTAGAAAGTAGCATCGCGGACATTTCACATTCAGCCTGCATTACAGGACATTTTCATTGTGTGTAGGGCTGAGGAAAAAAATATTTATTTCTCGATTTTAATCGATTCTCATTTTACGAAACGATATTGATTCTTAAATCCCAAGAATCTATTAGTCTATCCTGTTTTCAGTTGATGAATGAATCACAATAAGCTATGTGCATTGTTACTTTTAATTTGAAACAGTCTCAGATTTCAAATTCTGTCCATCTTATTGTGAAATTCAAAATATAAGTACCCTTTTGGCGCCGTTTAATGTGCCGTGACAGATCTCTGTAGCGCCTCAGTTCAAGAGAAGCGGCAGCGCGGAGCACACGTGAACTGGTCATCTCCACCGCTTTAATACCAGTTACAGCGCAAAATAAACATGAATGAACATCTGAAGGGATGTTAAAAGATACGGTACGACTTTAAGAAATCCGTAAAATGTCTCATGTAATCGTTCAATCAGTGTTTCAACCGTGGAAAGACATCAATAAAACATCTTGTAAACAATATGTCACGTAATTTATCTTAGAAAAATCATATTCAGTGACCATAACTCTTCAGCAAGAAAAATTTTTTTAGAGGAGCGTTTTGCTAAATATAAGCACCATATTCATTATAATTGTTCTTCAATATTTAATGCACGTTTGAACAAATCAATGTTTTTATGGCAGCCATCATTTAAATGTTTATATTTTAAAAAAACTACCATAATTGGAGTAGAAATATAATTATGTAAAGTTGTATTATAACTTTATTATAATAAAAAACTTCCTTGAGTGTATTAAGTGTTAGTATACAAATCAGTTATTTTAAATATTATAGTAATGTAGTACCAACTGACTCCCATGTACAGTTTACAGCATTAGTTGAGAGATTTTTTTCCTTGAGAAAATGTACTGTACCTGATATATATCCAAAATAATCGATATCGAATCGAAAGCTTGTGAATCGAAATTGAATCAAATCATGAAATTTTTATGTTTCAATACTAAGCCCTGATTGTGTGTATTTTTAAAAGCCACATACCAGGGCATCATGCGTCCGTGTCGTGTCCATGGGGTTCTGCTTACTAAAAACCCAACTGTAGGATCAGTCACAGCATCCCAGGCCCGACCCACAAACAGGATCACAGAAGCATAGAGGGGATCCAACTAGAAAGACAAACTCGGTCATTGTAGGATTTACATGTAGCATTGCTCTCTAAAAGTCTCAACTGTGAGAAAGCACTGTGATGGAATCAACATAATTGTTTAGAAAATCCCACAGGGTTGGACAAAGTGGTTTGTGTAACCTGTGTTCGATAGAAAGTAAACTGTATTATCACTCTTTACATACAGTACACTCACATAAAGCAGTATATCAAGGGTGGGAATCTCTTGGTACCTCACGATTCGATTCAAATAGGTTCTCGATTTTGAATCAAATTGCGATTCGATATATGAATAGATGTGATTCTAGTCACTTTTCCTATTTGGCTGCGGTAGACAGTGTAATTGACCGTTCGCAAAAGCCACGCCCCTTAGTTATTGTTACTACGCCCGTCAAACAATTGAGAACCATAGCCATGGCTGGGTTGAGATCCATACATTAAGTGATTGGTTTTGGAGTAATGCAGCAGACATATCCTCCAGTGCACGACAGAAAGTATAGACAGAATAACGCACGGGAGCACATGCACAAAACAGTTTTGTAAAATTATATATCAATCATTTTTATTTGATCATATATCATTTTACAAAACTGTTTTGCGCATGTGCTCCCACGCGCGCTATTTCAGTCACAACACTGCAATCAGAGGACGCGCTGAAACCATCAACGCGATGCTGTTCTCTTCATTCATAACTCGTAGCCGACTGAGAAGGATATTTTTGTGTAAATAGTTGTGCAACTGCGCAAACTTTGTTTTGAAGTTTAATGTTTGAGTTCCAGAGGAATTTGTGACTGTGTACCTGTTCAACCACATCAAAGTTTCGTAATTAGTAAGTCCGTGCTTTTTCTCTTTTTTTTTTCCTCTTGTTTGCTGACTGATGAGGGGGCCGCAGTGCCGTAGTGTAACGGTGTTTGTACATGTAGCCTATTTTTTAATAATAGTTGCAAGCAATCATAAAATACAGCAAGTTTTAAGCCCATGCAGACCTCATGCCATAAGCGCATCATTGCACTATCTTGCTGAAATCGGAATGTTTGACGGAGGTCCTCCTCCTTAGTTACAGTTGCTGAGCTAGGATTGGACGAGAACCGTTAGAGGGCGGGGTTTTGCGAACGGTCAATTAGGTCTTGAAGAAAAAAAATCCCACGGAATTAAATGTGAACCTTGAAAATTATTTAGTATTTCTTCTGATTTTAGTCAACCCAATATTATCATTAAGCTGACTGTAATCACTACACACATGGCAGACAGTCTTCTGTAGTAAAGCAAGGGGGCAGGCAATTTTATTTTATTTTTTATATTAAACATAGGAACAAAGAAGCAATTTACAAGCAATATGACAAATACAATAGAAAAAAAGATTTTTAAGTTACAGTAAACTAGGTTTATTTAACATGTAGTAAGATACTACAGAAATGTATTAATCAAATGTAAAATTAAAACTGTATAGTAGTCTACATCGTATGAATTAAATATAAATTGATTCATTTTAGAGATACAAAAGTGAATCAGTCAAAAGCAGTGAGTGATTTTTTTAAATTCGCATTAATGAAACGGACAGCAACAGTTTATGAGGCTGCTGCCCCTTTAACGTAGCGTTTAGTGTTTGCGTAGGACATAACAGACTGTGTTTACATGAATGCTCCACACGATGTGCATTTTGACATAATTGTGTGTGTATTTAACTATGTAAGCGCAATAAGCTGCGAAAGAGAACTGAATTCGAGTCCGTTTTCGCGGCTTATTGTGATTAATAACACTACAACTTGCCAATAACTTTAACTAGTACTGCGAAGTTAAAGAAGTGAAGAAAAATCGACATTTTAAATTTGTGAATCAACGCGAATCGGTAGACGACTCAACTCTAGAATTCCCTCAACCCTACAATAAATACTATACATCTCAGCAGCATGATTGTTTAAATCATTGCAAAATGTTAACTACCTTGCACAGGTCTATATATAAAGTGTGATACATAAGTATTTCCAGCTTTATCCGCATATATACAGTGCACTCATGTAAAGCTATATACTGGAAAGCAAATATCGGCTGCGTGACTGTTTATATCATTACAAAATGTTAACTCTATTATGGCACAGTTCGATATAAAATATAAAACTTTATCCACATACATAATCACACAGTGAGAAAAAAGAAATCCTGTATAGAAAAAAAAAGATGCATCAATGTTTTATCATCACGGCCGTCTGAAACGTAACTGAATCACGAGGTGCCTAGAGATTCCCATTCCTATACATATACAGCATACTCACATACAGTAAAGCGATATATATTATATTTCAAATCTCAACTGTACAATTGTTTATACATTCTTGAAAAATGTAAACTATATTCCGATCAGTCTCATTCTGCTACTATAAGGCATGATGATATTAAGATTTTTTTGTAACTACATCTGATATCAATCCTTAATTTGCTCGACTGACTCGGATGAAGAGATCACATTGGCTATCGATATGGGAACTGCCAATAATGAAGCAGCAGGAGTTTTGAATAAGATAACTGGAGCGGAGGACTGTTAAAGTTACAAAGCAAGACAACAGCTTTTTGCCCTCTCACATGCTCTCTTTCTGTATCCCTCACTCTCTTTCTGCCCTTGACCTGGGGCTTTGGGTCACTGTTCACTTGCTTTGTTTGATGATTTTCTCACCATTCTATCCATCCATATGGACTGATATGACATAGTAAGTAAGACAATAGCGGAGCCAGTTTATTTTTTTATAATCAGAAGATGTTGAGGTCTTGCGGTACAGAAGTATAGCATTCCTATATGTATACTCACCAGCGCCACATCAAGCAAGAAGATTTGCAGAAAGAAGCCCAGGGCGGTGCCTGTGATCTGATACGGAGCCCCTCCGATTGCAAAACACACCTTACTCCACACAGTCAGAGGTCTTTTCCTCTCCTGCTGCGGTGAGAGCTGAAAGGAGGACAAAAAAGAAAGATTATGAAAGGATGAACAATGACAGTGATTGTAGCAAGTAAAACAAGAGCCATGAGAGACCAGTGAACTTTTCACCTCATGAAGACACGATAAGATCCCAACTGGAAGAGTTCATTTAGTTTGGATTCTGTTCGTGTTTTTGCGATGTTCCATTCTGAAGCTCTTTTTTTTTTCCCCCCCAAAAAAATCCCAGTGCTCAGCATCAAAGACCATTCAGAACTGCTGGAGGGCTTTTAGCATTTCAGTCCAGCAGTAATAAGATCCTCAAGTTCATTCTTCCCCGGCTCTGCAGGGACATTACGGATAACCTGGACTTTTGGCTCTTCTACCTGCATTTTAAGGTCCTCACTCAAATGAACACAGTAATTTCACCAATCTGACTGCTTGCACATTTGTCATAGGTAAATGCTTTAGTTAATGGAACCATCAGCACATTTAAACTAGCAGCAACTATTGTTGTTGGTCCCTCCTTTCTATACGATTTCTTAACAAAATCCTTGCAATTGCTTGGCCTTACAGTAAATGGCTCAGCATGCTGAGGGGAGTCAACCGCTAAAGCTTGAACTGTTTTAGTGCAGAACACATAAATGACTACATTAGCATTATTCGTCGGACTATGATGACTCTGAGGTTAGTTCTTCACAAATGGTTATGGTCTATGCTTTGTCAGTTAACGTTGACCAGTCATAGACCAGATTTTAAACTTCAAACATTAAATCGGCTCTTTACACACCGAGAACCTGCACATGGTCTGCAGAGTGTGTTAATCTTAACAATGGTCGGTTGGTAAATTCCTGCATTAAAAATATTTTACTAGGCCGTTTGCCTTGTGCTTTACAATAACTTTAAGACTTCTGAAACTTAAAATAAATTTAAAACTGTAAAATAAAGAGAACTAATGCAGTGCCAGACATGATATACATATGACTTTGTATGCCATGTAATGGCATGTGAAAGCTCACAGTGTAATATTAACTGTAAAATATTGTAAAACCGCTACAGAAAAAACTGTTAAAGAGATATTTCACCCAAAAATTATAATTTTGACAATTACTCACCCTTATGTTGTTCCAAACCTGTATCCAAACCTTTCTTCTGTTGTTTTAAAGAATGCCGGAAACCAGACAATTGACGGCACCCACTGACTTTCATAGTAGAAAAAGAAAATACTATGGAAGTCATTGGGTGCCGTCAACTATCTGGATATCGACATTCTTTAAAATATCATCTTTTGTGTTGTTCAGCAGAAGAAAGAAACTCATACAGGTTTCGAACAACTTGAGGGTGACTAAGTAATGACAAAATTTCACAGTGAAAAACTGTAAACTGAAATTTCCCGAATTCCCTGGGTGACACTTCACATTAGAAAATATTTTGTTTAAATAATTATGATTCTTAATTAGTTTTGTTATCAGTTATGCACATTTGGGTTTTAAGTTACATCTTCTGTTGTGTAATGCATTGGGGTTTTAAGTTACATCTTCTGTTGTTTAATGCATTATTTTAGTGTCATGCGTGTTACCGTGATGGTGTTTTGTGTTTGCCTGACTCTGTGCACCTTCTATATAGTATAAATCAGCTTGCGAAAAGGCTGCTTGTGATGAACTTCTTCATGATACTTCATGTGGCTTCCTCTTTTACAACCTGCATTATGGTGGTTGTCAGTAGGCTATATGTTACAAAATAGATTTTTGTAGTAGTGTGCATTGTTAGATTTACCAATGTAAAAATGTAAAATGAATAGGTTGTTTCGTAAATAATACATACATTTTTACTGTATTTTTTACAGAATTATTCTGGCAACCACAGCTGACAATATTTTTTTTGTAAAAACAATGGAATTTATTTTACAGTGTAGTCTTCTCTGACCTGTAATCAGCACAGACTGAGACATATCTAGTACAATATCATGGACAGGATTAGTTAGACAACAACAGAAAACAAATAACAGGGAACTACCGGTATTCATTTAATAATAACGTATGCAACCCCGTCTGTAATTTTTAAGGAATAGATCAACCACAACGTTTTGACGCTGTCATCTTTTGTTTTGCATAGGAAAGAAAAAGCCAAAAATATTTCTAACAACACGGGGGTGTAAATAACAGTTTTTTTATCCTTATTATTTGCTTTTGGGTTAACTATTCTTTCAAATCAAAATGACCACAGGTCAGGTCCCCTTTAAATCCGGCTTTTCTTCGCGGTGTTCGCAGACACGCCTCACCGACCTCAGTCAGTAAAGCTAACGTTAGTGTGTGTACAGGAAACAAATATCGTGTGTCATAATCTATCCCCAAACATATAGACCATCGGCTTAGCCTCTATTTTTTTTTTAAATTTGCAAATATGACATCAATGTCATTCGTCGATAACGCCAGATGTTCCACATAAAATAACGACTGACACGTGCTGCTGTAATCATTATATTCAGCATCAATCTAAACTCCCGCCTCAATTAATCAAACCATTTGCTCTGAGAGTAACGTTACCTACTTGGAGTCAAAAATACATAGTGCTACAAATATACATCAATGATTTCATTTTTAACTAGGTAACTTACCTTAGCAATTTTGATTCCATCTTGATGCACGGGTTTGGCTGTAGGAAACAGACCGGATGATGAGAACTGCTCGACTCCCTCTCCTCTTGCCATAACACTGAGGTAATTTTATTGCAGGAGCAGAGTGCACTGCTTTTTCCTTGTGTTCTTCTGACTGAGTAACACTATTTGACAGGGTGTTGCGTCCAAGGTCGAACAAAACGAGATGCTGTTCAGTCTCCACTTCTGCCTCGTTTGAATGCTGGCTGCTGAAGTGTCGTGGCGTGTTCACGCCCACATGCGTTTTCCCCTTGTCACGCATCGACAGATGGGGACACGCACGCTGTTGCTCAAGTCACACAAAAACATGAAGTTTATGATATAAGATTTTTCCGAAATGGAGTAGGGCACTTCATGCTCTGCATATAGTAAGTGAGACATTTCTCATATTTCAGCTGCACACTGATGGACTCTAATGAAGAGAGAAGAGAGTCAGCAAAAAAAGTGACAGAATGTTTATGCATTTAATCATTTTCTGCTTCTAATGTTAATATTCGAATAAAATGCCTCGATATTTTCCCTTTTACTACAGTCGGGTTTTTTTATTTTTTTATTTATTTACAGTTTTAGTGAGCAGGTTTTGAAATTACAATGTAGGCTATGTATGCAGTGTTTGGGAGATAACGCGAGTCAGGTAATCGGATTACTTTTTCAAATAACTAGTAAAGTAACGGATTACTTTTAAATTTACAACAAACTATCTGAGTTACTTTTTCAAATAAGTAATGCAAGTTACTTTGTTGTGCCATTCATCGACTGACACCTCTCCTGGAGAATTTGGGAGTGCGCTGTCTGAACATGATGGACTAAATGTGAACATGCCTCACTGGCACAAAAACAGATTCACTATTCCTCAAAAAAAATAATAAAAAAAGTGATGCAAACTCTGAATATTAGCCTACACAAACCTGCAATGATTGAATATGTTAAATAACACAAATTACAAGAAGCAAGGCCAGCCCACTTGAAAAAATGTGCCTATTGCAAAAGTAACGCAATGCATAGCCTACTTTCATTAAAAAGTAACTATGCAATTATTAACTTTTTTAGGGACGTTCCAAAATGAAGTTTTCACAGAGATGCCATAGACGAACCATTTTTGGTTCCTCAAAGAACCTTCCAGTTACCTACCGGTATTTGTTTTTCTTAGTGTGAAGAACATCTTAATAATCTCAAGAAATTTTTTTCATTTTAAGAACCTTTTGTGCGTTGTAAAGGTTCTGTGGATGTTAAAGGTTCTTCATGAAACCATTGAAGCCAATAAAAACAAAACTTTATTTTAAAGACATCCGAGTGTGGTGGATTATCGAAAAATATAAAAAAAAATGTGAGACGGGGGCTTTTGTTTTATTCTTTAGTCAATGATTGGATTTTGAGGTATGGGCATTTTAAACGGAGGCAGATGAAATCATTCACACTTATTCTAGCTCTAAAAATGGCTTCTCTCTTCATTAGAGTCTATCTGTGTGCAGTAAAACTATGAAAAATGTCCCACTTACTGTATTTTAATTTCATGTTGATGAGAGAGCAGTATCAGGAAAACAACTTATGATTAATCATGCATGCCCTTCGAGACCATGCAACATGTGAAGATCTGAGAATGTGAAGAATTCCCCTTTCAGCAGGAAAATAAATGAAAAAGGATAGCAAAAGCTGGAGTGGTTTAAAAATAAAAAGGTAATATCCTGACCGGGCCCAGTCAAAGCCCTGATCTCAATCTTACTGAGCCTCTGTGGAATGACAGAATGTGGAAAGTTTACAAAAAACTGTATGGAGTAAAAAGCTTACGTGCATAAGCACCATTGGGGAAGACTAACTAAAGAGCGCAGATTCAAATTCAAATCACAGAATTGATCCATGAAAAAGACACCTAACAACCACGAGTTGATTCAGGGAGGCGTACTGTTAAGCGTACTGTATTTGCTTTGGAGAGCATCTGCTAAATATAATTTACTAAGTTACTTTTCTTACAGGAGAATTTGAAACACTTATTTAAAGAAACTGCAACTAACAGAGGTCAGTCAATTAACGAGGGTATAAAATTTGTCAGATCTGTGCGGTGAAGAGGGAGTTTCAAAAAGAGTAACAAAAAGACTCTGAAACATAGGCCTACTTGGACTCTTTAACAGCCAATCAGGATGTGGGTGATGCACATATGCAGCTGTTCAGCACATGTGCAAATCTTTCAAAAGCTTGTCGACCTGTCCTGTTATATCTGATGTGTAGGCTCTGTGCATTCAGCTTCTTTCATACTGTTTCTGTCCAATATTTAGGACTTCGGATTAGTGTGTTAATCACTATTAAACTACTTTTAAAAAGCCTTCCTGCTAGCATAGCAACACAAGCTCATTTGATTCCCATGCAGGGAAAGCAAGAACTGATTTTTAAAAAGTGCACCCTGAATAAAATGTAAGTTGCTTTGGAAAAGTGTCTGCCAAATGCATAAATGTGTAGAGGTCATATTATGTAGAGTGGTCTGTAACTTTACACACACACTCTAAAATGAGTATTATGAGACCTGATACTGTGGACATCTGTCGCCTCTAACTCGCACGTATTCACATAAGCATGCATGTGTTCATTCATGGACACAGAGTGTATGTTATCGTTAAGGCAAAAAATGCTTTGAATATATCACCACTTTATCTGTGTTCCCCATAACAGTTGATTTCATTTCTGAAACGGATTTCCTGTCTGCAGAGCTGTCATGATATGCTACAGACAGAGAATGTCTAATAAGGGGAGAACTGCCACTCTCAGTAAACTTCCGGCTGTAGCGAGAGTGAACCTGCTTATTAGACATTCTCTGTTACGAGCTTTTCTTTCTGTCAGGCAGAATTAGCTACGAGTGCGGCATAATTTATTGCACTTTAATAAAATCATGTCTGAAACCACCACTCACTGTTAACTAATAACTACGCACAATATTTGAAGCAGAAATATGTTGCTGGTCACGTAATTCGCGCTGCTGCGACTTGCAAGCGACCCCTTTAATAGCATGATGTATTTCCCATTGATAAATAGCCTACAGTGCAAATACCCAGATAGCAAAAAATATCCACACGGCTTCTTTTTGCCGCCGGCCCTAAGCTGTCGGCTATAGGTGCGTCTCGCTGGCGGGGATACAACGTTTGCCGCCGAATACGTCACTCCCATTTTATGCGAGATGCCGCCGCCGAATAGCCGGCGGGCCGACTGCTTCATTTTCTCTGGCGGTTGCCTCCGTCTAATGGACCGCGGCCAGCTGGCGGCAAGCCGCTTTGAAATACAGATTTCTACTCTCAAATCGACCAGCCATGTTGCAAACGCATGTTGGGAGTTAGTGGAACTGACAGCATTTTAACTACTTTTCACATTTGAAGCGATTATAAAATCATAATAGCCTAAATTATAGCTTTTTTTTTTTTTTGCTCCAAAGCCATTAGGGTTTAAATCCTGACTCTTGATTCCATAAGGTAAGGTTTAGGAAATTACATTTAAATGACGTTGAAACTCTGAAGTGATTATATGTAAAATATATCAAATTATTTTATGCTCTTAGGTGAAAATTGTTTACATTTCTTTGATTTATGCACAATTGAGACATGCACCAATAAACCAAAAATAATTCATTTTGTAAAACTTAAGTTACTTACTTACTTGCAATAAATAACTTTCTGATTCTGATTAGGTTTAAAATAGATATTTCATTCATGGTATGAACAATTTAGCAGAATAAATTGATGAAGTTAGACTTTTTACCAATGCCTGACTAATCAGTGAACAGTGAAATACATCTGCAACATGGCCAAAGGTATGGCCTACTTGATATATTTGTATTCATTTGCAAGTGCAACCATGGTAATATCAAAACCCTGTTTTGACCTGAAGGAAGGAAAAACTCTAAATTCTCCTCTGGCTTCAGAGCTGCGCTGATAGTTTTGTGAAATAGCTCCTGGCCCCGCCCCGCCCCTACTGTCGATGACGCACTGGAGCCACTGAGGCTAGCTCCTCCCGAGCACATTCGCAGCAGGTCGCCGCTCGCACCAAAAAGCTGGATGCCAACCGCCGTAAAATTGGAAAGAAGAAGAAGAAGAAGAAGAAGAAGAAGAAGAAGAAGAAGGTCGCCGCTCAATCGCGAGTTACTGTCAGTATTTACTACGTTACAGCCTGCAGTTTGCTAACTAGCAAAGTCATCGACTACCATCGTTTAAGTAAGTACATGTTTTCTTTTTGTGTAACGCAATAGCATGTTTACATTGTTTTTAGTTTATATATTTAAAATCTGTAACGTCATCTTTGTTCAGCCTTGTTTACGCAATGTTGCTAGTAACGTTACATGTAGAAATATAACTAGCTACAGTAACGTTAGGTGGCCAAAGCTTTAAAGTTGCATCTAAGTTTAACTTTTGGTGTTTTCTTATAAAAAATAACGATGTATAGGTAATTTAAATTATTTTGTTTGCCTGAACAATGCTGCTAGTCCAGTAACGTTAGCTAGAGGTGCTAGCAAGTGTTAGCTAGCACATGCTGTTTTTTAACTTTTGTTGAGGTTAAGCAATGTTGCTAGCCTAGTACACGTAGAAATTTTACTATTTTACATATAGAAAGACTAAGTTTAACTTCTGGTGTTTTCTAACAAAACAGAATGATGTATATAGGTGTTTTTAATTTATTTTTTTGTCCGAACAAATATGCGGCTAGTTCAGTTCACCGTGTAGCTACAGTGGCTAGCAAGTGTTGTGCTGTGTGTTACTGTACTGGATTTAAGGCTATTGTGATTTCTAATTCTGTACTTTTTATGTTTGAGGACAATTCTGTTTTCACTTTAATCACTAACGTACACTCAATGAATACATTTTATTTTTTAACAATTTCACTGTTCCACGTTTGGCTGATCAGTTTTGTCTCCCACAGCATAGCTACTGTATATTCCTAACGTTAACAATGCGGCTTTGTTCACATTTTCTTGCAGATACCTTGACCAGAGCATAACTGGTTATCTTCACCCATGAGACCTACTGTTGGACAATCGTTTTGGCTTTAAAGGTAAATGCTTCGTTAGTCACAATGTCTAGTTGCTGGGCCAAAAGGAGAAGGATTTTGCGCTAAACTAAGTGTTACATTTAAGTCCAATTCATTAAATGTATGCAATAACTTCGAACATATTTTTACGTCAATGATTATCAATAGGGGAAAGTAATCACTCCGTTATTGGTCCTTGGACTCCCCTGGCATCTTGTGTTCACCATGAAGTTTTCAGCTATGAAGGTATATTCTAGGCCTATGTCTTAATGGCCAGTGTTTTAACAGTATTGAAAATAGTGCCTTTTATTTTTTTATGTAGATTTCCAGAGACTCCGGACTGAAAACCGAGCCCTGAGGGAGGAGAACCAAGCTCTAAGGGAAAGCAATGCACGAGTAGGTGAGAACATCCACTCTTCTTAAATTTTACTTTTTTGTGTGTGATGTAGGTTCAAAACTATCATATGCCTTTAAATTTGTAGCTTCGGATGACAGTGGCTCACTTCAAGAGCAGGTGAAGCAAGTTGGGACAATGTTGAAGACGTTTGCTCGCACTGGGCAATCAGGTACAACTTGCAAACAACACCTGTAGTTGTTGGTTTAATTCCCACTGGGGCCACCTGTACATGTAGTAGACCTAGATAGTAATGTCATAGTTTAGTAGTTGAGGGACCAGGACTAACTATTTTATTCTATTATTCCGGGAACCCCTGTAGGTGCAGATCAGACCCTAATGCTGCGACGTCTTGGAGAGTTTGGCGATGTTGTGCCACATGGACCACAAAATGGACACTATGCTGCAACATTTCAGTGCCAATGTGTCTGTTGGAGAGTTATCTCTGCCAGGGGATCTGTTACTCCCCCTAGACACCCAGGAAAATTTGGCGTTGCTTGACGATAGTTTGAGGCAGGATAAAGAGCTCCAGGAACGATTTGTAAGTGTGCTGCTTTCGTTTATAACGCCGTAGGGTAATCTAAAAAGTCAAATTAAGATTGTACCCTGCATATTCTACAGTCTGAATCCACAGCCTGTCACATTTTATATTTAATTATGAGAAGCTTCAGAAAAATGTAATTTGTAACACTTTTTTGGATTTTCAGCTTCGGTTTTTGGCTATCTAATGTGGGAGGGACCTAAAGACAACAGTGTGGCGAATGCTTCAGAGTATATTCTCTAATCCGCTTTCCATTAATACAACCTGGACTGGTGTAGGGGATAAAGCATGTTTTAGAGACCTGTTCCTGAAGACCATTGTTCAAAGTAAGTTGAATATTTTTTTTTTATATTTAAGTAGATGTGTATGGCCTTATTCCATTTGAATGGCATGACACATCTGTATTTTCTACAGGGGCCATCCGGAAGAACCCGGCAACCCAGGATGCCACTGATGAGGCGGTCCAGGTTAATGTTACGCGTTACCTGAAAGGAGCATCTGACCGTGAAGGCGGAAAAAGGCGCCGCACAGCTGAGAGGGACCCACAGCCAACCCCTTAAACCTAGGCTGACTACTGACACCCCAGCATCACTGACAACTGTAACTCTTTCGTTGTCCTGCAGTCAGTAACATCAAGAAGCGCCAGACTACTCACCCAATCCACACTGTTCACTGTGGAACTAACTTTATTTTTTTATTTTTTTTATTCTCCCCCTGACCCTGCATTACCAAGGATCTCAATTACTTTAAATACTATTTGCTGCTTATTTCATTTGTTACCGTGCTTAACTATTCTATTGTTAAATATAGCTTGCAAATGCTTGTGCCTCAGGTCAGCATTGTAGTTATAATGGTCTTTTCTACTACTGTTTTTACCTTAGTATTTTTATATATACATTTTATACATGTATATATACACGTCAAGTTTTGTTTATCACAGATACTAGAGACAGATCTTATTGCAGCACAGTGTAAATCTTGTGCCCCAGGTCAGCAATGCCATTATAATGGTATATTCTAGTCCAGAGCTTTACTCTAAATTATTAGGCTACCACTTATCCTATTGTTAGAAATGGCTTGAAAATGTGATGTTATATCTTGATTTATTTGCTATCCTGCACTTTCTTTGGTACCAAATATCCTCATTACTTGTTATAATGTTTACTGTAATTCTTTTCATCTTAGAGCTGACCTCTTTACATTATTAACAATTATTGCAAGTGCTATAATTTACTGGCAAGGCTGTTTTTTTTTTTACCAACATTTATTTGGAAACCTGCATGTTTTTTATCGTGTCTATATATATATATATATAATTTTATTATTTATATTTAAGTGATCTTACAAATTTTGTTTCAATGACAGTTACTGTACTTTGAAATGTGGAAATAAAACGTCAAATGTAAATTTGTCTGGTTTGATCAATCATTATCCTTGTTAAAACTGCATGCTATAAATATAAAAAATATATATTCAATAAGCGGCGGCAGATCGCTCAAACAGCGCTTGCCTCCGACGGGCCGCGGAAGGGCCGCCTTCGGTATAACGGTGGCGGAACGGCGGTTGGCCTGCGGGCCGGCCGCGGAACGAAGGCGGTAGGAAGGCGGCTGCCGCTTTTAAAAAGCGGCTGCCGCCAGCGGTGCGCCCGCAAACGTGTTTGCGATTACGCCATTCTGACGCTTCTACTGCCTCCGGAGCACCGCCGGTGGTCCGCCGACTCATTGCTATCTGGGTAGTTCCGTCTCTTTGGATAAAAGGGAATTGGAAATAAAAATCAATAATAGGCTGAACTGTAGCCTACCATAATAATATGTCCGTATAGCATGTCCGTAGATTAGCCTACCTACCCGGCTGTCACATAGGGGATAACACGGTTTTTGTACAGTATAAAAATCATAATGGTTCTTCCCATATAAAACGTCTGGAATATGTGCAATGGTCAATCCGCATTTTTAAGCCAGCTAATTGTACAGTAGGCTAATATTCAGAATGTCCTCGTATAACGCCAACGACCGCTTCCTTTATGAAATATAGCAGACCACCTTTTTTAAACTGTTATTTAAGCTATATTTCAAGTTTTCATAGATAGATAGATAGATAGATAGATAGATAGATAGATAGATAGATAGATAGATAGATAGATAGATAGATAGATAGGCCTATATAAATTTAGGCACATAACAAGCATTGCAAACTACAATAGCCTAAACAGAACTGAAACCTTTGTAAGATTCGCTCGTCTTCACAAAAACTGCATGCATGGTTTTTAAACCTCTCGTGTGGAGAAAATATTGTTTGTTCTGGGCAGTATAGCATTGGCAAGCCATGGCAAAAGACCGAGTTTGTGTTGTTGAATCATGATTTTTCTAGTAGGCTATATCTTAAAATAGGAGCTCATGACAAATAAAAGTTCCAGATGGACAAATTTAAATGCAAAAACCAATGTGAATAACAATATCTTAAAATAAAACCGAGAGTGGCAAACAAGTTTTAGTTGTACAGCTTGAAGTGTACTCATACACATGAATGGCCTATTTATGAATGAAGTGCATTTATTTGTAATTTTAACTGCAAACAGGGAAAGAGAGTAGAAAATACTTATGTCGCCCCCTCTAGTGGAGAGCATTAGCCTACGTTAGAAAAGATATAAGCGAGTCAGACCAGTCTGAAGATCTGAGCTGAGTTTAGTGAAGCATTTAAGTTCTAGGCGGAGTCAATTTCTCGTAATAAATAATAATAATGTTTAAATATGCTTTCTCAAGCCAACATAATAAAGAAAACTCAGAGAAACGTCGACCAATTCAGTATGTAATAAAACCATATTAGTTTTATAATAAAACTAATAACATTTTAAAGGTATGCTGCGCTCTTCAACTTTCTTTTTATGTGAATTGAGTTGGCTACACATGCTTACATTCATAAATATAAATTTATTTATATTGCAGCCATGCAGGAGTAGACCATGCAGCCGTCATTTACCCTGCCATACCCAGCTGATGCAAAGCTGAGTTTATATCTATTATCTACACAGAAGAAAACCCTGTCTAGGCTCTTTCCCCGGTACGGGTTGTGTCGAGCCATTCGTTAGTCTGGTTGTTTGATGAGAAAAATATGAAATGTAGTTGAAGTTCCAATAAACGAGATAAGAATCCGCACCTCAGCTGCAGCAGCGGAGGACTCTTATTCTGCTGTGCGGAACTGATGACGACAAATCAGAGGAAAGGGGCGTTTCATTCCCGCCCACGTGTAGAAATCGAATATTCAAGCTGTTTATTAATTTTTCTACCTCAGAACGAAAAATGAAAAATCAAGCTGAAATTGTTTTTCGTTTTTTGGCAAAAAAAAAAAAAAAAAAAAAAAAAAACGAAAAGGAACTGTTTTCTAATTTTTCTATTTTCAATATTAAACAAAAAAACTACTGAACGAATGATACACGGATGGAAATCATTGAAATGGCCATTTTGGTCTCCGTTTGGTCTCCGTTCCTATGACGAATGAATTTCAAGGGATGTGGCGTCATCTGCTGGACAGCAATGCAATTACGTGCAATAATTATACGAGGTGGAATTTTTTTCAAATGGAAATATAATCAGTGCAAACTAAGTTTTATTCAAATTAACTTGGATTAAATCATCGTATTTTATAATCAATAAAGTACATGATTTACCAGACAGAGCAAAATAGTAAATAAAATGCCACCTTTTAATTTCCCTCAAAAGCTGTTGAATATGCCAGGACACATGAAATTCCCATGACAATTACAATGAGTTAAATTTTAAACTGGCTTCTCTGATCTCTGTAGTTCACTTATCATGGATTGTGCTGGTTGTATGGCCCATCCTCAGGAAACAATAGCTAATGTATTTAAACTCAAATGACAACTGATATATTATAAAAACAGTTATTTTGAATTGTAATATTATTTCACAATATTTTAGTTTTTACTGTATTTTTTGTGAAACAGTTGTGCTGCTTAATATGTTGTAACCATGATAATAATAAAACAATCTGGATTCTTGTGAATGTAAAGTTAAAAAGAACAGCATTTATCTGAATAGTAACCTTCTGTAGAATTATCATTTATTTGAATAATAAAAAACAATCTTATTGGCCCCAAACTTTTGAACGGTTGATGAGATAAACTTCATGAATGTGCAACATAAACAACATAAACTCATGTGCAACTCAAACTCATTTTCAGAGCTCTCACATCAAATCTGTCTGGTCTCTGAAACCCTCTGAGGTCACTGGGTTTATATGGGGTTAAAGGTGAGATGAGGGGAATAATGGGGATTGAGGGGCAGAAACAGGAGTTGGTCTGGAGATCAGACTCCTCTCAAACACACCTCTTTGAATGGCAGAAGGATTATTTTGTCAGATCTTTTGTCATCATCCATAGCTTGTGTTTACTTTAACTGCGCATACTCAGTCTTTCATGATCAGTCCATTTCCATGTGTGCAAACAATTATTGTTCATGTACATCATCTCTTTTCCCCTAATGAAGTTGTATGCTCTTTTTCCCCCGACTCCTCTTAGAGAGTGTGTAGATAGTGTAATTGCTGAAAGGTGTTAAGCCTCTCCAACCTTTCTCCACATGCGCATATGAGTCTGAGTCTCTGTAGAACAATACCAGCTCCCAGCACATGGAGCGCAGCTAGCCTGCAGCGCTAACCCTCCCTTAACCCTTTGTTACGGGCTAATCTGTTGCCTTAACAAAGACAGTGGCCTCCAAGTTTTTGCCTCCATTGAAGAGGGGGATGGTGGGGCACAGAAGCAAGGGAGTGGGAGAAGAGGAGAGAAAGACAGAACTGTGTGGGGGATTTCAATACTACTGTCATGTCCTTGGGTGACTTCTTTTGTGTTAGTAGGTTGTGGTGATGCTCAGAGAGGGTTGAGTTTAGAGTTTAAATAGCCACAGATGTAAAATAAATAAAGACAATGGGAAGATATTTCAGTATAGCCTAAAAAATAAAGATAATGTAAAATCATGTAAAACTTATATATATATATGAACTATTAACTTATATTAACCATGTGTTATTATAATTGCGAATAAAAATACATATAGGCCCTAGGCCTATATATATTATATTTTTATGGAATATGTTCTATTTTATCTCCGTGTATTATTTTACTATTATGCAATTATCCGTGTACAAACCCTCCGGGCAGGAAATAAGATGTTATGGGATTTCTCTGGGAATGAGGGATGGACGAAACTGAAAAAAAAAATCTTTTGTTTCTTTCATGCAAGCCACAGGGTTAGGAAGTGTCATATATCCTTCATGCAGTAGGGGGCGCCTAAATGCAATCTGCGTTGAGTATAGACATGTGCTCCTTGAAAGGTGTGTGTATGTGTGTGTGTTCTTTGGGTGTGTGGGGGGGTTCTTTGTTTTAGTAAGTAGCTACTGCCCATTATAAGCTTTTTGACCACTTGACTGAGTGTTTTGACTGACCAGACTTATACAACAGATGTCCAGAGCAGTTAATAGAACTAGCATGCTCAAATGTGTGTGTCCCAGATTTTTATATTTAGTTAAAAATAATCTGAACATACTTTTAATACGAAAATGCGGATCTGGTTGTTAGGACAATTCACTGTTGCAGAACTCTCATTTCTCCATCTTTCCTGTCTTTGTGTAGGGGTTTGATGATCATGCATACTCCCAGTTTCCATCTTAACAGCACACAATGTTACAAAGAGAAATATTGCACTCCTGGTACTGGACACTTTCTTTTTCTTTCTATTATCCTGAAACATACCATTGAAACATGGTATATACCAGACACATTTCGTTTTGAGCACTGGCACTTTTTCCTGTAATACACTTTTTTACTTCCATATCTATACAAATTATCTGTACACATCTGTTGCTTGTGAAAGAAGTTTCATAGAAATTTCAGGGTATGACCTGATAGACCTAAACCTTTTCCACTATCTGCTCTGGTCATTTGCGTAGATGTATGATGCTCCGTACGGTCAAGCATTAGATCACACTTCTACTCGACCAGCGTTCACACTCTGCCCTCAGCGAGGAGTGTGTTGGGTGGAGGGGTTCATGACATCAACACAACCTCTTTTATAAATCTCAGGGAATCTAAATCTGCTGAATCCAAATGAAATGGAAAAACATGGACTTGTCTCCAATAGATGTTCATGCATAGCAAGTATGAGTTAGAATTCCTGACTGAAATCATATAGGCTAATTAATACAAAGAAATGCATGGCCGTTCATCAACAAACTTAAATACACTGATCAATGCATTTGTGGAATTGGTTTGTGGAATAGATTGGTTTATTAAGCTAAAATGAGGAACCATTTCATTTGATTGTATCTCTCTTGTAAAAAAAAAGAAAGAAAAGTTTTTTTGTAATCCCATCATTTTAAATTGGGTTTATAGCAATACCAGAATAAAATAAATGTCAGTTGTGATCTGCATTTTTTTTTTTATCTGACTGGTGACAATTAAATTTGTAATAATAACAATAATTCGGGGGGCATATGGGAGCAGAATGATATGGATGGACTGTATGGATTGATGCAAAATATTCCTTAAAGGTAATTTTTTTCATTTGGTTTTGTTGCCTATATTTTTTATTCTTGTTATTTTATGGCTTATTTTCATTCTCTAGGCTATATCTTATTGCTTTCAAATTACTGTTATTAGAAGTTTATTATACTGTGTCTTGCTTTTCCTCTCTGCAACACTTTGGTGATGTGTAATAGGCCTACATTTATCATGCAATTAATAAAGTACAAATAAAAAATAAAAAATAAAAATCAGTTGCATTTAATCAACAGATGCTTTAAACAAAACCGTACAGAGTGAAAAAAACTCCAGTGTTTGCATCTTGGCTTTTAAGGATTAGCGCGTGCTGTCCTGGCCAGTTCAGACGCAACATATTGATTAGTGCGTCATGCATCAGAAGACAATTAAAAAGACGCATCAGCTCAATCGTGATTAGATTGTAGTAGTGACGTAGACGCTTCTATTTTCATTCAAATGCTTATTTTAGTGCTGCGAATTGCCTTCACATTCACATTAAGCGCGGTTCACACGCTCTCCCCGCCCTATGATTCCGGTGGGTGGGTCCACGCGACGCCCTCGCACACAAAGACGCAGATCTGGCGCGAAAGCACTTTTACCGGCAGTGGGCTGGGGGAGGGTGCGGCTGCACTGCACCACGCGGATCGATCGTTGCTGCCGTTGTAACAGGACACCCGCTTTATTTCTGCAAGGGGAAAAAAACTTTTCTCGTTGTTCAGGTTAAACGGCCGTAAACAGAGGCGTCTGGTGTGTCTCGCGCGCTATTGTTTAGTGAGCGCGTGTGTACCGGAGTTCTACCGGACGCTGCGCTTCTTTGTTCTGTTCCGCGCGTCCCGTAGACTCTCCCTGGACTGTGCAGGTCTGCGACCCCATGGTAAGTGCATTTTACATCAGAATTCCATAATTTGCTTAAACCATACTTTAAGTTCGTTTCGTTGTAAACTTTCGTGTTAACCCGTGGGCCGTTGAACATTTCCTGGATCCTTTAATCGGACCCGGGTGCTCCCTTTACCCCCTTGTTTTAGTGCGTCTAATCTTTATAGAAGTATAAAGCACCACATGTATACCGCAACTCATGGTTTCTGTGTGACTTTTAATCATTGATTTAATCCTGCTAGTGTTGATTAACGACTTTGATGTGTTGCTTTGGTTGTTTTGTGGCTGCACGAGCGCTAACTAGACGAACCCCTGCAGTTGTGCGCGTGCTACAGAAATCAAATGTGTTTATAATTTATAGTTAGGGCATTTAATCAATGCACTCGATTAAGAGCGTGCACTTATTGAGCATATGCGTTTACATGTAAATATATTATTTAAGCAATGCATTTGGTGAGAATGTATTTGCATGTCAAAAGTGCATGTAAATATGTATCATTACAAACTTGCTTTAAAGTAGATACATTTATGTGAGTTAAGTAATGAGTAAGAAGCATGCATTGTGGGAGAGCGTTCTGCTTGTAATGTGCATTGCGTCGCATTTGAACTCCACGTGGGCAGTCATCATTTGATCTAATGACCCCGTTGTTTTCACAGATAATCTTGTAGAGGTTCTGCAGCAATGCTTGGAGTCAACACACACACACTGTACGGCTGGGACATGGAGCACTACTTTTACGATGAGATGGACACCGAGGAGGACTACTTTAAGTCTACAGCCCCAAGTGAGGACATATGGAAGAAATTCGAGCTGCTTCCCACCCCGCCCATGTCACCCTCAAGGACCCTTGTTGGGGACTGGTTACTGCCGCTACCAGGGGACTGGCTCGGGTGGGCACCGCCGAAGGTATTAACATGTGACGAGGAGTACGAGGGGCTGCACAAATTCGACCCACTGGACATTTTTGGTAATCTGGGCTCTATCGTTATCAAAGACTGCATGTGGAGTGGTTTTTCCACGAGTCACCGACTGGAAAAAGTGGCTCTTGGCGAGCGAGCACCAGTGACTGCTCAGATTCAGACCTTGACCACACAGAAAACTGCTCGTGCTCCATCGGGCACGCCCGTGACTGGGACCCATGCGGCACAGTGCGTGAGCCCCGCCGCAGTCCTGGAACTCCCTGTCCCGCATAACAAGAAAGTGGCTGCGGGCTCCTCTGGTTCGGAGTGTCGCTCGGATTCATCCGGTAAGATATGTGATTCCTTCACATGTGATTACTGGCATGAGTCCATTTGTACTTCAGAATAATCCTGAGCCAATGAGGTGATATATCTGCTGTTACTGTGCTATAAAGATGAATGTTGTTGCAAGTCATTTTCAATTCAGATCAGATTTGGCAGTTAGTTGGTGTTATTCTTCCATTCCATTGAAAATTGATCCATAAGAAGCCAAAGTATCAAGCTTTGCCTGGGACCCAGCCACTCGCAGGCTTAAAGCCGATGTGGAGCGTCAGTTGTTGCAGCGGATTCCTTTTTTCTCTGCTTAAAGTTCTGTAGTGCGCTCCACGCCCAGTTTTCCTTTCCCACACCCTCCACACTAGTGAGGGGAAATGTCACTTTTATAAACTCAATTGTCACTGCAAGCAAGGTCATGCAGCGTTTACGTTCATCATACAAGATGTTCTGTCTTGACTCTTGACATTTAGTTTTTTCATGATTAATGAATTAATATTTCTAATTTATATTTTTCGTCTGTTTATTTTTTTTAGTTAACACATTTTTTTTTAATACTGTAGGTTAACAATAATCAGAATAAGTTTGGGGTATTGTTCTCTATTTATACAAATTTGGTTAAAATCTTGGTGGTAGTTTTATTATATTTTGACCTCTATTTTGCCATTTTAAATGGCTATAGAAGCTGGTATGGCATTAAAAACAAACTGCCTCATGTGGCTGTGTAGTTGGAATGCAACTTTCTTGCCAAGAACTGTGAAATATTCTACAGATTGACTTATTATTGAGGTGACATGTAAACAACCATCACACATTGGTTAATTTAACTGCTATGCAGTGCATGCATTAATTTGATTTGTAAATTTCCTTTTCTGTTTTTTGTTTAGTTGGCAGACCATTCTGGTTTTCTCTTTATATAGTATGTTGTGCTGGAAAAGATGTCAATTAATTTGATATGCTAAGTGCTTTAGCTAAATGTGCCAAATGTTTTGTGGTCTCAGATGAGGATGACGATGAGGATGATGATGATGTGATTGACGTGGTGACGGTGGACAACCGACCGAAGCGCGGTCGCCCTCCAAGCCGACGAACGCCGGTAACCATTACAGTGAGTGCCGATCCATTTGGCCCATGTCCCAAGCACTTCCACGTGTCTCTACATCGGCAGCAGCACAATTACGCTGCTCCTTCCCCTGACACGGATCCTGAGGATGACTTCGATGAGATCGAGCCTGTGAGCAAACGGCCACGTCTGGAGCCTTCGTCCTCCCCCTCGTCGCCACTCTCCTCGCCGGCCACATCGGACTCTGAGGACTTCAGCGAGCAGCGACGTAACTTCCTGGAGCGAAAGAGGAGGGACGACCTTCGCTCGAGGTTCCAGGCGCTCCGGGAGGAGATTCCAGGTCTGTCTGGATCCTCGAAGACCTCGAAGGTGGCGATTCTGACGCAGGCGACGGATTACTTGCTGAAGCTTCACGGGTGCCAACGGCGACACGCTCAGGAGAAGAAAAAACTGAAAGCCAAACAACAACAGCTTCTCCGCAGGATCAGTGCGTTACAGAACTCCTGAAAAAAAAAAAGAAAAAAAAGTCTGCTTTAACACTGCACAATATTTCCAAAGCTCATTATGGACGAGAACTCATTGTTTGTCAATCACTGAAATGACACTTAAAACACTGCAGGGAGATCTTTAAAATCACATTGAAATCTGCCCTTCTTGAAGGGATCTGTACATGTGTGCGTTCTGGGCTCTAGATTTTAGTCGACACATGGACAACTTTGTTTGAGGAGACAATGACAGAAATGTGCACATGCAATGCCTTTATAAACCTCAGCAGATGGCGATGAAGAGGAAGTTGATACATTTACCTCCATGGCAAGAAGGGTGGGTGGTGTTTGTATGCATGTGGGGTGGGGTGGGGTGGGGTGGGGGGTGGGGGCTATTATGAGTGGGGAGCATGGTGTTTGAACATGTGTAGAAAATATGAAATGTCTTGTTCATAACTTGATCTGTACAAAACTTGTTGTAAATACTGTATTCAGAGGATGTTGTCCTCCTGTATCTACTCATCAACTGCACAGAGATTCTATTTTGTTAAAGAATAAAGCATCTAAAATGACACGTGGTTTTTCCCATTTAATAGGGTCTAAAATTAACACTATTACTGTAAAGTGCACTGAGTTATGTACTCTCCAGACGTCTTGTAAGAGTAAACCTAAGCTAGAGTAATGCAGTTTAAGCTAAAGTGTAAAATTCCTGATTCCTGGTCAGAATTTTTATTTTATTTTTTGAGGTCTTAAGAGGCAGCAAATTATGGTTCACGTTAAGATTAGTTTTTCAGACCCTTTCCTGTGTGTGCCTGTTAAGCTGAAAGAGGAAGTGTTCTGGATATTTACTGCAAAACAGGTAGTTAAAAAATCACCTTTACCCCCATTATCCAGCACAACAGGTTAAACCGTGACATGGTGGAGGTGTGAAAACTGATTTGCATTTATGGAAGGCTTATTCTCTCTCATATATTAAATATAATCCCATATCTCATTTCTCAAAATGAATTCTTAACACTGCAGAAGTGGGATGCAGGAAGCTGAAAGAGGAAGTGATGCAAGCAGCGCTATGCCTTTTCATGAGTATCTGAATTTCTTCACCAAACTGGGAGCAGTTTAGTCCATCAGATTTTACTTCATGATTGTCTTGAGAAAAAGGTTTTTATTTTGAGAGTGAGAAATGAATACTTCTATGCAGCAAGGACACGTTAAATAGACCAAAAGTGACAGTCAAAACATTCTTACAAAATGTTCTACTTAAAATAAACGATGCTCTTTTAAACTTTGTATTACGCAAAATAAGCAGTGCAGCTGTTTTCAACATTGATCAGTGTTTCTTGAGCACAAAATCAGCATATTAGAATGATTTCTGAAGGATCATGTGAAACTGAAGATAGAGTAATGGCTGCTGAAAATTAATTGTTAACTTTTTTTTTATTGTAGGTCATGTTTTACTATACTTTTAATAATAAACTAAATGCAGCCTTGGTGAGCATAATTGTTTTGGTGAACGCCTGCTACTGCTTTTGTACAAAAAAAAAGTCTATTCATTGTCTATTACATAAGAATCCACAGATAAACAGTAGCTCTCTCTCAGACATAAAGCCCGGCTGTACCAGCACCATCTCTGCCAAGCGCTGACCCAGATTCCATTCCCATAGAATCACAGGAAGTCAGACAGATCCCAAACAACCGGTGACCCACTGATCATAATGAAGCTAATCTTTGCCACACACACTCATTTATTTAGTTCCCACTTCCTAATCCCTGTGTGTGTGTGTGTGTGTTTTCTCCAATCTCTTTCATTTCTCCTTTTCTCTCGTTCAGAGAGTAACTGCAGCTAGGACAGGCAGTGTTTATGTCTCTCGGTCTGTCTGTCACCTCACTGTCTGTGGACGTTATGGTCTGGGTGTGGCACAGAAGCAAGTTTATTGCATTTGACTTGCTCTGAAACTGAAACTGTCTGGCCAAACATTTAAGTAAATCTGCAACTGATTTTATTTGGTGTGCTTTTGGCTCAAATCTCAAGTAATCTTAATCCCACAGTTTAAACAACAGCCATCTGGGTGCAAACAGATAGACCCATGCGTCTCCACTTTAATGTAATTAGATTACCTTTTCAAGTAACTAGTAAAGTAACATTACTTTTAAATGAAAAGAAAATATCGGAGTTACTTTTTCAAACAAGTAACGCAAGTTACTTTTGTTTTCCTATTTACATTTATTAATTTAGCAGACGTTTTTATCCAAAGCGATTCACACATGAGGTTTCATCACAAAGAGGCAATAAACACGAGCAGTGCAGGTAATACAGCGTTTCAGAGCATTGTTTACAATAGAATAAGCTAGAACAGGCAGAGATTAAGGAAAAGGAAAAGCATAGGGGATTTTTTTTCCAGCAGGATGCAGTTGAGATGAATCTTCAGCTGTTTATTCACTTCTGTTTCTTTCAGATAGGGTTGGGAAGATTGTTCCACCAGCAAGGAACAGTGTAAGAAAACGTTCTGGACAGTGATTTTGTGTCTCTCAGTAAAGGTAACATGAGGCTTTGCTCATTTATGGACCTCGTGTTTCTGGAGGGGATGTGGACTTATAAGAGTGAAGGGTGCAGAGCTTGATATGCAAGCATCTTGAACTTGATGTGAGCCGTAACTGGTAGCCAGCCAGTGCAGAGAGATGTGGCGTGGACTCTCTTGGGCTTAATGAAGACCATTCAGCGTTCTGGATCATTTAGTGGTTTGATCGAACATGATGGAAGTCCAGCCGGAAGAGAATTGCTATAGTAAAGTATATAAATGACAAAGGCCTGGACGAGAAGTTGTGAAGCATGTTCAGTTAAGAAGGGTCTTCCTGACGTTATGCAGTACAAACCTGTATGATCGCGCTGTCTTTGCATTGTGGTCTTTGAGGGAAGGTCATCAAAGATTACCCCAAGATTTCTGACCCAACTTGATGGGATTTTTGTTGATTAATTAATCCTACATATAGGAGCCAATAATAATCTAAACAACAGAAACAGAAAACTGTATCTTCCGCCGTCTCAAGAGACTGTGCGCTGTTGTGTGTGCTGTGTGAATATTATTTATTGTATTTCTAGACTAAATGTGAGGATGCATTTACTCATCTCACTTGCACAAAAAACAGATTCAGTATTCCTCAAAATGAATAAAAACAGCGAAATGCAAACTCAGAATTGTATGCAAACCTGTATTTGTAAAACAAACAAGCAGGCCCCAGATGAGAAAAAAAGTAACGCAAACGTAACGTTACGCATTACTTTCCATAACAAGTAGGCTAACTAACTTTTTTAGGGAGTAAGTAACACTGCAAAATATTGTAATCAATGCATTGCTTTTAAAAGTAACTTTAGCAAACACGGCATATACCGGTAAACACACTATTAGACACTCATAAAGTCAGCACAACATCTAAATTGACCCTATTTGTTCTTCATGCATGTTACTGAATGATTCATCCATGGAATTCATGTTTTAAAACTTTTTTGTTGTTGACAAATGCTTTTTGATAAACAAATTGCATTTAGGTCTGCCTTCATTCCAGTATGCAACACTCGTTATGTGATGGAAAACTTTCAACTTTATTTTTTATTATATCTAATTAACAATTACCAAATTAAAGTGTTGTCTTAAATACAGGAAATACATGTACTTGAATTTTATTTAAGTATTACACTCCTAAGTGGTTATTAGATTGGATTTCAGGGGTTTGTGAGTCTACGTGTGCTCGTTGGTAAGGAACAGCTGTTGCATTGTGTTGATGCACTCTCAGATGAATGAATGGAGAGAGCCTTCAACTGAACCCAGAGACCCAGTTGTATCATTTGAAACCGCCCCTCTGTGCTGTGATTGGCTGAAGGGGTTGTATCTCAGTTATGGAAAGGAGGCCTTTGTCTGTTTGGTTTTTGTCTTTAATGAGATTTTAGACTCCTGGTCATCAAACCTTCAATTATCAGCAGCACCATGTCTTCACTAACTTCAATGCATTATCATTGATGCCGTTTACAATTTTCCTGGATGCAATATATTAAATTTCACATTTTTAAAAATATTAAGAGGAATTCTGTGTGCAAGTTGGATAGAATACAGCAATAATTCTTACATCTGTGATGGTGTGCATGTAGCTAGGCAAACACTTTTAATACTTTTGGAAAAAGGTGCTACTCTGCTATTTTTTTTAATGTTATGCCTATGGGATCAGCATGTATAAAACTAAGAACTGTACTTTTGCCGTGTAAATTTGCATTTTATTCTATTTTTCTTCTATGCAAGCACTATAAAAACTCAAAATGATTCTGACTAAGTGCACATTTAGATTATAGATTAAAAATAAAGTATTAAACACCTGGGAAAGAAAAGAAAGTGTGTAATTAGGCATGTAAGGTTAGTGTGTATATGTATCCTTGTGTGATGTAAGCTGAATATAGGTCAGTAGTGTAGGGAGACGGAGCTCTGGCTGACCTCAACACAGACATATCTTTGTTATGTAACATTCTCTTCCCTGCCCCTCCCTTTTCTCTCGGTATTGCTCTTTTCTCAGATTCAGACTCAAGCTTTTGCCATTGTAAAATTAACTTATATCTGCTACGGATTAATACACGTTTTTAAGTCCATATATAACACATGCACATAAACATATAAACGTATTTTCTCCCAACCCAACCCATGGCTGACGCTTTCTTCATAAAGTGTGATATAGCCTAATTAATGATCAGATGCTGCCCTCTGGCGGTAGAAGGACGCATAACTAATAGTCTTGATTGTGAATAAAAGACAAAGGGTTATTATATGCACGATTATATACACCTATTATATGCACAAACAGTAATGCAGTAAAGGTTAACCTGTTAAAACATTTCAAAGCACTGAATTCTGCATAGCTCTTTAGCAAACAACAGTTTTTCTTAACTGTGTGTAGAGTCACAGATCTCTTCATAATTTCTGTTGTTTGTGCTATTATGAGCTATTTTATAGTTTTAATGGCTACAGAGCACGTGTATTTATTTATTTATTAAATACACAACAATAAGCTATAATATAATATAACTCTATTTTAAGTGCTTTTCATTAAAGATATTGGTAACAAAAAATTATTTTGTTTCAAATAATTATTACTATTATTTACTCACCCAGTTGCAAACGTGTTTCATTGTTTAAAAAAAAAGAAAGAAGGATAGTGAAAGTAAATTTTGACATTGGGAAAGCGATGTATTACAACCCAGAATAAAAAAAATAAATAAAATAAAGTTGATCTCTCTCTCGTAAATGTGTCCTTTTAATTATATCGAAACAGTAGGACGGAAACAACACAAACACACAATTTTTTATTTAATATTTAAAATGTAATTGACCCATAGAGAGGGTAAACGAGGTCGTATTTATTTACCTACGTCAATGTTTTTTCCCCCATTGGATGATTTGGATGTCGATCAAAAGAACATCCACTAGGACGGCAGTTTCACGCGCAATGTTATTGGTCAATTCATGTGATCGCCCCGCCTGGCAAATGCCGAATCTGGCTTTTGATTGGCTTGAGACTGCGTCGTTTAAATTTCAAACGTTTCAAACAGCGGAAAGTTATAGACACATACCATCTCTGTGTGTTTTGCGCTGTCTTTCACTGAGAAGAAAACGAGTTTTGTGTTAAATTTGAGCTGTTTGAATAAGGTACGTGTTTTAGGAAACCGTGTATACAGTTATAGGATACCTATAATGAAATATTGCGCGATATATTTAACAGTAATCGACGTTGCTAATTACGTTTTTGCCAGTGCTATTAGGACGTTGGTGTTTATCCGCATATGATACTGTCAAATTTTAATTACTGCTTATCAATCAAATGTATTTATACAGAAATCTTCACTCTTACTGTATTCACGAAATGTGTGCAATTATTTGGATAATAATGGCAAGAAAATGTAGTAACGTTATTGGTTTGGAAAACAAATATAAATAACATAGTTTGATCTTTGTTTGAGATTTAGAGACATCGTATTTCCAATAAAAAAGTAATTTGCTGTTTTATTGAAATGTTTGGTTCTTTAGTGTTATTTTTAATCAACCCTGTGTCATCCATGTGGGCGCGTGGCTGTTAACTTTTAACGTTAACGTTAGTCTTAGTTCAAATCTTCCTGGGTGTTCTTGTTTGGCTTCTTTAACGTTACTTTATTGCTTTCATTTCGATTACTTGATCTTGGATCTAACGTTAACTGTTAGGTTAAAATCTGATAATATTATTTATGATGGTGGGCTGTTTATAACCTGTCCAGGTAGGCTGTAGGAGAGAGCAGCTGTCAGAAGTGCCTGTCATTACAAAGCTGACAATTTTATTGTCAGTCCTACATAGTTGAGCAGAATCCAGGGAAGGACAGATGAGGCCAAAATTGGTAATGATTCTTTGAAAATTTTACTAGTTTCTTGTTCCTCCTTATTATAAAAATCATGCCATCAAGGGATTGCCACAGTGTCTGATAGACCATATGTCACTATAAGCCAAATCACAAGGCATCAAAAAATGCTTAGTTAACTGCTGGTTTTCTTCTGCTATATCCTTTGACCATCTCTCTAAGGCATGATTCCTTCACAGATAAAGAACCACTTTGTTCCCTCAGCACATGGCTGAATTGCACCGGTTGATATTACATGCTTGGGTTGTTAGTCACAGTGGGTTAGTCTGATCTCTGTCTGATGCTCGAAAGAAATGCAACAGATTTGAGGTGTCTCGTGAGTATTAGCGTCTCTGGGTGTTGGGTGAGAAGGTCAGATGGCCGCTTCCGGGTCTTATCACTAAAACCAGCTGTGAATGGTGCCCGCTGGGCGTGGCTTTCCAAAACCCATGTTGTCATATTCTGTGTCTTGTCTTGCAGTATGAGTTCTGAGGCGCTGAAGGAGAATCAGGGAGATGTATGGATGAACGGCAGTTCTGAAGACGTTTGTGATATTTTCGCATTGGAGCAGCCAACTGGCAGGCCCTCGATCCTGCGGCAGTCGCAGGCTGACAACATCAGCAGGACTGCGCATAGAGGAGCAAAGGTGGGTTTTCCATGTGTTTCTACCTTTTGTTATGTGCAATACATTCTCAATTGTAATGTTTTCTATTTGAATATATATTCAATCAAATAAAATGTATTCCTATGATGGCAAAGCTGAACTTTCATCAGTCATCATCACTCCTGTCTTCAGTATCGAATGATCATTCAATATGCTGATTTGCTTCTCAAGAAACATTTCTTATTACAATCAATGTTGAAAACAGTGTTGCTTAAAGGCCTCCTGAAATCAAATTGTAAGATTTTTATTTTATTTTAGTATGAATACGTTAGCCTTAAAGGGTTAGTTCACCCAAAAATGAAAATTCTGTCAGTGATTACTTGCCTTCATGTTGTTCCATCCCCGTATCACTTTTGTTCATCTTCGGAGCACTAATTAAGATATTTTTTTTTATGAAATCTGAGAGCTTGCTCATCCTTCATAGGCTGCAAGGTAATTTCATCTGCCAGCCCAGAAAAGTTAGTAAAGACATTGTTAAAATAGTCCAAGTGACTACATTGGCTCAACCTTAAGTTTATCAGGTGACGAGTAATTTTTGTGCGCAAACAAAAATAACGACTTTATTCAACCATTCATTTTCTTGTGTGTGGACCTTTGGCGCGAGTTCACGAAAGCACCACGGCGCATGCGCGAGAACTATTACGGGGTTGGAATAAAATGAGGGTGAGTAATAACTGACTGAATTTTCATTTTTGGGTGAACTAACCCTTTAAGGTTATGAATAAGCTGGTGTACTCCAAAACAATGACAAAATTCACATTTAGGAGATATAAGCATTCAAAACGTAGTCTCCCAACTCTGGCCAAAATGGATCACGGATTTTTATAACATCAACGTGGACATTCAGCTTCTCATCAACATCTTCTGTCCAATCAAATGCTCTCTAGAATCTAAACAAAGCGTCCCGCCCCCTTTGCTATAAATACCACCTGGCCAAAGCGAACAACGTTGACAAGTCACGGAGCAATATGGGTTAGAGATGTATATTCGGTTGCTCAAACGCTCGAGATTTATGGCTAGAATTTATTCACACCTGTACTATTGAATCCAACGTATCATCAGCGCTCGGATTCGTTTTCATGGTGCTGTCAAGTATGAATTGTAGTCTAAACACTATTTGCTATTTGAAAAGGGGGAGGGGCCATTCAATATGACCTTTGTAATAGTGCTAAACTCTTTACTTAAGAAGTTAAGCATTTGTTGACTGTGCATTGTCGGACGCATGTACTGTAGTTTAGATTTACATGCGTAGTTCTTTGTTGTTTTTGCATAGGTTTGTTTTCAAACTCCACGGCGAGACCCATTCACAAAGAAAATCATGTCCCCGAGCCGCACCAGTAGGCCTGCCATCCAAGAGGACAACACCAAAGCACTGGAGACTCACTCAGCCTCTACTGACCAGTGAGCAAATTACTTGCAGCTCAACTTGTTTAGGATTTAATTTTTATTTTATATGAAGAATAATAATTTAACAAGGCATAATAATTTTTTAACATCCAATTTAGTTCAGTGTCTTTATGCAATCATAATCTGTAGCAGTCATTCATAATAATCTATTTAAATGAAAATGACAATCCACTAACATGTAAAAATGAATTTGTGTTTTACAGGAGTTCATTGTTGAATAACACCTCCACCATACCGATTGAAATGCAGAGTAACTGCGTTGCCTACCCTGATGATGACGACATTCCTGTTCAGAGCAAAGGGGCCTATACCCTCGATTTTGACAATCCAGATGCCCTTAACCCTTTCCAGGGGTCCAATAAAATGGCGAATTCACCTCCTAAGTCTTCTGCTTTTCCTGAGGCTTGGCTATCAGAGCTTGTAGAGTCCGATACAACTGCAGCCCTTGTTTCTGCACCTCAGGCTGAGGTTCCAGAGGTGACCAACACTGCACTTGATGAGACTCTTCCTTTTATCTCATCAGTGGATAATTCCCTTGCAGAATGTTCTGCCAACATATCTTCAGCAGAGGGTACTGTCATCATCAAGACTGATAATGTTGAAAACAGCATCACAGAGGAGACTGATATGACTGACCCAGCCCCAGCGTCACAGCAGATTCCTATTATGGAAGATCATATTGAGGCCCAGGATTTGCCACTTCCCCGCTCAGGATCGTACAACTTGGATTTTGACAATCTTGATTTGCTCAACCCATTCCAAACTGGTGGCTCAAAGCTCCCAAACTCTCCTCTGATTGGCAAAGCATCAGCTGTTTCTGATCCAAGCCAAGAAGCCAAGCAGGAATCAGAGCTCTTAGTCCAGACCCCAGATGTCCCACCCCTGCCAAGCCATGAGGCCAAGCAGGAGTCAGAGCTCTCAGTCCAGAGCCCACATGTCCCAAGCCAAGAGGCCAAGCAGGAGTCAGAGCTCCCAGTCCAGAGCCCACATGTCCCAAGCCAAGAGGCCAAGCACGAGTCAGAGCTCTCAGTCCATAGCCCAGATGTCCCAAGCCAAGAAGCCAAGCTGGAATCTGAGCTCTCAGTCCATAGCCCAGATGTTCCAAGCCAAGAATCCAAACTGGAATCTGAACTCTCAGTCCATAGCCCAGATGTCCCAAGCCAAGAAGCCAAGCTGGAATCAGAGCTCTTAGTCCAGACCCCAGATGTCCCACCCCTGCCAAGCCAAGAAGCCAAGCTGGAATCAGAGCTCTCAGTCCATAGCCCAGATGTCCCAAGCCAAGAATCCAAGCAGGAATCTGAGCGCTCAGTCCAGACCCCAGTTGTCCCAACATCCTCCAATTCCTCGATGCCACCTAAGGAGAACCAGATGCTACTAGAGTTTAATTTTGACGATGGAGCGGAAGTCAAACGCAAACCTCCAAAACGCCTCGGGATGAAAAGACCTGCAGGTGCAAAACCTGTGACCAAAAAAACAGTCACAGAGAAGAAAGAACCAGAACCCAACAAGTTGTCCCCCAAGAAACCAGAGGAGACAAAACCTGTGGTTGTTCCTTCTGTTCAAGGTTCTTACACCTTTGATTTTGACGACCCAAACTTTAACCCCTTTGGTACAAAGGCTGCAATGGGTAGCTCTCCACCACGTGGGGTCCAGACCAGCCCGGTTTTGATGAAAGCACAATCTCCTCTTCAGCAGCCTGAGGCTCCTACACTGGATGATCAGCCTGAGAACCGGTACAGAAACTAGAATTAGAACGGCATGTATATACGCAATACATGTAATTTTAAAAATAATTTTCAGAAGCGTGCCTGTAGCTCAATGATTGGTTTGATTCTCAGGTGAAGTGTTTAAATGTGTTCCCTATTATGTGGGGGATAAAATCGATTCTTAGATGCATTGCGACGTGGACGATTCTGAATCGAATCACAAATGTCAAAAATAAATTTTCAAAATGTTAATTGATAACGTAATGTTGACCGAATGCAAAAGGCGCCTGGACCGTGTGTGGCGTGCAGCTGTGCAAAAAACAGACACATGATGGTTGAGCGAGAAATCTGACCGGCACCCTCTGCATTAAAATCTAGCGTAACTTTGGCTTCTATGAAGTTGAAGGGAAAAAGGACCTGGACAAGAGCCACACTTTATGCAAGTAGGGTTCCAGACTGGTTTTCCCGCAGCCTGCCGTATCCAGATCTGACGAAGGCCCTTCACCTGGACCCGATGTCAACGCAGTGCTGAAGTGCCAACTAGCCTCTCCCTATGGAGGATCCCTTTACCACTCTACAGATAAAGCATTGTGGGGAAATTCGGCTCGCGTACCTACCCCGAAGTGATAAAATTAAATTAAATTCTGTAAAAAAATGTATAGGCAAGAAAGACAAGTATTTTGTTTAGACATGGTTTGTAGGGAATTACAAACCTGCGCACATATATTTAAACGCACATAACTATAGAATTAATTCAAGATGCGCACGTGAGCGCCATCAGCGTTTCTCACAGGTTCGCGTTTAAAGTCTGTGTAGAGAGAACAGTGTCGTCTTAGCGGCCCCTAATTTAATAACAAATGATAATTTCACGTGTCTGCGCTAAAAAAAATCTTTATAGAAAAAGAGACGCATCGATAATAGTTTTATCATCGCAATGCAGCCCTCTGAATCGTAATCGAATCATGAGGTGCCTAGAGTTTCCCACCCCTAGTATTCCCTGAATGCAATGAAATGCACTTTAGATAAAAGTATTATTTACCAAATGCATAAATGTAAATAATTGTTGAGCTCATATTTTTATTTTTTTCTCCTCCAGATCTCACCAAGCAATTTCTGAAAGCAATAAAAACATGGCAGAAACTGAACTGCCTGTCACCAAGCAGGTAACTGTGCCTTTCAATTTAAGAATTTCAACAAAATCAATCTGTTACCACAAGTTATGATCGTGTTATTTCATAAATCATATTTTACACTTATTCTCCTAGCAGGCAGAAAATATAATGTCATCTGCTGTGTCCCACACTTGCATTTCACTGGAGCCAGAGATCATGGCAACACCTGAATCTTTATTGGATTTTCAGAACCAGAACTGTGATATTGGTGTGTTGGCACCAAGTGATGATGAATTTGTGTCGGGGGCATTGTGTGAGTAAACATGGTTGCACGTTTTGAATGACACCGACTCATCAGGTGCAAGCTTTTAACATTGGGAGCAAAATGTTTGCTCTTTGTCTCAGTCATGCCAGGAGGAGATTTTGGTGGGCAGATGGATTATCTGGAGCAGTTTGGATCAAGCACTGTGAGTGTTTCCATTTATGAGCCTTTAAAAACTAATTTACTACTACTACTTTATTTATTTAAGGAAATGCTGCACCAAATAGTGTGAAGCAATTGGGTTATAGAGGGTATGCGCATGATGTCACTGCGGTTATGCCCACTGAGTGGCAAAAAGACTGAGCGGCAGCATTTGTTTTCAGCGTGAATGCCATGAAAAACACAAAAGACGTTTAAAACAGGAAAGAGCTTTGCGATTGACTGTTCATCTAGTTTTGACTCGAAATCTGAGGTATATTTTTACCGACTGCCGAAAGCTACAGAACAGAAGGAAATTTATCGCTGCAATTCATAGAAACAACTGGACTCAAGGCAGCGAAAGGTGGATTTGCAGTTATTTTGTGTCCACATGCTGAATTTAGGGGTAAAATCATACCCTATAGACCAGTGGTCACCAACCTTTTCAAGCCTAAGATCACATCCCAAGTCCAAATGTAAACCAAGATCTACCACTTGCAAAAAATTATGAAAAAACAAGGCCACAATGTAGTTCTACTTTGACATTCTTTGTTGCCTGTTAGTCACTAGCAAAATATTTATTTAACTATACAAATAGTATATAACTATACAAACTCAACTATAATTCAACATTTTCAACTAATATAACATTAAGTATTTCCACAGGCTTATTACTCGTATATAAACACAATATAATCAGTCAATTACGGCCTAAGCCAATAATGTACTGTTTCACTTTCATAACATATTTCAAACACTTCAAAATGAAAAATACTCCAGTAAGAGCAACTAGCATACAAAATATTGACAACCGTCATCCTTCAATTCTTCAAAAATATTTTCACACAAATTACAGACCTACTACTATTCATTACCTCAACAATCAATCAATTACAGGCCTAAAACAATCATGTACAGCACTGATTCCCTTTCCCTTTTTCTACAACATAAAACACAGATCTCCTTTTAACAATATAGCCAACAGATTTCAAACTAGCAATACTCCCTCACTCAGATGAGATTCTCTCCCCACACATATATTCAATGTGATGGCTGTGATTGCACGCTATCAGCAAGTGCTTGTAGTCTGGCTCATAGTTTGACACGGCAAGTCTTACACAGTCTGTGAGATGTCTATTGACAAGATCTGTTCTTTGACTTAATGATTTTCATTTGTGAAATGGCCATCTCACAGAGATACGTTGATCCGAAGTAGGCCTTCACCTTAAGTGCACAGGATGATGATCTTCTTAACCTTTATTTAACTAGGAAAGTCACATTGAGGTTACAAACCTCTTTTACAAGTGAGACCTAGTCAAGACAGGGTCAGATAGCCGAACTAGACAAAAAAAAAGAAAAGAAAAAACACCACTAACAACCAATAACAGCATCATTAATAAATACAACTAAAACACCACAAAGCAAGTCTCAGTAGCGAGATATTAAGCAGCTTGTAAAGTTCAGCACAGCAGCACAAACATAAGTATTACCCAACACCCTGCATGGTACTATTCACAGAAACAACATTTATATGTCATGTTTAAAAAGAATTAGGTGACAGTATTATTTGCAAAGCAACTGCACTTAGTAGTAATTAATTAGGATGAGAGAAGGGGAAACTTTTCAGTGTTTACAAGACCCCAAAAATCACTATCTCTTGACCTTGCTTTCGACTCGATGTCGTTTTACAGTTCAATTATCTCCATGTCAACTCCAATTGGTAAAGCTAATACTTGCTGGAATTTGGTGGATACCTCCTCAATATCAATGGGGAGGAACAGGTTTGAGATAAATACAACCTCCCGTATGTCATTTAACTCCTGAAAATGCCTGTTCAATTTGGATGCCAGTTTCTCCAGTTGGGAACAGAATTCTTGCGGGAGAAAAGCATCTTTGTTTCTCATGTTTTCCAACGTTTTTTTAGAGGTTTGGAAAGTGCACTAGGCTTCCATTCTTCAGCTGAGAAGCCTACACTCCCACCTTGGCCTTAAAGGCATTGACAGCGCTGATCATGTGGGTCACGTCTTTGTCTTTTCACTGAAGCTCATAGTTCAGCTCGTTCAATTTTGCAGTTACGTCCGTGAGGAAAACCAAGTCTAGCAGCCATGCATCATCAGGCAGTTCCTCATGCTGCTCATTTCGTGACTCCAGAAATGATTTGATCTCAGGCAGCAAGTCCACAAATCGCTGCAGTACTTTCCCGCGACTCAACCACCTTATGGAAGAGTGGAGAATCAAGTCACCGTATGAGGCCTGAAGCTTATCTAATAAAGATTTTGAATCGAAAACCCGAATCGAATTTACAATCTTAACAACAAGTGTCATGACAAGTCCTCTACTTTACTAGCCAGTGCTTGCTGATGGATCACACAGTGATAGTTTAAAAACCTGGGGAAATCAGGATCGTGACAGCGCAGTGCAACGAAGCGTGAATGCAGCCTACGCATTGCCGGTGCCCCGTCTGTGGTGATCGCTACCAGCTTATGAATAGGGATGCTGTTATGCGCATAACGTTTAAACCCTTTGTAAATGTCCTCCCTTGTAATGGTAATAGAGTGAGAAAACCCTCCTTAGTATTTGAATCTTTAAAAGCCATGTGAACAAATACCATTAGCTGTGCAGTGTCTGTCTTATCCTGGGATTCATCAAATTGCAGAGGATAACAAAGCGATAAATCCTTTAACTTGTTGATTCATGTCCTCCGATAACAACTCTACCCTTCTTGCCACAGTGGCTGGGCCAAGTGGCACACTTACCCCTTTTTGCTAGCGCAACAGCCTGGTGACAAATCAGGCAAATTGTTTTGTCCTTGACTGGTGAATAGAAAATCGTGTTCCCTTTCTACATGAAAATTATACGTTTTTTGCTTTTTCCGTTGTGCCTTAGCCATCGTTTCGTTAGCTTGCGTATCGTTAGCTTGATGTGAGCGTAGTGTGACGTGGCTGAGCTGGTTAAAGCGTAAAGCCTTATTTATACTCAATGTTGATTGCTAGATTTGGTATCACGGGACGTGCTAGGTCGTACCTCCTGATTAACATTAACTTCTGGATGCTTTGCATTGATGTGGTACTTTAGAGTTGACGAACTCCGGTGATATGCAAATCCACGAAATTGATTAATCTGCGTTATTTTATTTTTTTTACACTATTTTTTTCTCAGATTAATTAATCGAATTGAACGCGTTATTTTGACAGCCCTAGTTTAAACCTTTAGGCCACGTCCACAAGCGTTTTTAGCCAGCTGAAAACACCTAGCTGCGGGGGCTTGAGCGTTTTGGCAGCGCAGCTTTTTATTTTATTTTATTTTTTTAAACGCTTCGTTGCTATGATACAGAATATCTGTGGCACAGTTTACTTGTTCGGTTAGCTCTGCTGGTTGATGTTGTACAGAAAGAATGTTGTGACAGTTGGTCGGTGTTGTTCTGCCCCTCCTCCACTGTGATGGGTCGGTTGGGTAAAAAGTGACAGTGATGAGCGCTGCGTTTTACCCAAAGTTCAACATTCTTCAACTCTCGGCGACCTGTAAAAAACGTAGAGCGCATAGCGCTTCAGTGTGAAAAAAACAAAAAACACTCAGTACCTCCTGCTCAAGGTGTTTTAAAAACGCGGCGCTCCCATTGAAAACAATTGGAAAAAAACGCCAGCCGTGCGAAAAACACTTTGATGGACACACGGCCTTAGTTTAAACTGATTATCGCTTGTTTTTGTTTCCCCTATTAAATCCAGTCATGCAGCAGGCTCTTTTGCCACTCGGGAAAGTGACGTCAATGCATACCCTCTATTACACAACATCTTAGATTTTCAGTGCTTCACAGAAACTCTTTTTATAGTTTAAGGAGTCAGCTTTGCGGAAACAGTCACTGTATTTGAAGTTTGACCCGCTGTTGAAGGAGAGTCCAAAGAAAATTGTGGTGGACAGCGGCAACTCTGGATTCAGCATGCCACGGCCTTCTCTTGCCATCAGGTCAGTATTCTCCACAAACGTATTCAAATGAACTGTTTCCTAATTTTCAAACCTCTTTTGAAATGTTACTGAAAATATTAGAAATTGCCTCAATGCACCAGATCTGATCTACATTGTGATAAAAATCCAGAGTGCACATGAGTAATCATGCAAACTTATTTTGTTTGTTAGGATGATGGAGGCTGCAAAGTCTGAAGTAAAGCAGAGGTCTCACTATGACAGTATGAAACTGCTGGATGATCTGCCTCCATCAGTAAGACAACACAAAATCCTTGGTTTTGTAACATTGTCATTATATTAGTAGGCACTGAAACAAGCATTTTCCTTTGCACACTGGAGCCAATTTTACCATGTCTATTCCTCTTCAGGCAGTGGAAACTGTGGTACCAGATCCAACTGTTCTGGACTTGCTGGTTCACACCTCAAAACAGCCAGTGAAGACTGAGGACTCCATCATAGAGGTTCTGAAGTACAGTCAGAGAGACATGGATGCTATACTACAGAAAGCAGACAGAAAGGTCAGTTCCCACACAAGATTATGAGCACATGTGTCTCATTGGCCTCTCTAATGCTTTGTTTCTCTTTTCTTAGGCGGCAGAACGACAAAAAGAGATGCAGACTCGGATTGAGACACTGTGTCTGGAGAATCAACACATGTTGTAAGTCCTATTAAGACAAACACTTTCACATAGGGGTTACCATGATCATTGCCTTTCAGGATTGGAAAAATCTAGAATGAAAATTTAGTCCGATTGATCTCCCTCTTGTGATGTTTGAATTGTGAACAGGTTGTTCTTTGAGCTTGTTCTTTTAATTTTGATTCTCAAATAAGTAGGGCTGTGAATAGAGTTTGATACTTTTTAGGCACCGACCAAATTGCCTCTACCAATAGAGTATAAAAAAATCTCTTGTCGTTCGGTACCAAATTTTGATACCCAAGGGGTTTATCTTGTCAGTGTCAGTTAGCCAATAAGCATGCAGCATGATTGGCTGTGACAAGGCATCAAGGAAAAACACAAATTTACACCAGTTGTGCCCAGAGTCATGGTTTACACATGAGACTGTAGAGCAGGGGTCGGCAACTGGCGGCCCGCGGGCCAAAACTGGCCCGCCAGCAATATTTTCTGGCCCGCCGGATTATTTTGGAAGTCCGGGTTTTTTTTTTTTTTTTTACTATAACGGTTTACAAATAGGCCCCGTGAATCAGTGATGCGCGGGGTGATCCAAAATGAGCGACGAGTGCCTGCGGTCACCCGCGGTTACGAGTCATCCAAAAATATTTTTAATGATATTCGGGTCGCGGTCGGTCGGGTCGTTTGAAATAAAGATGCCAATTAAACCATTGTAATTTATATAGTACTAGACATAATGTTCTATGAAATACATAGGTCTACACTTTATTGGCTGAATGCGCGAGGATGACGCACGAGCTCAGTCTGCAGAGATGACAGTGGGAAATCCTTATTTACCTGAATGTTGAGCGCGTTATTAACTTTTGAATAAGAGCTGAAGCGGGACAAAATGCCCGATTTCCCAAAACGTTGAACTGAGCAATGCCATTGTGCCATTTTAATAGGCTACTTTTAAACGCATATAGCTCAGTAATGCGAGTTTTATGTATTTTCCGAGAGGAGGCGGGGTTTTTGTTGGGAAATTCGGAGGAGAGACGCACACTTCGATTAGACTGGATAAACACATGCAGCATCTTAATTGTTAAGAAAATGAAACGAAATAAATGAATAAATCAAGCCTTTATTACAAAACACAGCATTCAGAAAAATGCGCATCCCTAGTTTCTACGTCTATGGCCCAATATGCGGGCCAGGAAGCGGGTCGGATACAATATTTTCTTTCTTTTGTTTGCGGGCGGGTTGAAAACGTCGGTCGGGTGCGGGTTGTTTATACATTGACCCGGGCATCACTGCCGTGTATCATTCGTTCAATCGTTTTTTCCCCCCCCAAATTAAAACCAAAAATGAAAAACGACTTGTTTTTGAGATTCTGAAAACGAGATCTAAATTTTTAAAGCAGGTGAACACTTTTAAGCTTTTACTTTTAAGTATTTTAAGCGGTTGCTGAATTGAACCTTGTGGGAGCGGGACGGAAAAAAACAGTCCAGCGCAGACCTCTTGTGTCCCGAATAAATAATAATTTTAAAAAAGGAATAAAGTTCAAAAGTTGTACAGTCCATTGGTAATACAATGCTAAATCAGATATATGTACAATAACATGTCCAACAATCGATTTAAATAGTACATGGGGTTTAATTTATCGTTAATAAGATGTATCCGCGGCATTTTCTCGTGTGCTTAAATGGTCCAGTGGTAGAACTTTCGTCAAGTGTGTAAAAGGTTCTGGGTTCTAATCTGCATTTGTATAGTTTTTTTTTTTTTTTTCGTTTTTTCTTCTTCATCAAAACCGATTATGCTCATCAGTGGTTGTATATAAGTAGTAGGGACACGTTTGTGTGCATTATATTTTGTGATTTCACCGTAACGAATAGGCCTATTCCATGTAGCTGGCCCGCCATCTACTGGATAAAAAAAATATTGGTCTAGGCGTCCCAACCACCATAGATGTAAAAGATGTCGAAAAGATCAAAAGTGTAGCACATTTAAACAGGCTCGATGCCAACAGTGCACGATGCAATATTTGCGACAAGATAATTGAACCGTAAATCGGATTTTTTTGTTGAAAAAAATCTGGGATTTTTCTTTAAGGCCATATCGCCCAGCCCTAAAAGTCAACAAACTGAAAAATATTTTTTTTTAATGGTAATATGTAATCTTGTTAAAACAGATTTCATAAAATTGGTCAAAGTATTGTTTAGGAACCGGTATTGAAGTCAAGGTATCGATATTGAAAAATGTTTTTACGACACCCAGCCCTACAAATAAGTACGTTTTAAGAGACGACACCAAGGAATGATTTGATTACAATTCAAACATCTCAAGAGCAAGATAATGATTCAAAGTGTTTTTAAAAATACTTTTCCAGTCAGTTGGGATTATTGAATCAATCAAAAAGTGACATCCATAATGAATAATTGACATTTGAACAGTGCACCAATCACACACACGCTCTTCCTCCTCTTCTCAGGTTCATAGTGTCAGAATTTGAGGCCACCATCACTCAAATCACAGGTGTGACCAGATTTTTTTTGATTAAGTACATTATTTTTTGAGTATGTTGGATACTAAACCACATCTGTGTTTGCAGATGAGCATAAACAGAAGGAAGACTTGGCTAAAATTGAGTTGGAGCGAGTCCTTCAGGAAAAAGATCAGCTGTCTAAAGATTTGAATGATTTGGAGCAATCCTTCTCCTCTGTTGTCAAACGTCTTGACCGATGCAAGGAAGTTATCGAGGGATTCAAAAAGGTACACTTCTGCAACAAGACTAGCAAACTTAATCCCAAATCAAGATGTTATTTTAGTGTATAACGGTCCTTTTGTTTCTTCTGTCCTATAGAACGAGGAGACGCTGAAGCAGTACGCTCAGAACTGCATGGACAGACTGCAGAAAGAGGAAAAGCGTTATCAAGCTCTGAAGGCCCACGCTGAGGAGAAACTAGATCAGTATGTGCTCTTCAAACAGTCTGTAATGTCTGAAATATGTCCTTTCTTATGAACGTAATAGGACAGTAAACCTGGATCGATTAATATGGCTAAAAGTCTCACCAATTGGTTTCAGCGCAAATAAGGCCATAGCCGAGGTTCGCACTAAACAGGGCGCAGAGGTGGCAACACTGCAGGTGCAGCTCAAGAGAGAACAGCTGAAAGTTCAGTCCCTAGAGAAGGATCTGGGACAAAAGGTACATGAGCGCACACAAGGGATGTCACTCTTGCAGTGGTGCTACAGCAGATTCTTATGGGTGTAGAGCTGAATTACTTGGTGTGTTTAACATCTATATTGTTTTTGTTGACATTTTTCTATTTTCTATTCTCAGGCTAAAGAAGTCAAAGATGTCTCAGATCTGTGTGATGAGCTGCTGTTGAAAGTGCAAAAGCATGGTTTTTAATGCACTTTGCTCTTTGTGTTCATTATTTGTGTTGGTTCGTTATTTGTGTTCGTTATTTGTATTTGTTGTAAGAATTTTTATTGAATGATAATAATAATAAAAAAGAATGAAAGTACAAACCTTTGTTTTTGACTTTTAATATTGCAATTGTTAGAGCTGTTGGCTCATATGGGACCCAGGTTCAAGTTCACATCCTACTACTTCACACCACTGCTTTGTCTAAAATATACCAAATAAAAGTATGTCAACGCTTAAATCTGTTAATGATTGTGGTAAAAGACAGGATAGGTTAAAAGCAGCTAAGTGAATCCTTTTTAACTGAAAGTCTTTTTTGTAACTGAAGTTCCTTCCAAGTTCCTTTATTTTTTTTATTACCGATTCAATAGTACTTTATATTTTTATTCATTTTGTTTTGTTTTGAATGTCACCCTACTTCCTCATTGTATTTTTCATGAGTCACACATTTTACTTAAGACTTCCAGTATTCCTGGCTTAGCTTTTCTTTTTTTTTCTTTGTACAAAATTGAATTTCAATTCCACTCACAAAAAGGAAAGATTGCTTTCTATTAGTTAGTCCTAAACACCAGAGCATGAAATGCGTTTACACAATTGTGTATATATATATATCATGTTTATTTAATGCTATCAATCACATTTTTTTATTTGTAATTGCACATTGTTTACTGCCATCTTTTTTTAATGAAAGAAAGCATCACTGATACCAATACCACTATGTCTCCTGAAACAGATTATTTCTCTCTCAATTTTAACCCTTTAATTATAGGCATTCAGCATTACAGTATAATTTAAAGTTATTCTTAAAATATATATATATATATATATATAACAATGTTTAATTTAAGTGAACTTAAAAAAACAATAATCACATAAACCCATTGAATAACAAATGCCACATTTACCTTTGCCTTCAAAATATCAGGGCTCAATTTTTTCTATTGGCCCAGTCAGCCTGGTTCAGGACAACGTTAATGCGTTAATTTTGACAGCAGCACTAATATAAATAATTTTTTCTGCTCATTTTGAATATTTAAAAGGATTGGTAATGGTGATGACTTTTCCCTAAAAAAAATAATGTTTGCAAGGCCAGTCAGGATTTTTATCTATGGAAATGACATTTATTCACCAGTATTTCACACACATCTGAAACAGAACAAGACCGTATGCCCTTGTACATTTCTAAACATACTACTGATATACCAATAAAAAAAATCAATAATACATACATGATTTTATACAGCACTGATTCAATGTTCAGACACTAGCTGGTCATACCGAGGCTCATGCAGCAAAAAGCCGAGGGCAAATAAGCACAAAGAATCCAGCACTGACATCACAAAACATTTCAAAATTCACACAATAAATGTCACATCAGCACATTCAAGTTCCCATGGCCTGAGCTCGGATTCAGCATGTTTATTAATATAAAAACAGCACTATCTGTAAATAATCCCTACAGTCAAGACAAAAAAGCTGTTGAAATAAGTCCTTAAAACATTCAGCTCATATTCTATTGTGATAAAAATGTCATGACATTCTACTGTGGTGATAGTGACACAACTGTGATCTTCCAACGGGACCTTAAACAGTACTTACCAGTCTTGAACAGTCATTCTCATAATACAAACACAAGCATTCTGTTGTAAACAACACTTCAAGCATGTTTCAAAAATAGAATTCATTATTTTATATTTATTAAATAGCCACAAAATTGTTTTGAATGCAAACAGTTCAAGATCTGGATGATCAAAGTTTTATACAGTCAATTAGTCGATAATACTGAACCAAACTTCAAAAATCCTAGATTTTCGTCAAACATTTTTGGTATGTAAAGACATTGCGCTGGATCTCAGTAGCTCAAGACAAAGACACATGGAACCAGCCATTATTCGACCTTGGATTCAAAAAATCCATGTAAACTGAGACTGACTTGCTCTATCAAGCGTCATAATATTGAGACCAAGGTAAAATATCACTTTCTTCACTGTATCCAGAAAAGAATACAGTATGACATGTTTTTTTCCCTTTAAAACACCTTTAAACTCTCTTTTAAAGGTAAATGTTACAGTTTCAACTGTCATCTAAAATGCTTCTACACCGATTTATGCTACAGTATATGCTGCATTATAGTGCATCATAGTCTTAACATTGTAATGCATTAGAGCAATACAGCTTCATGAGATTGCTCGAATATTTTCGTTTGCCACTTGTAGAAGATATCTTTTAAATCTTAAAATCTAAATCTTACTGTTAGCAAACTCACAAGGTAGATCACATGAGTCTGAAATAACACATAACAGATGATGGATGTGCAACTACAATGTTTGATGACAGGTCTCCAACACTATTGAGCACTCACAACATATTTATGAAGGTCTTTATTCGAAGTTTAGATCAGGGCAGGAGTGCTTTACGATTTAGTCTATTTTTGAAGAAAATTGGACTTTAAAATAATATTCCAGGTGCAATACAAGTTAAGCTCAGTATGCAAAAAAAAAATTAAGTTACAATAAGGGTCTTACTATTACAGTAAATGGGTCCAATTTTTAAAAATGTAAAGTGATAGTCCACCCAATATTGAAAATTCTGTCATTTACTCCCTCTCATGTTGCTTTTCTTTCTTCTGCTGAACACAACAATAGATATTTCGAAGAATGCTGATAACCAAAGAGTTTTGGTTCCCATTGACTTTCATTGCATTTTTTTTTTCCGTCCATACAATGATAGTAGCTTTTATATAGTATTTTAGTGTTTATGAATTGGCCCCATTCACGTCCATTGTAAAAGTGCCTCACTGAAACCCACATTTTTGCTTTCTTAAAAAAAAAGTTTTTGTGTTAATCAACATTATACCACAAATGCTGTTGGGGTTACTTCTACCATTTCGACAATCTCAATAGGCAAGTACATACTAGATTTTAGTGTGCATGTATGTATGCTTTTTAATCTAGTTCCCGGGTTTTTATGGGCTAGGCCTAAGTGTGCTTATGATCATTTGCAGATATTCAGTAAGCACCCTGAACGGTTTTATCACGTCAAGAAACAGGAAGCCAGATTGCCATCGTTTTGTAGAGGGCTGTTAAATACGCAGAATCTCAAGTGATATTTTCAAGTAATTTTCACAGTTCTGTGGCCAGCCAGTCACTCGCGAGAACCCTCGGTTAAAAATGTCTTCCTCGATTGAAGGGTATGTTGATGGAAGCTAAAACATCTATTTGATCATGGGGTCATCACCTCCTGGAGAGGTTAGGACATGGAAGTCCACAAAGGGCTCGGTTTTATCTTCCTGGGACGAGTTGATGGTACCGTCTGGCATGGAGGTAAACGCCAGGTGATCATGTTCCATGATGGCCAGGCGATCCTGGGGCTTCTCCTTCTTCAGATAAAACATCTTCCTCAGCTGCTTCAACTGCTGCAGCTCACAGAAGGTCTCCAACACCACCAGCATGGCAATCAGACCGAGCAGGAGATACACTGTGGGACACAAAGGAGAGAGAGATGAACGAATGTAAACGTTTCATAGTTTATGCTAACTTTTGAGTTTAATGGTGTGTTTCACCTCAAACATTTCTCTGTCTGCTCTACATGTCTGTGTGTGTTTCTTGCTTCGTTGTAGCTTTAAAGGAGTTTAATTCAGTCTGGAAAAATGTTACAAACGGACACTGCAACATCTTATACTAAAAATCTCTTCATATTCGTTTATAAAAGGGCAATAAATTGCTATAACACAATTTAAACATTTTTACTTGCTACACCCCTTCCAACCACCTGGCTTAAAGGGTTAGTTAGTTCACCCAAAAAACGAAAATTCTGTCATCATTTACCCGTATAACTTTCGTTACAGCTACACATCTACCACTTTGACGCTTCAAAAAGTTCATAAAGAGATCGTAAAACTAATCCATATGAATTTAGAGGTTTAGGCCAAATTTTCTGAAGATACTCAATTGCTTTATATGATATTGAATTTAGGCTTTTATTTACATTTAAACATTGAAGCTCATAAACAGCTCAACCTAACCTGCTTGTTGCACAAGAACAAATCTCATTGGCTCTTGTAGAAGCTCAAACGTGATGCGTAACACACCAGAATGAACAGTCAAGTGAACATAGTTGAGCTTCCGTTTACTTGTGTTGATGATTGTTTATATGTGAACAAAATCCTAAATTAAATCTGTTCATCATATAAAGTGATCAAGTCTTTTCAGAAAATTTGGACTAAACTGCTCAATTCATATGGATTAGTTTTACGATCTCTTTATGAACTTTTTGAAGCGTCAAATTGATAGTTGCGTAGCTGTCTATGGTGGGACAGAAAGCTCACAGATTTCTTAAAAAATATCTTAATTTGTGGTTTGGAACGACATGAGGGTGAGTAATTAATGACAGAATTTTAGATTTTTGGGTGAACTATCCCTTTAAGTATGGCATATGCCCATTTTCACAACCCGTTTTTTGATGGATAGGCCTAAATTTCTTCATAACAAATACATCACATTACAAAATGCTAAATAAAATAGGTTGCAAAATAGGAATATGTGTGTATATGCCACTTCAAGGATCATGAATAAAATGCTTTTAGACTGCAAAGAGTCAGAGCAAAATAAATATGAGGCTTCAGGCCAACTCAGCATGTGTGGTGGGCCTCACAAATGCCATATCCTCCTCCACAATTACGCTACGACAGCAAATGTGGACCTTTCTCACCGACTCCCACATACAGAATAGAAGGATGGGGCCATCTGCATCAACTAAACCCACACAAGTACGCAAGCCATGTGGGATTTTCATACAACTTTTTTTTTTTTTAAAGGAGAGCTGTACTGCTTCATAAGTAATACAAACACTAGATGGGGCAGTAGAGCAGTAGTGGAAGATTTGAACCCTTAAATCACATGCACTTCCTTTTACCTGCCCTCTGTTCCTATGACAACAGGCCAGACTTACACATGAAGATGTTTAGATATACAAAAGGAAGTAAGCGGAGTATTTTTACTGACGCATTGTGCAGTTTCACTTACGAGAAGAGGAACTGAATCGACTAACGTTTACTCCATAAAGTACGTCACTGAGAAAAAAAGGCTTGACTAAATATAAAGGGCCAATAAATTGGACCACAATGTTAACATTTTAGTAACCAAAAACTACAACTAGAACATGAAATCAGTTTACATTACAAAAATACCACAGAACATGCTAACTATTGACATTTGTTATTCAAGTCACCATTTCTGAGACTTTTTTTAATACACACTTATAAATATTTATACTACGGGGCAGCTTGAATCTGATTGGGCAACAAAAGTTCTAAGGTGTGCAATTATTTTCAGATAAACGAATTACAGTTCCATATCACCTTGCCAAACGATTTCAGTTATTTCAAAGGTGTTTTTGGTTCTTTTCCTTACAACAGCAAAAGAACCAAAACCCACACTATGTATTATGACAAAATATTATGACACAATGACACTAACCAAGAAAATAAATATAGTTAACAACAGGATAAAAACCACAAATTATTTCTCTGTTTTTTTAAACTCTCTGATTTTATCAGTAAAACAGTTTAACATTAACAACTTAAAGGATTAGTTCACCCAAAAATGAAAATTGTGTCAGTAATTACTCACCCTTATGTTGTTCCAACCCCGTAAGACTTTAGTTAATCCTCGGAACACAAATTAAGATATTTTTGATTAAATCTGTCTCACTCATAAAAAAAATAGTGAGCCTACGTTAGTACGTTCTGACGTTCAACCCAGAAGCGCTGCGCTGTTACACTACGTGAACACACAGAATAAAAAGAACAATTGAAGTTAAAGTCGTTATATATATTTTTTGCACTTTTAAACATTGTCTTTACTAACTTTCTGGGCCGGCAAGTTTCAATTACAATAGAAGCTTATGGAAGAGTGAGACAGCTCTCAGATTTAATAAAAAAATATCTTAATTTGTGTTCCGAAGATGAACGAAAGTCTTACGGGGTTGGAACAACATGAGGGTGAGTAATTACTGACAGATTTATTGAATTATTGAAAAATAATGCACACCTGAGGTGTAACGGCCAATCCGCGACAGCCTGTCGTCAATTTTTCCTTACATATCAAGGCTTTCAGTCAAGTTTAAGTCCTCTATCTTTTGCATTCTGACAAAAATCCACACTTCAAGAAGTATTCCCATTAACCGTTAATTTGCGCAAATTGAAATTGCGCCCAATAGAAATTCTTTAATTTTGCAAAACTCCCATATATCGGAAAAAAGTTTTTACGCTCCCATTAGGTATTTTTTCAGGCAATTTGAAAAAGCTGTTTTAACTGTATTTCACATTTAAACTTTTTTCGCATTTACAGGTCATGGCGCCTATACGTAAAAGTTGATAATTCTTTGTTGGCGTGGTATGTTTGGACAGAAGACGAGACAGTTATTTATTAAAATCATAAAAAGGATAAAAGAATACTGGGATAAAATTTTATGTTAAAGTTTGAATATAAACACTGATGTCTACGGAAGTGATCAAAATAGAGCAAATCACCTTTTGAAAATAACTTGAAGCTTCAAATAATAATTGTATTGATTACATCATTACACAAGTAGTTGGTGACAAGTGACTGTTAAAAAATGGATTCATTCATTTTAGAGATTTGTTCAAAAACGTTGATTCATCCAGGAATGAAACAAGTAAAGTGTTTATGAGTGAGTCATTGAATCATTCACTCAAATAAAAAATAAAAACCATTCGGATTATTTAAACGTTTCAAATAGACTGCAGCAATTAACATTTTGTCAGAACCTCTAGTAAATTTCATGTTATTTTGTTTAGCCTAGTTGTCTGTTCAGAATCGTGGTCTGTTTGAAACAAAAATAAATTGTGATTTTCAAATCATCCAGAATCGAGCAGCTCAAAACAAAGCACATAGAGAGCACACCTACCAGTGATGCCCAGTTTGTAGAGCTCACGAAACTTCTGGTTGAAGGCCTCTCCAGGCACATAGTCACCCAGACCGATAGTGGAGAGTGAGATAAAGCAGAAGTAGAAGGATTCCAGAAAGTTCCAGTTCTCTTCTAGGGCAGAGAAGATGGCCGCAGGGATGAGGAAGAAACAGGACACAGCCACGACGGCCAGCATGGTTGCGTGTACGAGGGCCACCAGGGGTTTAGACAGACCCCAGCGCATATGCACGTACATAACGGGCCGCCATGTGCTATAGACCATGATCCTTTGCACCACAGCCGTGAGGAAGAGGAGGGTGAAAGGGATGCCAATCACAGAGTAAATGATGCAGAAAGCCTTCCCACCATCAGAGAGAGGAGCAGTGTGACCATATCCTGTGAATTATAAGGTGGAAATGACACATTAAACATTCCCATTTACTTATTGCAAATGTTTCCTTCAGGAGACTAGCATATACCCATGGATTAGCACACTCTATTCTTATCACTGAAAACAAAACCATACTGTCTCACAGCCATGGCCAGACACAGATTAACACATAGATTTAAGTCCCGTCCTGGATTATCACAGAATTAATCATTCAGTCAAGCACTGTAATTTCATTTCTGTGTGCGTGTCCCTGAAATAAACAGATTATATTGCTCTCATTTCTGCCCTCAGCAGTTTGATGCCTCCCTAGAGCTCACAACTAATGGACAATCTCACATTATGGGCATCAACAATCAGGTTAGTTTGCAGGGTCTCTCTAAATGCCTCGCGCCTCAGACATAACCGTGCTAGAAGGATTTGCGTTTCAGAGCAAAGTCAATTAATAAGGAAGCAAGGACATAAATGCCACTTTGAAAAGGAAATGACCAAAGAACAATTACCACAAATTTATGCACAAACTCTTGAACTCTGTCATGGAAACCATAAACCTCAATGAAACAATTAAAAAGTAAGATTTTATGCTGTATCGGACCAGCGGTTTGGAAAATGGATGGATGATTCATCTGCGTTCGCCATCCTCTGGTCAGACGTGGAAATTCAAATTCATTACGTGTGCGACTCTCACAGTGCATTTTGGGTATTCTCTAGCCATTGAGCGTGCTCTGGCCCTCCAGGAATTAGGTTTTGCACCCCTGCTGTATGATTTCTTGAGCTGATATAGGGTCATTTGTTCAGCAGAGTGATGTAATACTTCATTATCGCAACATCCACGACTTAAAAAAAACTGTGGTTACCTCTATGGCCTTATTCCGCTATCTATCAATCTGTCTTGTTCAAATTTCCTTTTTTTAGATAAAAAGAAAGAAGATTTGAAACTATCTTTTGCGCAACATGCATAAGTGTAAAGGGGAACTAGATATTGATGTCTGTGTTAATGATACAATGGTTGAAAACTTTTTTTCCTGGTGCTTTTACTTATACAACCCTTTATTTAACTGACAAAGGTACAAAGAAAAGATCTCCAATGTTTTCACTGACCAATTTAATTGTATTTTGTAAATATAAAAAATAAATTTTGATTTTGATGACTGCAACACACTCCAAAAGTTGGGGCAGAGGCATGTTTACCACTGTGTCACATCACCTTTCCTTTTCATTGCACTTTTTAATCACTTGGGAATTGAGGATACTAATTGTTGCAGTTTTGCCAGTGAAATTTTTACCAAATCTCGCCAGATACAAGACTCAACGTGGACGTCGTCTGATTCTCCTTATCATGATGGGTCATACATTTTCAATAAGAGACATATGGACTGGCAGCCAGTCAAGCACATCCACTGTACGGTGTTGGGTGTCTAGCAAGTGCAGAATGAGGCCTGGCATTGTCTTGCTTCCCAGAAAAGATGTCATCTTGATGGTTATTTCTATGAGCACACATCTATGATATGTCTCTGTACAATCTTTCACACATTTTCAAGTCACTCATACCGTTTGAACCGATGCACCCCCATACCATGACAGATGTCAGCGACATCTCTGCACACAATTGATGTATTTCTCCTCGCGCAACAGTGATTCAAGTTGTATTTCTTGATGCACCAGTATACTTTGTTAGGTGACAACGGTTTTCCAAAGTACTCCCGAGCCCACGTGGCCATTTTTTTACACATCTGAGGGCTCAAAGGTCACACACATTTCCTGCCTTGCCCCTACATGGACTGAGATTTCTCTGGATATTCTGAATATTTTCATAAAATGATGGTAGGTGGTGAAAGACCCAAATTCTTTGCAAACTGGCATTGAGAAATGTGACTTGGATTGTTTGACAATTCTCTCATGAAATTTGGAACAAAGTGGTGAGCCATGAGTCATAACCCATTTTTGCTTGCAAAGACCAAGATGCTCCTTTTATACCACTAACCCTCACTTATTACCAATTCACATTTGTGGACGGTTTAAAACTGTTTAACCTGGATATTCTATAATCGTTTTACTTTTATTTTGCCTCTGTCACAACTTTTTTGGAGTGTGTTGCAGCCATCAATATAGAACATTTCTAAAATACAATTAAGTTTGTCAGTGAAAACATTGGACTTTTTAAAAAAAAAATCTTTGTACTTTTGCGAGTTAAATAAAGGTTCAAGAGAATTAACAAAATCACAGATTCTTGATTTTATTGCATTTTACAAAATGTCCCAACTTTTCTGGAAATGGGGTTTTATGAGCTAGCTCACACTTCCCCAACAAATGCCAACACACACCCAATTCTAGTGGTAATTGGGCTTTGTTGAATTCATGCGTTAACCAGGTGGTGTTTTCTAGAGCAGTGCTTATCAACTTATCAGCATGATCAAAACTTTGCTAAAAAACCTGTTGTACACAATATACTACATGTCTTCTACCCTCAGATTGATAGTTCATACATTTTAGTAAGTAAATGGCCTTTTAGTATAATCCAAAATATGTGGTCGTGGTAGACGTGTCTTTTTGCTATGAAATCTTGAAAGATTTTGTAAACGTAATAACTTTAATATTGGTATTACTTTTGATATTGACTGAAGCAACTTAGATTTGATTATCCATACTTTTTTTGTTGTTGAAAAATCATGATAAAATGCATAAAAAATGATACATCAGGCTTTTGAGAAATATTTATTCATTGTATTTAACTGCATTATATGATTTGCCCACCACGATTAAAACAGAGCTTTATTTAAATATCATCTTACTAAGATATACATTATCGTGAGATATAAGAGTGATACCGGTAACTTATATTACAGACTTGATTTTCATTACAAACTCAAAAATTCACATGACTTTTTAGCCATTTAAATAAAAACATCTGCACCAAGTTGCATATTTTTCCTCAATAATAATATGTCAGTCTTTACAGGGTTACAAGAAGATGGTCTTTCATGTTATACTGGATTGTTGTACATGCTGAGGCTTGTTATGAATGGCGAGTTTCATAATGAGAGAAGAGGGTTTGTTTTCATTTAAAGTTTTCTGGGAAACACCATGGAGTCCACTTCTATAGAACAGAAACTAAACATCTATATCTGCATGTCTGAGCTTCCTCTTCTCTGTATGTGAGCATGCAGGCCCATATATCTGTATAGTTCACAATCTGAATAAGACCAATTTGTAGGGATCTTCTATAAAGTTGTTGTCCGTTTCATGCCCGTTTGAGAATTGGATACCTGTCTAAGGTAACATTTCTGCGTTAAGGCAGGTGTTAAATGACAGACGAGAGCTTCTCGAAGGAAACAAAGAAAATGGAGAAAAACAAGAAGGCTACAAAAGAAGAAGAATTCTTCTCTGTTATTATCAGAAGTGGATTAAACTTATTTGAAAAAGAGTGGGAAAAGGCAAATGAGATGTCTGTATTGTGTGTTGTTGTTGTTATTGATGCCTTGCTGAAGCCTTTATAATAAATATAGGTCATTGCAAGTAAATAGAATCATCAAATGGTGCACCATTAAAAATCATGAATTACATCGGATCTTCAGAGTAGACTATCAGGTAGTTAGGTAGGCTATTTAATGTCATGCAGTCATATAACTTTATGACTTTATCCGCATTGCTCAATGACTCACCTGTGGTTGACAGAACAGTGCTTGCAAAAAACAAAGACGACGTGAAGTCCCAGTTCCAGCTGGCCGATGCGTTGTTGAGAATAGACACCCCATAGTTGCTGGCCTCCAACGCTTTGGACAGAAACCTCTCCAGCCGCTCCTCGGACAGACATTCGTGCTCCTGGAGGAACTGTCGTTTGAGATCTCTGAGCCGCTGGCGCAGGAGGTCTTCATACGGCAGCTCCACAGAGGAGAACACCACCGCACCGAATATGAGATATAGAATATAGCCGAGCAACAGAAACAAAAAATAATATGCCGATTTGTTGCTCTGTATCAAGCGCACACACGAATTACCGGCGAGGGATTGGAGCATCTTTAGTTTTCCTATTAGATCCGACGTTGATGATGTCGGGCTCGCGTGGTTTAGAGACGTTTTAATGCCCTTGTTTAAACGAGTGGCTCCGAATGCAGCGCGAGGAAGATCGAGCTCGCCTCGTAACGGGGACGTGACGTCACTGGCTCTCGCCCACCAGGTATCACATCAAGAGAGGAAAGAGCATCAACTGTCTGTGCCGAGTTTAACACCCTCCTACTTACATCATTGTTGCAATCTCAGGCAGAGGATGTTATTGTGCATGGTTGCTGCGGAAAGATGGAAATCGATTTTAGTTGGTTCTAAAATCAATGAGTTTGGTTCCAATAATGATCCTTTTGCTTGTTTTGAGAAAGAAAAAAATCAAACAAATGAGTGACTGCCAGCCATTGAATCGGTTTATTTCCACTGAACAGAACACATCAGATATCAATGTATTATAGGCCTACAACTCTTGCAAAGATTGGGCTATTTAATTTATTTTCTGGGACTTTTTAGAAGCAGCATAAATGCAATTCAATAATTTGTCCTCTACATATTTAATAAAAGTAGCCTACTCGAACGAATAAAGTGGAAGGCTAACATTTATTTATTTATTTGTTTGTTTGTTTGTTTGTTTATTTATCACTGTTTGTTTTTGATTCACTAAAAAGAACCGGCCCATCAGAATCATTCATTGGTCAGTCAGTTAGGTGTGTTTGACTTGAAGCGGCGCTGTGAAGATCGATCGGTGTAGCCTATCAAAGTACCGCGATAACGATTAGAGACAGCCTCATGCTTTCGAATCGCTCTCGCGGTAATTTGATGTCATACACCAATCGGTCTGTACAGCACTGCTTCAAGCCAAACACATCTGCATCCAAAATCACATACTTCCCTACTATAGGCCTATAGTACGTGAAAAACAGTTTGAGATAAAATAAGTATGTCTGAATTCACAGTAAAGCAGTAGGCAAGAAGTACCCGGATGACCTAGTTCTTTCGAAGAGATTCTGAAGTGTGCATATGGACACTTTAATATCCCACAAGAGAGGATTTCTGAATGCCAGTGAAGCGAAGAAAAAAAACTGACAATGCAGGTTACATGATGATTACATTCAACAGCAGCCGTGAAGTAATTACTTATTCAATATAAGTAGCCTAGGCTACCTACTCAAGTATGCGATTTCGGATGTAGTCGTATTCTCAATACGCAAATTGAGGTGTCCTTGTTTTCTCCGTCCTCCAGCTCTTGACCCGGAAACCAAACTCAGCCATCTTGAAGGGCATCTCAAATTGCACCGCGAGGCGAGGAGAAAGGCTGCTTACTGCAGAGCAAATATGTAGAGTCTAGTCCCCCTCGCTAGATGTTCAGTGAGGAGGAGAGAATGTAATTTGGGCCTAATGGGTGGAGCTACAATATCCAACCACACCCTAACCCACAACTCTATCCCTCCACCCGTCCAGAGAGGTGGAGCTGGACGTCATTTGACTGCAGTGAGCACCACTTGGGCGAGGAACGGTGAGCGAGGACACTTCCTGGCTGAGCCTGGTTAGTACGTGGATGGGAGACTCCTGGGAAATCTAGGTTGCTGCTGGTAGAGGTGTTAGTGAGGCCAGCAGGGGGCGCTCACCCTGTGGTCTGTGTGGGACCTAACACCCCAGTGTAGTGACGGGGACACTATAGAGCTGGTAAGTCCCGCCCCCTCCGCTAACCCCGCTGGACCTCAAAGTTGAAAAACCGTCAATGCAAGTGAATGGGAGAAAATAATTATTTTCTGGTCCCGTTTGAATTGTGCCATGAATTTGAACATATGTTGACTGTGAATTTTTTATATAATCTTTCGTGTGAAAAATGCTACAATTTAGCGGGTAGAAGTTTGATACGGGTAGACTTTGTGTGAGAGCACTTTGTGGACTACAACTCCTCGCTGCTTTCGACGCGTTTGAAACGTCAACACCACTAGCTCACGGCTCTAGCTCACGGATCCCGCTAGACATGGCTGTGTCTTTGGTGCACTTCACCGCCTTCTTTCAGGGAGAGGACAAAATCGTTGAGGTTGGCGAAAATCACGGGTAAGTCAACTTTATGTGGTGACGTCACATAGGCGACATGTAGTCTTTCTCGTTATGTCTTTTCCACAACTGATAGCCGACGAATCATACCATATACTGTCAAACTTGTAACATGAAAGATTATATAAAAAATTCACAGACAACGTATGTTCACATTCATGGCACAATTCAAACGGGACCAGAAAATAATAATTTTCTCCCATTCACTTGTATTGACGGTTTTTCAACTTTGAGGTCCAGCGGGGTTTTACGGAGGGGGCGGGACTTACCAGCTCTATACTGCCAAAAGAGCATCGTCATTCGGATGAGACGTTAAACCGAGGTACTGACTCTCTGTGGTCAATTAAAAATCCCAGGATGTCCTTCGTAAAAGAGTAGGGGTGTAACCCCGGCATCCTGGCCAAAATATGCCCAGTGGCCTCTGTCCATCATGGCCTCCTAATCATCCCCATATAGTGATTGGCTTCATCACCGTCTCCTCTCCACCAGTAAGCTGGTGTGTGGTGGGCGTTCTGGCGCAATATGGCTGCCGTCGCATCATCCAAGTGGATGCTGCACATTGGTGGTGGTTGAGGAGATTCCCCGCTTCTATGTAAAGCGCTTTGAGGTCTCAGAAAAAGCGCTATATAAATGTAACAAATTAATATATATATATTATATATATTCCTAAGGAGTCATGAGCTAGGATGCAGGTGTATACTTCTCTCACATAAGGGGGTGGAGCTAAGACGAGAGAAAAGGAAGTGAGGAAAGGAAACGAGAATGCACAAATAAGAAATGATAAACACCCTTGGGCTGCATCTGAAGTCGGCGCATACTTTCCTACTATAGTTGGCGAAAAACAGTATGTGACAAAAGTAGTATGTCCGAATTAACAGCACTCATAAAAAGAGTATAGGCTAAACCAAACAAAATAATAGCTACTCACAGTACGCCCGGATTACATTCATTCATACACACATTCTATAGAAAATATAGTACCTTCCAAAAAAGTACGCGATTTCGGACACAGCCCTGTAGAATATTATTCTTTCCAGAATCGGTGGCACTGTATTATTTGATTAATTAAAATGAACCGGATTAAAAATAAAGTATAGCTAATAAACCGGATAATAAGAGTAATTTGTTCAAGGAATCGGACTGCATTGTTGGCGCATTTAGTTTTTGATTAATTCAAATGAACCGAGGTTGTAACGGTTCAAATTATTCACGGTTCGGTTTGTATCACGATTTTAGGTTCACGGTTTCGGTACGGTTTGGTGTGACCTATGTTCAAGGGAAAAATTGACTACTTTCAAATATTAATAAAGAAAATAAGAACAAGTAATCAAACTAAGCAAAAACACAAAGAAATACAATAAAGATAATAAAATAAAATAAACTGCTTTTCAGGTATATTCAGGTTATTTCAAGTCTAACTAGTTTTTTAGGTAGCTACACAAATTTAATAAAATAATCAAATGTAAAATAACAATGCATGTAATCTTCACTGCATAAATCAAATAAAGATGAATCATTATTGACAAATACAATAGGCTACAAAAAGCTAGCAGCGAGTAATTTCCTTGTCTTTTGTTGTTTGATTAACATTAAAGACACAGACAGCAGGAATATTAGACTGCTGTCGCTTTAAGAAATAATCTCTTTCACGTCTTCTTGCGCTTGATTGTCTAAATTGGCAAAGCTTAAAGGAGTTTAGTTTAAATGCAGATAGCAACGTGTGCTGTTCAGGTCTCACCTGCCTTGCGCGCTGAACACCCGGTGATGACACTCCTATTGAACAAAGTTTACAAAGTGACTGATTTGTCCACGTTTTTTGATCATTGTTGTAACGTATTGGGATGAATGAATGCGTAGCCTACCCATCGACAGAAACATACATTAGCCGAACTCTGTATGTCTGTTTTACACGTTGTTATTTTCAACATCTACATCGGTGATGTGTTTTGCTTCATTAAAAATATTACTATCCGGTTTTCTATTTATTTTTTCTAAACATAAAAATGCATAAATGCACAATTTTTATTTTTTTTTATTTTTTTACTCTCACAGTACCATATGGCTTTGACCTCTTTTTAACCATTCAGTCTAAACTTTAACCCTGTGTGGTAATAAAGATATATAAGCTTACTGATAAACACAATCTAACCTGTCACACACTAAAGAATATGGCCCATATTTTCTACACATGACAGGTAGGCTCCATTCTTTTATATGGCCTTGTTTCTTGAAGATGATGTGGGTGACTGTTTCCAAGGTAACAGCCTGTGTGAAGCTGGTGTGGGCTCTTGTAGGCCATGTGGGAAAAAGCTTCCCTCTTCATTTAACACTTTTAGATGCACTTTCTCACAGAGGGGTGGCCACAATCGTTTTTCAATGCCTTGAAATTAATGACAAAAAGTCAGGAGTGCACCAGTGATTTTAAGCTGCTAAATCAATGACTTCAGGATAGAATCAGCTTCTTTTGGACACATTCTTAACAAAAAGCTTTAACTTTATTTCAAATCTGTTTTTCAGAAGCCATTTGTATAAAATAGATAACCTGTGTAGGACTGCAAATCAGTTTGTACTACTTCCTTGTAACTGATATCTGGCCTTTCACTTCTTTGTTGTAGCCTACAGAGTGGAGCATGTTTTAAAGTTGGCAGGATTTGACCAAAACCTTGAATCCTGAACAAAAGCAAATATGCCTTCTATGACTTTTTAATGACTTTTTTTTATATAATCTCGCCAGGCTGTTGAAACTAGAGACTGTTCTGTGTGATATGTGTTATTTCAGGATTCTGTATTGGGAATATAAACCTCTGAGCAGTAACAGGAGGTGGATTGCAAAATGTTTGTTTACTGCTGGTACAATAAGTACAGATTATCATTTTGCACAAAGCAGGATTGGATCTTTGTTGTGCCATCATAGACTTTGAAGGAGAGGGGACAAATCTCTAGTATTCAGTAAGTATACTAGTATATATAGGCTACATAGTGACATTAAACGTCAAAACAGTGTAAAATATCAGCACAGAAAAATGGCGCCACTTAGTGGGAAAACTTGGTATAAGACACAAAGACAAAAATGATTTAGGCTATGTTTGTATTTTTGATCAAGTGAAGTAGGCTAAAGCAGACTTTAGTTGTTCTTTCAAAATGTTTGGCCATATAGTACGACTATTCAAACTATCTGGCTATGGGCTGTTTTAATCAGTGATGGATTTGAGATATATTTTACTTGTGGTATTTTTTTCTGAACAATTTAGAACTCAAAATTTAATTCAAAAGAAGAAACACGTAATTGTCTTTGATGTGGTGTGATAATGAAGCAGGAATTCCTGCTCAACTGGACAATGGTTTGAAAATGTACATATTTTTATAGGGAGTGTGCTTTAAAAGGTCAATCTAATTAACAAGGTTGCAATTATTATAGAATTATCAAAGACTAGAATAGAGCATTCAAAAAATATTTGCATTTTATAACCCAGGCAATGCTAAGTATTTAATTGTTCATATAAGCTCCCATTTGTCTCTTGTTTATTCTTGGCATTAAAAATAAAAATGTGTGTGACCTGTCTTGCGCCTTTGATATGACACTCTCCTACCAGTCTCTCCTGGTTCAGTGAGTTTCTTGAGCTTTGTGCAGTTTTGTTTCAAACACTAACCAGCTGCACCTTCTTTAGTTGTTCTCTCATCCTGGATTCATGAATTGACCTCCAAATACCGGTTCTCATCAGTATCAAATCAGGCTGTGCTCTGAGGCAAAGTTTCACGCCTTTAGCATGAATGCAGTTGTGGTAGGAATTATTGGCACCCCTGGTAAAAAATATACAAATTAAAAAAAAAAAATCTGCATTGTTTATCCTTTCGATCTTGCATTCATAAAATTTAAGGGGGTAGGGGTTGTCTGACAATGGTTTTAGCCTTTATGACCCAAGACTCAACTAATCTCTGCAATTCTCCACATCTGTGATCCTTGGAGAGCCACTCAAACTTTCCTCCTCAAACACATGTCCTCTTCCTGGCAGATTCGTTATCTTTTGTTGATTGGAACTTCTTAATTATTGCCCTGACCTGACGGTGGAAATGCTTCAGCTATTTTCTTACAGCCACTCTCTATTTTGTGAAGCTCAACAATCTTTTGCTGCACATCAGAAATATATTCTTTGGTTTTACTCGTTGTGATGAATGATTAAGAGAATTTGGCCTTTGTGTTTCCTTATATCTATACTCATCTGTAACAGGAAGTCATGGCTGGACAATTTCATGCTCCTATCACCCTGACATGTAAATATGATTGGGAATATACTTCAGAGATATTTTACTCATTAAAAAGTTCTAGGGGTGCCAATAATTGTGGCCAACGTGTTTTGGAGAAAAGCATTTATTACATAATGGGATTTCTCCCCCACTTACATTTCTTGTGATTTCAGATTTCTGTGATTTAAAAAAAAATTAAAGATCAAAAAGATAAACAATGGAGATTTATTTTCATGGCCATCTTTTATCATATGTAGGCTACCTAATAATTCTGACCACAACTGTAGCTGCCCCATGCACAGTCTATTGAGCTGTACATTTTCCTCTTTATTAGGTTTAAAAATTAACTTTAAAAATAAGTAACCTGGTTGCATTAAGGTTTTAAGTTCATTTAAATTAAAATGTTTAGTTAATTCAATGAAGGACAGAAACTCTAAATATTATGTTATCTGAACCACATAAATTATCTAAGTTGATTTAACAAAAGAAAAAAAGTGTAGCTCTGTTTTTTCTAACAAGACCTTGTTTTCCCAACATTTCAGCAACACTTGAACGAATGTCTATCAAAATCAATGCAGTTTAAGATTTTTCATTTAACCATACATTGTGCAATTACAAATACTAGACCTAACGCTTATCAGATAATCTCCTCCTTAAGATCATCTAAACCAATCTCCTTCAAATTTTTAATTTCAAGCTCAAAATTAAGGCAAACAGGTAACTTTTTTTAAGGTAAACCAACAACAATTTTTTTTTGTAAATTCAGGCATAAATAGTGGAAATATATGCATCAAAGTTTAATGGTATTTCTAACTTTATGTCAGTATATACTGTAAAACTAAGATGTATATATCCCAAGTTTTGCTCAAAACATTTTTTTAAGAAAATTGTACAAAACGAATAAGATCTATGTTTATTTCAGCGAATTAATCAAAAGTTGTAGGCAATTTTTTCATTGTATGTTAAGTAAATCTCAAAATGTGATTATTTAAAATAATATTAATTGAAAGTTATGCATACAATTTAAATGTATGAGTAATTTATGAGCAAATGTAATTTGACAATTTTATGAACCCCCCCCCCCCCTGTAAAAGCAGTGAATAAATCCTACTTCGACCACTTAGCATTGCTATAAAACAATCTACCCTTGTTAATTTTTTTAAACATTTAAAGTGATATTAAAACCAACAAAATTCACATAATCAACAAAAACAAACTTGATTTTAGATCTAAATTAGATCATGTAAAATAATGCAAATGCGTTTCATTATAAAATATAATAATAATGAACTATTATTAATTATTAATAGTTGTTACTAATATTATACATTTTCATCTTGTGTACCGACCTTTGAGCAAACGTTATGAATGAAACATGTCCTTTAAATGTGTGCTGTATAAAAGTGCATTATTATTATTTTACGTGATGTGCACAAAGCACTCGTGCGCCCCTATGTCCTAGAAACATGTCAAATCTGGGATCTTTTGTAAGGTGTTTTTCTCTGCAGTTCCTGTGTGCGTCTGCACGGGGCGGCCGTGATCCGGTCGGTGGCAGCGGGTCTGGTGTACTGCACGAGCTGCCGTAGAGAGAGAGAGAGTGTGTGTGTGTGTGTGTGTCACTCCCTCATCAGCGGCTCGCTGCTGGAAACATGGCGTCAGTGCACACACGGGCGAGCCTCAACTCTGCAGACGGATAGAGAAATAAAGTGTGCACCGGGACTCATATCATACACTAGTCTTTGCAAAGTCGACCTCTATTGTCTTGGATATGTTCTGATTCATGCACGGGTGAAAGGAGAGCCATCCCGTCAATTCACAGCCGGTTATGGAGCCTCCGGATGAGATCAGGTAAGAGAAGCGAATCAAAAACAGTGGGTGCGTGTTTCAGTCTGTGTCTGTATGCATATGATAAATATGTATATATATATATATATACATATGTGTGTGTGAGAGAGAGAGATCACGCAACTACACAGCCGGGATTCAGGACACGCCGCCAAATAGTGCACCCATTCAGACCGTATTGGAGCGACTAGAGCGCATGCGCGGAAAGTATCTTCAAACCGCTAGTGAGGGGGAAACGAAAACGAGTCAGTTCCGCGAATCGTTCATTTCAAAATAACTAATTTAGAAACTGATTCGGCAGTCTTTTTTATTACACTTTTATATGTTTTATAAACAATCCCTGTTTAATATGTTTTTTGAAATAGATTTATTAATAAATGTTTATTGCAATTTTACGTATCACAGTTCAGTGTGTTGCTGTCATGATTTAGCTCATCAAAATCTTGGCTTGAAACCTTTTCTCACGTTATAGTAAAATGCTGTTCATTAAAACTTTTTGTGTATGTTGACAAAACGGACATAATAATATAATTTCTGCTATTAAACTTAGGCTACTTTTTGCTCCATCAGGCGAATCCTCGGTTCATTCCAAAATGCTTAAATGCAGCTCTAATTATTACTTGTGCATCCTCGTTTCCTTTCATAGCTTCCCGTCCTCGCGTCTCAGCTTCCAGATTTTTTTTTAAATTGAATATAAAATCTGAATACAACAAAATGGCATAAACAGCCAATATACAGAGGGGGGTAAAAAACGTATGGAAGGCTCAGCACAGAATCATATTGAATCCAAAATAAAATAAACAATAACATACATACAACACAGACAATTACAATTAAATTATCAAAAACAAAAACAAACCTACAACAGATTATACAAACAATTTGATTTTAATGAGGGCATCTGAGAAGTTTTTAGTTAATTTCTGAATATAGTAATAAACAAAGGTCTGGAGCGTCACTTCAAAGCGTCATCAGCTGCGCTCAACTTTAGTTGTTGAAGTTTGGTTAATTTAGAAATGTATAATATTTTTTTTGTAAACATTTTAAATATTCATTAATTATTGTGACACAGTTGTAATTTAAAGAAAGAGATAGTTGTAATGGGGCAGGAGAATTTATATGTGCGTCAGGTTTCTTGACAACAAAGACTTCCGCATGCTACACACACCTGACCTGTGCATCCTCACTCATCGCTCCTCCTGAAGCTTCCTCACTCCTCGCGGTGCAATTAGAGATTTGAGACGTCCTTCAAGATGTCTTTCTTTGATAGATTTGAAGTCAGGAAGCATCAATTTTAGTATTGATAAGCACCCACACATTATTTATTGATACCTTACGAATCGGAAAGGTTCAATTAATTAATGAGAACAGATCATAGGAACAGATCCAGTCCAGTTCATATCTGTTTCGTGAGCGGTTCAACCGAATCATTGAAAAGATCCGACTCACTTGAATGATTCGTTCACGAATCGGGCATAGCTGCAAATCGCTTCCTGCCACAAAGTGATCCCGCTTTGCAGCGCAACACTAAGCAGAATTTCGCATTAAAGTTGCAAACTTTTAGTGAATTGAAAGAAGAATTGAAAAGAGTTACCTCACAGCAAGCGTATGCATGATTACATCTGTTCCTGAGGGGAAAAACTCAGCGTTAATGGAAACAAGCAGACCTGTGGGAAAGGTAAAGAGATAGTGCGTCTATGTGCAAGATCATTGTACTCCGCTAGCGCGCGAGTTATGTACGGCGTCTCTCTCTCTTTCAATTTCGGCAGTGTGCCTTTTAAAGTTTCAGGGCTGTGTACTGTTTTTTTCAGTGTATTGTTATCCGATCTCGATATCTGGGTGTGATTACAAATTGTGAGATTGTCGGTTCAATGTTTATTTGCATCATTCCTCGAGTGCAGCTTGAGTTGCACAGAACTCTAACAAACATCACGCACAACGAGTAAAGTTGGAAGTAAATCCCATATCAGGGATGAAGCAACAGTCGTGATTCAATATAAAATATCCAGTCGGTAAACCACGAGTCCTGTGTCTGAGTCAGATTGACACACACTCCCTTAGTGAGTTGGTGAAATGTTTGATTTGCAATTCCCAGAAATCACCTGTCTGCGCTCAACTGAGGAGAATTTCTTGGATTTGACGTGCAGCATCTGATTCTGGGAATTATTTTTTTAAGCATTATTTATTCACTGATGTTTGTGGTTCTTTTGAGACACATGTGCACTGTACAGATTGTTCTGCCATCTTTATTTTCCCCCATATTTCTTGTTGGCCTGTGGCCAAATGCCTTTTTTTTGCAGTGCATTATTTGCTGTCATAAATGATGTGTTCAACCTTAATGTCTTCCTGCATTTGAGTTCCTGCAAGTGTTGTTTTCCACACTGCCATGTGCACAAGGCTTTTAGCTGATAAAGCCCAGTGGAATGTTCTGGAGCGTTTTCATAGTTTTGTCTCTTATGACCCACGCAACGTCACCGAAAGTGTTTGCCCTGAACGCCCGGCGACAGCTTCTCAAGAATGCCTTGTTGTGTCTCTCTTCCTGCTCTCCCCGCCCTTCCTAGCAATTCTTTGTGATAAACTGCTTTCATTGGAAAAGTGTTAAGGATAGAGACAACTTTGTTTAAAATGCAAGATCAGAGATTTGTTGTGCATTTCATTTCTTGTTTACTGTGTGCGCAGTATATATGAACTGGGACATCTATGAGGTGAACTTTTAAAATCAGCATGCATGGCTTTTAGGGTGAAATTGCTTAGTGTGGCAAGAATGTATTTCTTGGCCTTCGGTGGTGACTTAAGGTTAAATTGTTGCCTTGGACATCTTGGAATCCTTAGTAGCCTATATTATGTTATTCAGAAATGTCACGGATCACTCTGCATTCTTCAGTATGGTTGCTGAACATGCACTATTGACATTTTGACGTTTTACGTCATTGTATAGCACGCTGTAAATCCTATCCCTGCTCATTTATGACCACAAGCTTGCCTCAATTCCAGGATGTGGTGCACTAAAAGAATGTTGACCTCACGTCCTGGTGGCACCCATGGCTGGAACTCATTAATTTATTTCTTTGCACAGTCCATGGTGCAATGCTTCAGATTGCGGTTCGTCCCACGTCTTTTCTGACTTTTGTAGAAGATCATTTCAGCTCTGGTTTCCTTACCAAGTAGATTCATTGGGGCTCATTTACGAAATGAACGTATGAAAACTGGGCGTATGGTCGTTTCCACGCAAAACTTGGCATTTGTCAATATGGACGTGAGCGGTGACTACGATCAAATCTCACGTCAGGTCTCAGCTCGTGTACGCAAGTTTCTAAGTTAGTGTGAACTATAACTTGCTTGCAGCATAGTAAATCTGTGGAGAATTGTATTGAGAGCATTTTATTCATTTAGATTACTTTCCTGACCAAGAATCGAAGCTCGTTAAGCGACAAGATTAGAATGCCAAATTAAAATGAAATTAGAATAGGTGGGTGTCTGTGACCTATTAAAAATGACCACAAATGTGTTTTTCCCCCAGGGGTTTAGCTTATAGCAGTATAAACAGCAGAACATGAGGATTCACAAGATCTTCACATCACGCACCTGCAGCACTTCTGTGAACAGAGAATAGCAGAATAAAATTATCTATATAAAAGGAATAAAATAAATAGAACTACACAAACTATATTTCACTTAAACAATTTCCAACTTTAATACGATACTTTGAAAAATAATATCGAAATTCGAAACTATTTTTGATACCACGGGGAAAACTGCCACATATACTGCCATACAGATTATTTGTTATCTCATGATTTTTTTATAATTTGGGTAATTTAGCTTACACACAGCACACGGCTTTATTTGAATCGTTGGAACTAAACTGACAAAAAAATAAACCGTAGACAGTGAGTCAGTAATAAAATAAGAACAAATAAACAAATTGCAAACGATTACACAAATAAATACAATAGAATAAAGAGACACACACACACAGCACATAAGTTCTAGCGTTACTTGCTAACTAGACACTTCAGCTATTCATCAAACACATTTTTGCGTGTGTGAAGGATGCTGTTTTATGTGAATATTGGTACACGTGAAGTACAAAGCCTTGTTTACATAATACATATAGTTTGTCAACCAAATATTACATAATAAATATAGTTTGTCAACCAAATATTACATAATAAATATAGTTTGTCAACCAAATATGACTTAATAAATACAGTTTGTCAACCAAATATTACTTAATAAATACAGTTTGTCAACCAAATGTTACATGGCAAATATGGAAACACATTTGAATTCTTGCTGAATGAGAGCGGCGAGCCCATTGCGGTTTCAGTTTCGCTTGAAATAAATTCATTTTGGCTTGACGTTTGTATGTCGTTTATAATAGTGTAATTTGTGTTTCATTTTATAGTTGAATATATAATTTTATTGCTACATATTTTTCATTTTTGTTCTGTTCTGAATACCGTTAAGTTTAAAGGATTTGTTGTGGAGCGAGGAGGCGAACTAAAATAGCGTAGGCTAGTGTTTATAATGTTTGTTTCATTTTATTTACTGTTATTTATATGAATTAATGTAATTGTTTGCAATTGTTTGCAAGGAGGTTAACGGGTGTTTTTGGAGTTTCTCTTTCATGAGATTACTTCCTCTTCTTGACCGGGTTACATGTCGTAAATCTTAGCGTCGAGGCTTCTAAACCGTGAATTTTTAGTTTGGGGCGTGATATTTAAATGATGATTGCTTTCAGCCGCCATATTTATTAATGTACGATCATTAGTGCGATGGGATTGGACTTTGGCGGTGTAGCCATATTTAGATTTTTTAAATATGAACCTGAAGATATTTTGATTTGTTTATTTGATTTGTTTACATTTTTATTTCAAAATATTTAATGTTTAATACTTGGACTAACCTATCAAGTGAATTGGTTTGCTCCTCCTCCTGGACGCGTCACTACGGTGCGAAAGAGCAGGTCTTAATAGTTGATTAGCATTGTTTGGCAGAGACAGGTTAGAGTGTGGAGAGCAACCGTTTCTTCAATCGCATTTCACACTGGTATTGTAATATTGGACTTTTTATTTTGTATTTTTGTTTGGAAACCAGTGATCGTGATTAATAAACCATGTTTTTGCTGTTACAATTGTATCTCTTTGGGTGCTTTTATAGACGTGTGAATCGGGAGAGACTCCTCTACTAACCTCAAGAGGCAAAAAAGTTTTACAGGCGACATAGTCTCCTCATGTTTCATGAGTCACACGTGAACCCTGTCGTAAGATGATTTCTGTGCTCAGATCTGCACTCGTTTCTACGTTGATAAATGAGGCCCATTATGTTTAAAGTAAAGCTGCATTGAATATTATCTGCTATGAAATGACTGTAATATCAAGTTATATTATCAAGGCAAAGGCAAGCTTTCCACACTATTTTTCACTAAACAAATTTAAAAAGAGGTTTGAAACATGCAGTAATTTGATGCAATAATGCAAACAAATAGTTGAAGCAGTGTTTTGAACACTGGTTCATTTAAATGGACAGCTGATTTATGAAAATGAGTTGAACTGAGATTTAAACCAGAGATGCTATTAAATATACATTTTTAAGTTGAGAAATTCAAAGTTTAAGCAAGCAGAACTGACTGGTTTTTTTGTACTCATACATTTTACTTGTTCTTAACTTGAAATGTTTGAGGACACTAATCCATACATTTAACTTAAAATTTTCATGTAACCTCAATGTGAACATTTTTATTAGTATACACGTAGCTAGTTTGCTAATTTGCTTAAATGTTAACAATAGCATGGTATATCACTTGCTGTATGAGTGCAGCAATACAAAGCTTTTAACATACTTGCTCTCATGCACCACTTGTCACCATGATGGTAACTCTCCTAAAACCAACATTAACAGCAATTCTTCTAAATTAGCTTAACAAAACATTAATCACTGCTAAGACACTATTTTCAACTAAAAACGTACAACTTTTTATGCGTTTTGGCCATTCGTTTACCACAAGTTGGCCACAAGTTTGCCCGAACTTTTGAAAACGGGTTTCAAAGTGCAAGTTTTTGACGTTGTCCGTGTAAACAATACAAATGCAAATCTCTGAAGACGATGACATCATGCACATGCGTATTACGTGTTCAGTCTACAGTGTTTCATCACCATCTACTACTATTTACTACGATCAGTCTGAATGGGGATCGTTTTGACAGTGGTGTCGTATGTACGCGGGAAACTCAAAGGAAAAACGTATCCATTTCAAGCATATTATTGTCGTGTAAACGTACCCTAAATCTCCCACTTAACATTAATCTTGCACAAAAAACCCCCATTATATTACACTTAATTTTAGCATTTACTTTCGAGTGCCATGGGCAAAGCATGCTGGGAAGTAGAAATCCCAGCCAGTTTCAGTTAAACTTAAGTTTGTCTAAATTAAAAGAAAATTATTTCATAAAACTCAAAACAATAAAACAGTTTAGTTTACTTAAAATATCAGTTCTGTGAACTTGAAAGAAAAAGAAAGTGCAAAATACTAAAATTAAAAAGGTTTGTCTAAACTAGTTTAATTGTTTGTCCTACTCTAATTAATTATTTTGAGCGTTAGAGTTTGCAGTGTAGTTTATAATATAGTGTTATTTATTTCACAGCCAAAATAGTATCGATTATGTACTAAATATTGGAAATGCGATCAGCCCTATTAGTTCACACATCTGCTCTCTGAAGCCAAATCGGATGCACTTGTGGTTTATCTGCATGTTTCAGATTTTTCTTTCCTCTTTGCGCTTTATTTAGTTTGCAAGGTTAGTATTTTTGGTGTGTGTGTTGGCTGAGCACCTGTATCTCTTTTCTCAGCTGAGCTTCAGCCCACTGTGTCCTCTTTTTCACTTCAGGAAGGAAGCGCCTAAATGTTACACATATCATCCTAATGCGATCACTTGTCTAGCTAAACTCCCAAAACAGTCTTTAGTTTCTCATGTAATATCTTCAATTATGCTTTCAATTGTCCAGAGAGGGTGTGCACCAGGGGTGGAGGTTAGAATAGTGACTTATGTTGAGTCCTCCGCGCAGAGGTATTAGCTAGACAAGGTTGGTGGTTTTCCATTGGTCCCTCATGCAACTCTCACTCCATTATGCTTAATGTAACACACACACACACACACACACACACACACACACACACACACACACACACACACACACACACACACACACACACAGTCATTCTGCCTTGCGGCCTCAAATGGTCATTATGCGGACACAGGAAATGATATTGTACAAATCTGTGGCATAGTGATGGGAAATAGAGCAAAGCTTGTTTTAAAATTAGAGGAAGTCTGCTTTAGCATTCCTGGAACTCATTTTTCATAATGTGACTTTGTGCTGTTATGCACTTCATTCATCCACAGCCAACATCAGTCACTCCATGCATAAGTTGTATAGGCTGCAATTATAGCAATGAATCATAGATCTAATTTGTGCCTATCGAGATCTTATTTAAGAGGCCAACATTTAACTTAACAAGCAACAGTACTTTTATCTAGTTTGAGTCATGCAATTTATAGGAAACGTGAAGATGTTTTGTTTTCTTCCAGATATATTCTTAGCATGGAAGTGTGCATTAGGGCTGTCACTTTTGAGAAAAATCAAATTCGAACGGATATCAAATACCAGCCTATGTATTCGAATATATTCGAATATCTATTCCCATCCCCCCCCCCCCCCCCCCGCGCGCGTGCAAAAAAAACGTCAATCGAAACTTTACCAACAGTTTTACAGTCATAAACAGGACTCCCAAAATTACACTTATAGGACTCATATCTGCAAATAAACCTTGCCTTTACATGTGCATCTGCACGGTGCCGACCGGTTGTGCAGGAAAGTATGCAGTCATACGATGTTGGACGCCTGGCGATGCTCTGGCCGTCTGCTGCGTTTCTGGGGCTGTTTAAACCTGGCCACTTCATGCGTTTTCTCAGATCGGATAGCTATCAAAACGATTCCATTTACACCTGGTTACATAGGCCTAAATGTGGTTTAAACCGGATATAAATCCGATCTTCAATTCCCGCGCTATATGCAGATTTAATGTCACCGAAAGCAACATATGAGCTGCATTTTATTGATCATCAGCTAACATCAAAGACTGCAATAAGAGAGAGCGGCAGCCCTGGTAAGATCATTTCGTTTATTTACTTTTAATGAAGATTATTATTATTGTGTTTTAAAGCGTCTGCGACTTACTTTCACTTTGATTTGCGATAGTTTGCACATTGGCTTGGCGCTTGATGAATAGATCATCTGCGGTGATGCGTGTTGCAGCGCGCCGTCATATCTGACTATAACATAGCAGCCTGTAACACGCTTTCAAAATAACACCCTTTCAAAATAACACGCTTTTTTAAAATAAAAAGCAAACGGTCTTATCATAGACTGTAAAAAATGCGCTAGACATGGCACTTTAAAAACCGAATAGTTTATTTGAAGTTCGATTACGGTTATTTCACGTCATGTTCGAATGCATATTCGAATATCGAATAAAAAGTGACAGCCCTAGTGTGCATATGTTGAGCCAAGGAGGATGCATATCAATAAGACCGAACCTCAAAAGTGCTGCTTTTACATAGTGCAGTATGTTGACTGCGCAGTACAATATAATTCTGGCAGCTAGCTCAGAAACACCAGTTTACGCATTAGTAGACACTAGGGCTGTCACTTTTGTGAAAAAATCCTGTTCGATTTGAGACATAAGTGTTCATTGAATCGATTGTAAAATCGATTTTCCATGTCTAAAGACGTTTCCATTTTCCAACCAAATATAGGCAAATCCACGGACAACTAACAGGCATTAAGATGAGCGTAAAGAGGGCGCTTGAGATGAGCACAAGTCAGCAATATTTCTGATGATTTATTGGCGTGAAGTTTCGTGCACAACGACAAACAGGAGTGCAACATTCAGGGATTGAAATTAACACCCGCCAAATGCGGGTAAAAATGAACTTTGGTGGGTAACGCTGTCAAATCACGAGCCAATTTGGCGTGTTTCTATGTTTACTCACTTTGCTGGGGAAGTTCGTGTAGCCAAATCTGCGCGGATTTAGCGCAAATATGCAACTCGTGAGTCATCATGATATATTAAATACAGCGTATTGCGCAGAATCTGCACATTTCTGGCTTACTTGAACACACACGTCACTAAGCAACAAACAACGGTGCGCTTGCTCACTTGCATTGAAGTAATAGCGAATATTAAAAAGCATTTGGTTAACAGAAAATACATTATTTTCCAACATCCTACATGTTCTGTGTATTTTATTGATCTGTCCACCTAAAACAACTTTTTTGGTAAAAAAAAAAGAAGGCCTTTAAAATTGATTCCCTATTTTCATTTTCGAATCTTGGGTTGGTTGGTCCGATCGATTGTGCAATCGATTTTCGAGCGTAAAGTGACAGCCCTAGTAGACACTTATCCAAAGCAGCAACAGTGCATTTGATTTACATTTATGAATATACATTTTTATATTGTTACAAATCTCTAGTGTAATAATCTGCACCAAAACACTATTGTCCTAAACTCCCATCAACAGGTGATCCATGTTGTTCTCCTATTCTGGCTGTTCAAACAAATGGTTTGTGATTTAATTTGGCGCTGCTAGTGATGCAGAAATTACCCAGCTTGTTTGTAGGTTCAAAACCAACATATGCAAAAACCCAAACCAGGACCATTACACTTGTTCCTTACATAAGATTGTACCTTCATGTCTATATGAGAAAATATTGAATGTCAATTCCAAGAAATCATGAGCTCAGAGAATAACACTCAAGGGAACATCACAGGCCAGTGGAGTTGTTTACTAACAACATTCTGGATGCTTTATTTCTAGTGCTTGAGGGGGAAAGGTCATATGGATGCATGTTTGGTGCCTTGGCTGCAACTAACAATTTTGATAATCGATTAAAACATTTTTTTTTCAAACTATGCTGTTCTCTCGAACTTTAGTCACCAAAGAATCCTGAGGAAACCTGTCACGGTTTCCATGAAAATATTAAGCAGCACAACTTTCAACATTGATTATGAGAAGAAATGTTTGAGTGCAAAATCGGAATAATATTTCACAATATTGATGTTTTAAACCTCTGAATAATTGTGTAAGTGCTCATTTTACCGGTATAAGAATATACCATTAAAATGTGAGTTTACATATGTTATCTCCGTAAAAATTGACTTCATTACTTTAAATCTTTGTGAACAGTGCATAGACCCGAATAGTTGATCAATAACATTGTTTTGATTGATAACTTGTTGCAACACCCCTTGGTACCAAACAGAAGTGGATGTATGATTGGTCTCCGGTTACCTGTGTGTCAGTCAGTGGTGACCTATAGTGTCCAATCAGGCTTTTGTAGTGTCTTGCACGGCCTCAATCAATAAGCTCAGCAGGGATGTTGTCTGCCTGTTAGAGAAGGAAGTGTGTGTGTGTGTGCACATGCCAGCGGTACCAAAGCATTGCTCACAAGGCCTCGTGTCAAAGGTAGTTTCTGGCGTGAATTACTGGTTGTTCCTTGTTATTGGTAACATGATGTCCCTATGGGTTTTGGCTGATTCTATGAACATCCTTTGAAAAACTGTTCCATTTATTTATATTCTCTCCTTTGTTCATTGTAAATTCATGTTTCCTCTGAAAATTGGTCGGATTAAAAAAAAAATTTCATAGGAAAAATAGCAAATGTCTTCCTCAGCTTATTGCTTTTCTGCCTGAGTGAATCTTACGAAAACTGTTAAAGGAAAAAAACAAAGAAAAGAAGAGAAAAAAAGTCCAGTTAAAGAAAATAAAGCCGATTTTATTACAATTTATGAAACATTCATTTAAGATGATTTAAGTCAATATAAATGTGTAAGAAGGATGATTTGTTGCTGTCTTACAGTAATTAATGAGATTTTTTTTTATCACGGATTGCAGGGCTCGCAAAATTTCTAAATCGCTGGTAGCCCTTCGGGCAGGCACTCTTCAGATTTTGGTAGCCCGAAAATTTTTTTACTAGCCCACATAAAAAGACATTTTTTTATGTAGAAAATTGGTTTGGAGTCAAAACATGAATCAAAAACTTTTTCAAAACACAAATATCAACAATTGGATATAAAATAATCAAATTAGAATCATCAATACAAATATACATCTGGTTCTCTGAACTGAAATGTGTGTGACCAGTATGGAACATGAATCTGTCTGTGGCTCAGCCCCCAATGAGGGTATGATAATAAAAATAATAAAAAAGGTAACACTTTGGGTTAGGGTCTAACGCTCACAATTAACTAGTTTCATTAACATGCAGATGGGCAGGGTGTTATCATCACTGAGGTCCCAAATGTGAGGTAGACTAGTTAGGGGTGTTCGGGGGCCAATCTGCAATAATTTTCTCGGGGGCCAGAGAAAATTAAGATTTTTCTGATCTACATATGTGCATTTTAAGATGTTTTGAATGCCAAAAAAATTGGACAACAATAGCTTTAAAACCATGTCACACAGCGGATTATTTTTATCTCCTCATCAGCATCACTCTTTTTCTCTTGCTCTGGCTCTTCCCATCCTAACGCTGAGCTTTGACTGATAGGCTTTTCTTTTTTGTCTGTCAATGACGAAAGTAAACTTGGGGTCAGCTGATAGGTTGATTTATGAATCATTTTCTCAGACACGTTAATTTACTGAAAGCTACTAGGAAAGCTAGGTAGCCTAACTAAGTTTATTAAATTTATTCACAATATGTACACATTCATTATTGATCTTAATACAGGGCCGTAGACAGGGCTTTATAATCAAATAGGTCCTAAATTTAAGGTTGTTAGGGGATTCAAATTTTTTATTTTTCTGATATGTGCATTTCAAGACGTTTGAAGGCCAAAAAAAGGATAAGAAATAGCTTTAAAACCATGTCAGCGGGCAGTATTTGTCAATACCTGCTCTCACTTCTTTCCATCACACTTTTGTCTCCTCATCTTGCCCTGTCTCTTCCCCTCCTAAAGCTGAACTTTTTAAATTTACTGAAGGCTACAAATTGTACTATATTAATTCTCAACATGTACACATTCGTTATTAATATTGTGCCTAACAAGATGAAAACGGCTTTGTTAATGTTTCACGTCCCCTCACAATGACAGTAAACGAATTACATGAGTCACGTTATAGGCCCATTTTCAGTTCAAAATGGCGAAATTAGACAAGTAAATTCGTTTGCCTGATAATTTGTCATTTGTTTAACATTCATGACCTAAAAAAAAAAATGAAATATTTAGTTTAGCTACTTACATCTTATCGCACTTGACCGTAAACTGAAGCGTCGAGTCGCTCTGCTCAAATTCGCGCTCAGCCGCTTCTGTGAATATAAATCCCGCCTACTTTGATTTGATTGGTAATCTCTAATATTCTGACATTGACGAGCAGTGACAGACCAATGAGGCTCAGATACACACACACACACACACACCCTGTCCTCGGTTTCTGACGTGCGCTCTGTTCGGCGCCACTGCGGATTGAAGACGAAGAACGCGCTGAATCTGATTATAACAAGACTGAAGCGAACACTATTTCAGATAGCCCGTCGGGCAGGCCGGTTATGCATTTTGGTAGCCCGACTGGAAAATACAATAGCCCCGGGACGTCGGGCGGGCGATTTTGCGAGCCCTGGATTGTAGTAAGTAAAATTCTGTCATTTGCAGGAAAGGGTTTGCTTTGCTGAATTGTAAAAGGTTTTTGAAAGAAGTCTCTAATGCTCACCAAGACACCATTTGTTTGATAAAATGCACAGTAAAAACAATATTATTGTGAAAAGTTTAATTTACAATCAAAATAACTTTTCTATTTTAATATATTTTATAGTGTAATTTATTCCTGTGACGGTAAAGCTGAATTTTCAGCATCATCACTCCAGTCTTCAGGGTCACATTATCCTCTTTCAGAAATCATTCTAATCTACTGATTTGGTGTTCAAGAAACGTTTCTTAATATTATCATTATCAATGTCGAAAAGGTTTTCAATGTGGCTTAATATTTTAATGGATTTTCAGGATTCTTTAAAGAATGGAAAGTTCAAAAGAAGAGAAATATATTTATTTATAAAAATGTCTTTGCTGTTACTTTTTGATAATTTGAATGCATCCTTGATGAATATAGTAGGATTTATTTAAATAGCAAAAAATAATAATAAATAACTGACCCCAAGCTTTTGATTTATCTGTATATATTGTTTTAATTCTTTTGATTTTGGGTAGAAATTGACTTAACATTGCAAATTCAACTGTCAAGTTATACACTTAATTTTGCACATTTTCTTTACTGGAAAACTTCATGGGCCCGGGACCTTTTTTTGGGCCAAAAAAAGAAGAGTGGCCCAACTTGTAAAGGGCTTGAGACAATGTTCCCGTTTACCCCCTGCCTGACAACACTTCTTATTCTGATTTCTGAGTAGTTACATACAAATATCTATATACAAAATATGTAGTATTGTTGTCAAATGTCTTATATAAAATATTATTAGTTTCAGCAATATCATCCATTCCTATCACCAGCTGCAACCAGCCATTAGACACCGAGACAGTTGGTCCACGTGCCGCTCGCACACAATGAAGCGCTGCGGGCTACAACAATGACTCCAGTGGCGGGAGGGGTCAGAGGTCACAGCCCTCTCTTGACTGCAGCGAGGCAGATGTGGTCAGCTCTGTTTATGGCCCTCGTCAAAGGCTGTAACATTCCTCTGTTCTATAGTTTGTTCCTGATAACCTTGGATGAGCTATTCAGTGGACCTGAGCTCCATATGCAGCCGTAAATCAACAACGTGTATTGCTTTTGTGCGTTATGGAGTTGCACTCGGCGCTGCCCTGGTGTTCCTGCGGGTCGGGCGCCTTTGAATGGGGTGATAGCAGCACAGAGGCTGAATCCTCTAGACCTTTCCACTCTAGTGCTCAAGCAGCGCTCAATGAAGATACGTCATGACAACCAACCAAACAAACAGCCAGAGCCTGGGTGATTTCACCATTTCCTGTGTCATTCCTGAAGGGTTTGGTCACAGTTAGACTCTGCCCAGGGCTGCACCTTCAAACACAAACATTCTGTCACTCTCCCAGCAAGCTTTTCAGAGTTTTACTAGGCTGTTTAAGCCTACATTTTTGCACAAAACACCCTGGAATGAATGCAACTAGTTTGCTTTCTGTAAATGTAACTGCATATATTTACTCTCAGAACTTATGGGAACTCTTATTTCTTGTTTTTTTTTTATGAATTATGACATTGCTGTGTTCATTGTTGAAAAACACACATCAGTTTGCAATGTCTGTAAATGGTACGGCTGCACAATTGTGATATGGCTTAGTGCGACTCAAATCGTAAAGGTTGCGATTTAATTACATATGTGCTGCATGTTTGATGCATGGCAACATGGTCTTTTTACACGTGTGGTCTTTCCTCAGAGGTCGGCTTGGTTTACAGTAATTGCTGGTCCACATGAACTCATCTCTGCATGTGCAGTTTTGGTTGCTTTATAATGTGCATTTGGGAATGCTGTATGCGCCAAATATCTTCCCAAACTTGTATTGAGAAGCGATTAGAAACCACCTGTTTAGTAAAGATAAGGTTTAAGGACTTCTTGCGGTTTTCCATCAAAACTAAAACTCTGTGGTTTAGCGTTTGAAAATGAAGAAATTAAGAGGGACATAAATATTAGTACTGCAATTGTACATTTGTACTATCAAATAAATTGGTGTTATAAGTATTATTATTAATAATATATTTTCTTAACTCAATTGTTTTTTACAGTGAAATGTCACAATAGTAATATTTCTTATTTTAATTCTTATTTAAAAGTATTTATGGTTGCACTTTATTTTACAGTACGTGTACTTAGTGTACTTGCCTAAGAAAGTAGGTCTACTGGTTAATATAAGGTAACTACATGGGTTTAGGGGTAGGTTCAGGGTAAATAGTACCCAGTTATTGCAATTACTAAGTACTTTATATGTACATGGGGAACAGGATTGTCAAATAAAGTGCGACCAAATGTATTATTTTATAGTCATATGTGATATATTATCAGAAAATGTTTGGCCAAATTGTGCAGCCCTATAAATAAGAACAACAAACACGGAGCTTTAAAGTAAAATCACACTTCAAATTGTTGGTCTTTTTTTAAATGTGAGTAAGCTAAATGTAAATGATGGGTCTTGTGGTGGTATCCATATGTTAAGTGGGGGCAACGGTGGGGTGTGGGGAGTCGGGCCGTCTGTGTCTGAATGTTCTGGCACGAGGACCACAATACCCTGCAGCAGGTGTTTGGGAGGACTTTTGGTCTGCCTGGAGACTCCCCGGGGGATTGTGGGGAATTGATGTATGTGTGAGGGGCAGATGGATGACTTGGGGCTTTGCTCAGAGTGGTCTTTGTGAGTGAAATCACAGATTAAGTCAACCAAAGTCTGACCCCACTGTGAAAGGGATCCTTTCCTCCATTGCTTGACAATGGGCCCCGTATCAGTATCATTTTCCTCCCACACAAACACACAGACATGCACGTGTCCAAATACACCTACATTTGTCTCAGCATGATGGGGAGTTTTGCACCAGTTTGCTCCCTCCCACTAGCAAATGCAGTCCTTTTTTGTTTGTTTCATTGTCTATGGGATGCATGTCCTCTTCCGATACTTTTTGTAATCCTCTTAAAAGACTTTTATTAGCTCACAAATATATTTATTTTAAACATAACTCAAGTAGTCACCTTCAGAGTTAAAAAAAAAAAAAAAAAATTGTAGTTTTTTTGCATATCTTGTACATAAGAGCTGCTATATTAAGGCATTTTGTTCATTTATATCCAAATCTGTATTTAAGCCTCAGCAGCAATATGAAATGTTAAATGTTGATCTTATGACAGTTTAAAGCGCAGTAATCAATATATTTGAATAATTCTTGCTACTCTAAGGGGCAACTCAGGTTTTCCCTAATATTTCCTCAGCTATGTAGAGAATATAACTTGCTGCTTGACTTTGCTATGGATATCTGTTCTTTAATTCTTCCATTTTAATGTCTGAAATGTGGAGTTTACCAAGGATGTTCATGGCATTAATCATATTTTGGATTGTTCTGATTTCTGTTCAGGCTCAAGGACTCATCCAAAGATGTGCCCCAGCAGAATACTGAGGTGGATGAGCCTTGGGACGAGCCCAGCCAGGAAGAGGAGAATCTCTACAGCACCTCCCCTCCCCGCACTCCTCGACAGATAAAACGTATGTCCAACAAACACCAGAGAAACAACCAGGGGTCAAAGGGCAAAGGTGAGAGCCCTTAATGTGCGAATTTCTGAAACATATGGTGTTAGGGCCCCATTCTAGAGTGACATTCAATCACTTGAGATCACGTTGAATGAAAATTGATGCATTTGACGTTTAAATGAAGAAAAGCCACTGAAGTTAATTCATAAGGGGAAAATAAATTATGAATAAAAGAAGATATTATTGAAGAATAACATCTAGGGCTCAAACAACTAAGCTAAATTAAATAGTCAACAATAATCAGGTTTTTGCACTATGCACAGATATATTGGTATATAAAACAGGGGATGTAAAAGTAAAAAAATATTAATTATTATTTGATAATGAAATAAATAAATAAAATGGCATGTTATAATTGTATTAATGTTCTATTGTATTGCTTGTAAAAAAAAACGAAGAGAAAAAAAAAGTGCAGAGTAAATGAAGTAGATATAGAAATAAGATTTATTGTAATAAATGTGTTTGGTCATCTGTCACCAACTTTTTTATCTCTTTGATCAGCAGAGAAGCCGTGTTCCTCCAGCCCGTTGTCTCAACGAGAACGTGAAGGAGCCAGATCAGCCGAACCTCCTGAAGAGCACAGTTACAAGCAGGAAAAGAAGCAGCGCTTCAACCAGCGCTCCAACGAGCGGGACAGCAAGTTCGAGGGCACCTTCATGCTGGATTCGGTGTCCAAGTCCAGTACCATCGGCTCTAGAAATATGGATCCCCGCAAGCCATACCTGAGCCTGGGCATGCTGCCTGTGCGCACTCACCGGCAGACCTCACGCACAGACTGTCCGGCAGACCGTCTCAAGTTCTTTGAGACTCTGCGGCTGCTGCTTAAACTCACCTCCATGTCATCCAAGAAGAAGGAGAAGGAGCAGCGAGGCCTGGAGAACACTGCCTTCATGGGCCAGAACAACGAGGTCATCTGGTTGGAGTTGCAGGCCTGGCATGCCCGCCGTAGCGTCATGGAGCAGGACCTGTACCTGTACACTGCCCGCCAAGCCATACCCGACATCATCAACGAGGTTCTGCACTTCAAAGTGGATTATAGCAGCCTAGCCGGGCTTGAGAGCAACGCCTCGGTCGAGGAGAGCAACTCTTGTCCTGGTGAAACCAACTGCAGGAACGATCCGTTTAGCTTTAGCACTTGTTCCACGTCCTGGGGAGAAATTGACGCTGCTGCTCCTCTTTCTTCAGCACTGGAGTGCCGGGAGCACCTGCAAAGGCAGCGAGTAGCTTTCGATCAGGTCAAACGGGTCATGTCTCTGTTGGAGTCAGTGGAGGCTCTGTTCCCGTCTCTGCAAACCTTGCAGATGGACTACGAAAAGTACGCAGCTCGGGATTTCCAGGGCAGAGTGCAGGCGCTCTGCTTGTGGCTCAATATCACTCAGGACCTGAACCAGAAGCTGCGTGTGATGGGCACCGTGCTGGGCCTCAGGGACCTTTCCCGCATCGGCTGGCCCATCTTCGAGATCCCCTCTCCTCGCTGTTCCCGCGGCAATGAGGATGACGAGGATGAGACGGAGTCCACGGCTACCTTCACCGCCGACAACGACGGGGAGGAAAGGACCTTGAGTGAGGCGACTAGTGATGGGGAGCAGTCGCCCTGCCTCACGCCAAAGTTTTCACGCCTCATGTCAGAGGAGGAGTTTCTCCCACGGGACGACGAGACCTGCTACTGTCCCACTGCCATTTACAGGCCGTTTGTGGATAAGGCACTTAAACAGATGGGACTGCGTAAACTGATCCTCAGACTGCACAAGCTGATGGACCGCTCGCTGCAGAGGTCCAGAACTGCTCTGTTGAGTCACATGCCGGCTCAAGAGGTGAGAGAGCAACTGTGGTGCTGCCAGGACATTACATTGGGTCTAAATGTGTGGAATATCGGGGGAAAATTCGAAAACGTTCCTTTTGGCTTCATGGCAGTTTGGAAAGAATGAGAGAAGTTGTTTTAAAGAATTAGTTCAACCCAAAAGGAGAATACTTTCATCATTACCTCACCTTCATTTTGTTCCAAACCTGTATGATTTTTTTGCTTCTGTGGAGCACAAAAGGGGAATTGTACTGGTTGCTCTTTAATGCAATTGCTAAATGGGAATTGGAGCTTCAAGTTCCATAAAGGTCACTGTAGGGGTGGGCGATATACCGGTAGACATGATAAACCAGTACAAATTTGACCACCGGTAGAGATTTTGCATTATCGTCTATATCGGGGTTATACTCACGTGATGTTGAGGTGCTGTACCATTTAAGCCTTGGCAGTTTAAATCTTCAAGCAATTTTAAATCTTTCAAGCACAAGACACAAACAGAACTAAATTTTGTACTTGGGTTCTCAGACACCAGAAGAATGTGCACATAAAGCACACTGAATTTTTTCAGTTTTATTTTTTGCAATATTTTTTGGCGGTTTATTGCACTTGACCGTCTTGGCGAGTATTAAAGGTTGGGTAAGTGGTATTTCAAAAAATCTGTTGGACAATGTTGATATTTGAATCAATCAACCCAAAGAAACACATCCCTCTCTTCATTGCTCCGACCTCACACTCTCACAACAATCCTAACCACCCTGCTTTGATTTAGCCTCGAACCCCGATCACTTGGGCTGGGTATAGAGTTCGATACTTTTTAGATACAGACCGAATTGCCTCGATACTATCGAGTATCGAAACATTGCCTGACGTTCGGTACCAAATTTCGATAGATACCTAAGGGGTTAATCTTGTTAACGTTAGTGACTCATGCAGCATGGTTGGCTGTGGCGAGGCATCAAGGAAAAACACTAGTTTATGCGGTTGCCCACAGAGACGTGGCTCACATGTGAGGCTGTAGTGTGTATTGTGTAAGTGTCCCAACCACCATAGATGTAAAAGATGTGGAAAATATCAAAAGTGTGGCTACATTTCACCAGCCTCGATGCCAACAGACAGTTGCAATATTTGCGACAAAAATGATTGCTGTCAAGACCGGCAACACGACAAATCTGATGAAGTACTCGACAGTGCACAAAATAAACTTAAGAGGAGAAAGTAGCTCTGTCTTCGACAGCAAGAAGAACTGGAGCACGTCACAAATGAACCGAAACTCAGCATAGAGTATACTTGTCTCAGACATGAGAAATATGCCTATAGAAGCTTGAAATGTCTACTTTTAAACTAATCAATTAGAACCGAAAACTAATACTCTGATTATGTAATAATCCAAATGAAAGGTGCATTTCTCTCTATACACGTTCACAATACTGCAGAGATGACAATTCATGTCTACATTACAATTTACAGTGATCTGTTATCAGAGGTGACTGTCAGTAATGCATTTCAGAAATGTACATATACAAATCACGCAGTTAGCTAACAATATATTCATTTAAACAATGTATTAATTTAAGGCAGAAACAATAAGCTCATTGAAGTAAAGAATATATGTTGTTAAATGATAAGGATATATAGAATTTCTTTTACAGACTGTCAACAAACTGAAAAAATAAAACCAACTTTTTTTTTAGGGTTTTCAAATACCACTTACCCCACCTTTAATGTAAACTGTTGGTTATGTCTTAGTTAACGTAAACATTTGGGATAAAATGTCAGTATATTAGATCTGTGCATTTGGTCTTAAAGTGACAGGAGACTAATATACTTGCTGATGTCTGTGTCCTGAATATTAATATTAATCAAACAAAAGACAAAGAGAAAATCACTCTCTGCTCTTGACAAAATGACTTTTGTAGCTTTAATATGAGTTAATGTATATTTATTTCATATAATGAAGACTATGAAGTGTTTTATATTTAATTTTATTCTTTTATTTTATTTCAATTGTATGAAATTCAATCTAATCAAAAAATTTGGCATCAAAACAGCCTTGTTTCCAGCAAACATAGCATTAATGTTATATTTATCAATTGAATGTAATAAAATGAATCTTATTGTGATATAAGATTTTGTTAATATTGCCCACCCCTAATTCACTGATTTATCTTTTTGCTGTTTACCCCTACTGTGTCACTGAGTTGAATTCGAGAAATGGATTTGTTAATTAATCATCCTAATCGGTTTTGTAAACGGGATCAACAGATTCATAAAAAATATTTATTAACCTAATGTTTCCCTCACATTGAAAAAAATAATAATTTTGTTTGGGTTTGGAACAACATGAGAGTGAGTGCATAAATACATAATATATATTTGCATGAACTCTTCCTTTTATTGGATGGATGTCAGTGTTCTCTCTTTTTTCTTATTTCTCTTATCAGTATTGCTGCAATATTTTGTGGTTACTGTTTTATGTTCATATAACTGAATTTTCATGTTATTCTCTCTGTTCCTGTTTTCCATGTCCATATTCTGCTTTGTTCTTGTTAGTTGTCAGCGGTCCCGGGTTATTCTTTGCAGCACTGTGACTACCTTCCAGAGCTATCTCGTCACGTGTCCGGTCAGGTAGAGGAGGAGGAGGGGTCAGGACGAGTATCGTGGAAGGAGCTAATGGATATGGACCTGCCCTCGTTCCGACCGGCTTTCTTGGTGCTTTGCCGTGTGCTGCTAAATGTTATTCACGAGTGCCTAAAACTGCGCCTTGAGCAAAGGCCTGCAGGGGAACCGTCCCTTCTCAGCATCAAGCAGGTCATTACTTACACACATATTGTACATACACTGCCTTTCAAAAGTTTGCTGTCAGTAAAATTTAAAATCACAATTAATTACAGAAAAAATTGTGGTTAATTTATTTTTAATTGATTGACAGCACTATAATATATATATATATATATATATATGTATATATGTATATGTATGTGTGTGTGTGTGTGTGTGTGTGTGTGTGTGTGCATATTATCCGTGGACAATAGATTATTAATTGACTCTTGACAGCTATTGATTTTGGACCTGACACAAGGGGAACTACGACTTCTAGTCTAGTAGACATGGTTATCAACCAATACAACTGGCAAAGCCTGCATATGTTTTTTTTTGTAGATTTTAATTTATTGATTATTATGACTTATGGCTGTTTTGATCTGTGATGCTTCTTGGGGGACATTGTGCTCGTCTTAAATTCTTAAAAACTATTCTTACATTCGCCATAACTAAATGAAATCCCATGAAATGGTTCATAGAGGCTACAACAATGGCTGAGTTGTGTGTTTGTGTATTGTAGTTGGTGCGTGAGTGTAAAGAGGTTCTTAAAGGAGGGCTCCTGATGAAACAGTACTACCAGTTCATGCTGCGAGGCGTCGTCACTGACCCCCAGGGTCTGCAGACTAACACCAACATCGACGAGTTTGAGGAGGATCTCCATAAAATGCTAGAGGTGGGATTTGGACTGACTAGTGTTGTAATCTTATTTATCAACTTTTTTTTGTGCAATTACTTTTACATTCATGACAAAGTGACTGTGAAAGTGAAAAGTTACTTGTAGTCAGTAGAATGTATGTTGGGGGACCATCAGATTAAATTGTTAGCAGATATTAAAGAGAGATATTAAAAAATTAAAAATTCTGTCGTTTACTCGCTCTCAAATTGTTCCAAACCTGTATACATTTCTTTGTTCTGCTGAACACAAAGGAAGAATGTTAACTAAGCAGATCTTGGGCCCCATTGACTACCATAATATTTTTTCCCCCTACTATGGTAGTCAATGGGCCCTGAGATCTGTTTGCTTACAAACAAATAACTTTGCTTACTAACTATAGTTAGTAGAATGTTTAAATGTACTGTCTATAGTGGATTATTGAAATAAAGTATTGTTCAGAATAATCCAGCAACATCTCCATCATGAACAGCAGTGATCTGGATGAGCTTGATATAGAAAAATTAAACAGACAGAAAAATGAATTCTGTGTGTCTGTGCATGCAGGTGTACTTTGACTACATGCGCAGCTGGATCCAGATGTTACAGCAGCTGCCTCAAGCCTCCCACAGCCTGAAGAACCTGCTGGAGGAGGAGTGGAACTTCACCAAAGTTATCACTCCATACATCCGGGGTGGAGAAGCCCAGTCTGGGAAACTCTTCTGGTTAGTCTGTTCTCTCTGTGCTCTTGCTGTTTCAGTTACATTCCTCAATGGATGTGTTTAAAGAATAGCATTTCTATTAGTGGTGTAATGGTTCAAATTACTCACGGTCCGGTTTCAGGGTCACGCGGTCTGGCATGTGCTATGTTCAGGGGAAAAAAGGACTACTGTCAAATAAAAATAAGAACAAGTAATCAAACTACAAGCAAAAGCACAAATAAATGCAATAGCGCTATTTAGGCATCTAGTTTTCAGGTACAGAAATTCAATAAAGTAGTCAAATGTAAAATAGCATTTTCTCAGCTGTTTACATTCACTTTAAGACATAACCTACTATGTTTGCTAGGATACTCAAAGAACTAATTTCTATGGTATTTTATTGATGAAGAAAAATGATTAATCCTTGTGTTGGAACTTAGATGCAAATCAACAGCCATATCGAAAGTAAAGTGCACAAAAGCATCACTTTATGCCTGTATTTTTCAGTGATATTGCTGGCATGCTGCTAAAATCCACTGGAGACTTTTTGGATGCGGGCCTTCAGAAGAGTGGCAATGAGTTCTGGGAGTGTGCAGATGATAGCACTGCCTCAGATGAAATCAGGTGTGTATGAGAGAACACCTGAGGAGTAATCTGCATTAAAACAACTATCAAATCTGATGTATTCATTACAGGAAAAAATATGTCTCATCTGAAATCTGTTGAACATGGGTTCGGTTATAGGCAGAAGTGTTAGAATAGAATATTAGACAATTATTTTGGTGCCGCTAGTGTCAAACATTTCACCTTTCAAATGTAGGTTTTAATATCTATGGTTGCTTCCACAAAAAAAGTAGTTCCCCCACAGATGACCTGTTTCATATACTGAAGTTCATATACTGTTCAAAGTTTTGGGGTCAGTACGATTTTAATTTTTTTAAAGAAAATTATTTTGTTCAGCAAGGACACATTAATTTGATCAAAAGTGACATTAAAGACCTTTATAATGTTACGAAAGATTTCTATTTAAAATAAAAGCTGCACTTTTAAACTTTCTTTAAAACAACTGATTTCAAAATGTATAATAAACATTTTTTTTCCCAACATTTTCAGTCATGTGACACTGAAGACTGCAGTAATGCCTGCTGAAAATTGCCATCGAATGTTATATTTTAAAATAAATATTTTAAGGATATGTTAATATACTTGAAAATAATTTGTAATATTTCACAAATTTACTGTATTTTTGATCAAATAAATACAGGTGAGCATAATAGAAAAATCGTACTGACAACTAACTTTTGGTAGTGTATAAGTGTGTGTGTATATATATATCTATATATATATATATATATATATATATATATATATATACCCCAATGATAATACATTTTTGTAAATATTATTTTATTATATAATTTATCCCTGTTTTTGTCTTTCCCTGCAGGCGTTCAGTGATTGAGACAAGTCGCTCGCTCAAAGAGCTTTTCCATGAAGCCAGGGAAAGAGCGTCTAAAGCGCTGGGCTTTGCCAAGATGCTGCGTAAGGTCAGTTCACCACTAAGGCTGTCGCGATAACCGCAATATTTTAGTACCGCACTACAGACAAGTCAACCGCAGAGGAATGCAAGTAACCACAGCAACTGCGATATTCGCGTTTTCTCTTTTTTCATAAGGCTATACCCTTCTTGTTTGGAACTTCGTGCATGTGTATTGAATGTTAATTAAGTTAATAATGATAACAAGACTGTTTATCATGGTGATTTGTACAGAGGCTTTGGGGATTTGCACTTAAGCCTAAACAGACAGTGAATAAGAGAGATCGACTGACCGTGTGCGATTACCTGTGTCTGTCTTTGATGTCAAGTCATATTCGTGAAAAGGTTGCCGTGTCCAAGGAAAGTGAAATATTTGTCGTATCGTTTAAGGGTATTTACCATGAATGGGGTCAGCATTCCACAAGGAAGGAAGCCACGGGGGGAAAAAAATCAGCGAGTCACTCATTGAATCAATGCATTCGTCTCTATTAAGTGAAAACATCAGCTTCAGCGTTACCCATGCGACGCATTGCTGGTCAGCCTTGAAAAGTGGAGCTCAAAGTTAAAAAATAATTAACACCTTGTTTCATTACATCTATCTTTTAATGAATCAGCGTTTTTGAACGTGTTTGTTGAATTAACGGTTTAATGACTCACTCAAAGACAGTCTGTTGCCGTAATGTTTCTGCGCGCTGAGTGACATCCTTTCAATGCGCAGAGACGCTGTTTAGTTTCGGTTACATTGGTTACTGAAAATATCCTTGTTTTTGTGCATGCTGACAACATCGTAACATTTATTTATATAGCAACAAATAAATCTAAATAAATAAATGGCGATAATAATACCGCATATCGCGCTATTAAACCGTTCAAAATTTCCGCAAAGGAAATTCCTTCACCGCGACGGCCCTAAGACCCACTTTCACCTGTCTTTACACTGTGGTATGTCACTGTGACGGACAGTTTTAATATTCTGCTTTACTCCCACTCAGGATCTTGAGATTGCTGCAGAATTCAGCCTAGCCAGTGGAGTACCCTCTCTCCTCCAAGCTCTGAAGGCCAAGAATTACGTCAAAGTAATAACATGTTTCTCTATATTAATGATAGGCTTCTATTGACAGATGCTAAATAACTTTGAATGTCTCTTTCCTTAGGTCCAAATCCCAGGATTGGAAGAGCTCCAGGTGTTTGTCCCTTCTGATCTGATTGAGAAGCGGCTGGTTATCTTGCAGCTGTTAAATGCAGCAGCTGGAAAGGACTGCTCGAAAGAGCCAGACGAGATCTCAGAAGACGAGGCCTACCTGCTCATGAGCAAGCACGGAGTCGGGGACTCACCCGCCGATGGCGTCTGGGCTGAGTGGGACGGCCCTGTGCTCAAACTGGTGCCTCAGATGGAGACTGTGGACACGTTACGGGCCATGAAGGTATAGCCTGTTTAATATGCATTATAAAGTATATAATTTAAAGAAGAAAACATTTTAATCATTTAAAATATATATACTGAAAAACAGAATAACAAATTAAAAAGAGTGTAGTGTACATTTATGTATTTTTTATCTGTCTTTGGAAGAAAGAAACATCTATCTCTTCTCAGTTTAACTGTTGATTTCGGCGTCTAATTTGTCATATATTATTCCTAGGTGGACAATCTCTTGCTGGTTGTGATGCAGTCGGCCCACCTGATGACACAGCGCAAAGCTTTTCAGCTGTCAATGGAAGAAATTCTCACCCTCAGCCGAGAGCAGACATCCAGCCAGCCGCTTATCGTCTGCGCCCTGGAACAACTCAAGGTGATGCAAAACAAACCCCAGAAAAACAAACTATATTTTGTGGTCCCAGTTTGTTTTCTGACACATCCGCTGATGTGTACTTAATTTGCTACATTTATATAGCGCTTTATTCTGCACTCAAAGCGCGTTACATATGGAAGGGGGAATCTCCTCAACCTCAGTTTTCTGACTAGCATTGGAGTTTTTGGAGACCCACTTTCATATCACATCGAGCAGGAGTTTCATTCTGTGTCACTTAAAGCTGATGTAGCAAACAAATGGAGTATGCACTTGAATCTTATCACACAATACGAATACACATGGAAATCCCGGGTTTAAAGAGCACAAAGATCGGTTTGGCTCCGTAGACACACGACACGAGTAATGTTGTTATGTGATGATATGAAAACCCATAACTATGCATCAGCAAACCGGATGTTTGCAAAGCAAATTTGGTTTGAGCTGCTCATTTAAAGAACATTTTCTGTCCTTTCAGAATGAGGCTCTCCAGCTGTGCATCAAGATCAACACTGCAATCGACCGTGTGGAATACATGTTCATGTCGGAGTTTGAGGCTGAGGTGGAGGAGACGGAGAAGGCCACACTGCAGCAGTATTACAGAGAGGCCATGATTCAGGGCTACAACTTTGCTTTTGAGGTCCGAGTCCAATGGATTTCTGTTTATATTTTTATTTGAAATGCTTCACAGCACCATGGAATCAAAATGATTTTTTAAAATTTTTTCATGGAATGTTGCAGTGTTTATTATAGATTTTTTTCCCATGTGCCCTACATAATATTTAAGCAAAATTTTAATGTCAAGGGGGAGGGCCTTGCAATGACATATTTTCTCTGATGACATGTGCACTGCCGATAACAATCCAATCAATAGACCATTTAGGAGCAGACGTCACAGTTATGTCACTGCAGTTGCGTTTGCATTGTGGTGGCAGAAAAACACTGGTAACAAAACATGAGATCCACCAAATCAGAGAAAAAAGGTCTTGTTGTGCTTTTGAATGTCAGAATCGGAATGAAAAAGAAGTCCTTTAAAGTGAAACGCAGACATTTATGGTTGCAAGCCGTTAAAAAAAGACAGACTGGACTGATGAAACCTGTTATGATTAGTCTACTATTAAAGCATTCATTTAATGTTAACAGTAGATTTAACAGAATCTTCACATATTCTGTTCATATGAGGTTATAATGTATTAGCCCTACAGTTACAGCCTGAAATAATATTTAAACCTATAACATTTTACATAGATAACATTTAAGCCTATAACATCTCACAATTCTGATTTTTTTGTGAGTTTATATCACAAAAAAACGTCAGAATTGCGGGATAAAAACTCGGAATTGCGAGGAAAAACATTGTTGATATTTGAGATCAACCTAAACAAACACACCGTCCTTCACCGCCTCCAAAGATCACCCTCCAATGCTAACCGGCCACCTCCGAGCCATTCTTGAACCCCGATCACTGGCATGCGAGGCGGGTGCACTAACAACGACGTTAAACAGTCAACACCGCATTCTCTGGCAGTCAAACCTGCACTGCTCTCACTAGCTGGCCTCCGTTACACACGCAATGCAAGAGTGGATGTATATTAATCGTAGAAGCTCAATAAAATAATGCTTCACGAAAAATAAAGAGAAGATGATGAACGACTGACAAGGAAGCTCAAAAAATGAACGCATACACGAGTAAAAACAAACATGAGTTCGTTGTTAGTTGCCAACAGCACAGCAGCTCCAGACAAACAATGAAACTCAAACCCGATGTTACTCAGAGCGGAATCAAAGCAACCTCCGTGTCTGTTTTCAGGCCCTCCTGCTTAGCTTCCTCCAGCGCTGGAAAGCTTTTCTAATATTAACACGGTCCTAAAGCTCTTTCCTGATAATTTTCCAGTGATATTCTTATGAGCTTTTCTCTTTTGTAATGTCTCTCAGCCATCTCTCTTTCTACCGTCTTTCTTCAAATCTCCCCCTTGCTCGTTCTTCAACAAAAGCTCTGACCAATTTTCAAACAGCAACATAAAGGGTTTTCTTGAGTCCATCTGTTCAACACTTTTCTTTTGCCATCCTGCAGTACCATAAAGAGGTTGTTCGGCTGATGTCTGGAGAGTTCAGACGACGAATAGGGGAGCGCTACATTGCTTTTGCCCGCAAGTGGATGAACTTTGTCCTCACAAAGTGTGAAAGTGGAAGAGGCACTCGCCCAAGGTGAGTAGCCTCCAGTCTACTTCCTAGGTAGCTTCCTTTTGAGGAGTCTGTCATTGAGCTCTAACTTGGAATTGACTCTCAATTGAATTTGTTCTGATAAGCCTAGAAAAAATAGCACACAAATATTGAGTAAGTTTTGTAGACCGATCTATTTTTGATACTTGACGCTTTTTTTCTCCATCTTGGAATGAATGTTTGAGTTTGTTGCAATGCATTATAGGATTGCATTATAGGATTGTATTTTCTGAAACATGCAATGTTTCCTTAGAATTTGGCTAAAATAGTTCTCTTAGAAGCCTGCATTATTGTGCTGCCTACCTTTTGGATCAGCCTTTGCTTAGGAAGTGTCTATGTTGTCTTAAAATGCTGCATCATAGAAAGCTCACTAAGTTTTGGAGCAGAGCCAGTGTTTCATCTCACAGAGATACTAATGTTCAAAGTAAACATTTCCAACTGTTTTCTCAATAAATTATATTTCCACCTTGTTCTTTGTAGCATGCTTGCATATGTTATTTGAAATGATATTCTATTTAAAAAAATTCTCTAGGTGGGCGACACAGGGCTTTGATTTTCTTCAAGCGATTGAGGCTGCGTTTATATCAGCCTTGCCAGAAGATGACTTTCTGGTGAGATATCCATGTCCTGCTGTTTTAATATCTGTTTTGGATTGCACTTGAGTCTGAAATCATTAATATTATGTCTTATAGAGTCTGCAAGCCCTGATGAATGAATGTATCGGGCATGTTATCGGCAAACCGCACAGTCCTGTCAGCAGTATGTACTTTGGTAAGTGTTCTCTTCCCCTGCAGTGTTTAGGGTTTCTGTTTATGCTGTCAGTGTCTGTAATTTATATGAAACGGCGCAAATTCGTCACGAAAGCGCAAGAAGGCGCAAAGGGGAACGTTTCACAGACACGGAAGAACACTGAATTGAGCTCTTTCAGAACTGACATATTCAAGTGCTGTATTCTTGTAGGAATAAATATCTTGCCTATCTTGACCGTTGTATGTGTTTTTCTTGTATAACAAATTGATCATGACATCTGATGTAACTCTTTCATCAGGCCCACGAAACAGCCCTCGACCTGTCAAAGTCCCCCGTTGCCATAGTGATCCTCCAAACCCATACATCTTCATCCCTTCCGCTCACGCCGAGGGCTTCAGGTAGGTTACATTCTGGGTCTTCACCAGTAGCACATCTTGTAAATCTAGTGGTGTTATAATGCTTGTGAATATGTACTTACTTTGCATGCCCTTGTGTTTTTTGTTTTTTTTTTATCTGGAGGAGGGTTTAGTTAATTGACTCACGCTTCTATTAATATTGTAGTTTGTAATAATGCTTTAACCACAATCTGTGCTAAAAACAACATAGAGCTTCATATGGGTGTGCGTTGTTGTGTGTTTTGTCTGTATGCTGACAATAGAACATGTGTAAAGCTCTGCCTTTTTTTAATAATAAACACTTTCACTCATGCACACACCACCCAAAGCAGAATCTTGAGGCCATCAGTCTGTTTTTCCATCACAGCTCTCGGAGTCTCCCGTGTGATCTGCGTACCCAGTTGTGTCCCCCAGGTCCACGCCCCGCCCCTCTATTACCCTCAGGGGAACACGGCCACGCCACCAAATCGTCCGGCGGCGTGCCCAATGACATCAGGTAGTCAGGACATCCCGTTCTCAACCCAAAACGGAGCCCTGCAACATTTTCAAGGTCTTCAGCATTGCATCCTTGTCAGAGCAGCATCTCTCGTGGGTTTTGGGTTCATAAGTGAATTGGCAAAAATCAGAAATGTATTATGAAGATTTAACAACAAGATGATAGATACCAGAAAATCTATATCTGGAAAATATTCAGTTTTCTTACCCAAGTCCACGAGAAAAGCACGCAACATCGGAGTAATGCTGTTTTTACACTGGATGTTGTGATGATAAAGGGGTCATACCGGTATATATAATCTATAATCAAATTTCTTTGATCAACAGTTATGTACTGTTACAACTGTTATGACAACTCAATATAAAAAGATATATATATTTTTAAAACAAACAGCCCAAATAGAAACCGTTTTATGCCAGAAACCCAATATATTAAAATGACTGGTTAAATGTACGTGTCAGCAATGCCTATTGGGTAATCGGAACAATTACAGTGTGATAATAGATAATAGATAAATAGGATGTTATAGATTATTATTAAAAACTAGAGGAACTGGCATTAAGAGTAACGTTTGCTCTGTGGATGTGGTAATGTTCGCTAAACCTTATGCTGTGTGTAGCAGGGTTAATATAGTAAACTAAAACATAAAAAAAAACATTGTTACTTACTAGAGATAAATATAAAAAGATACAATTCTAGCGTTTCTAGTTTAACTTGTCTAAATTAACTTAAACTAAACGTAATACAATTATATAGACTAAAAATAAAATAAAAAACACTTTTATTCAAAACACAAATAACCGGTAAACTGAAAATTCAAATTCAAAAGAATGAATTCAAAATATTAATAAAAACTATAATGGGATCAATGATACTAAAATAACACTGGTATGTAGCACCTACTGTTAATAATTTTTACTTTAGTAAAATTGTAGTAATTGTTACCATGTCATAATGTAAAGCAGGTGTTGCATTATTGCAGGATGAGGCAGCACAAATTATATTAGACACAACAAACCCACAGTTCATGTGCAAGTGCATTAGAGCTGTATTTCAATTCACATGGAAATGGAGCAAAAAGCTTGGCAATGAATGACCCGTTTAATTCACTTGAGGGTTAGAGAAAGGGGGAAATTGTGATTTAAGACTGAATTATTACACAACAAACATCTTTAAAATGAATAATAAAAAAATGTAAAAGAATAATGAAAAAAGGATATGACCCCTTTAAGTTGAACACATTTAAATTCAGTAAATGAAAGTGATGTATTGCTCCTCAAACTCCTTGCCAGTCAGTTTGGATGTACAATCAACCCACAGTAATCGTCTGAGTTTAACGTTGCTGTGAGCTTCAATGCTGTTTGAGCCCTCAGCAGATGATTTGCTTTAATGACATGTTTAGCGACCTATGACCTTTGCAACTTTCACAATGTCCAGCGCTTCCATATTAATTAGCCTCTGTTGAAACATGCATCATTGGCTCTTTAACACCCTGTCCCGCTGCCATCAGTGGGCATTGTTAAAGCAAAGATACACATTGATCCAACAAGTGTATAAAGATTTCAGAGTCCTCAGCTCTACGTGTGATTGTTCATTAGTATATAAAAAGGTAAAATTGTCTGATCCTAGTTCAGGATTCTGGCATACGCTGCCTGTGTATGTCAGTCTGAAGCTTTTAATTTATTAAACTACCATGTCGAAAGACATCACGGCCATATTCCAGGATGACAACAATGTCAAGATTCATCAGTCTCAAATTGTGAAAGAATGGTTGGGAGACCATGGGAGACAATCGTTTTCACACATGAATTATCATCTTTGAGTCCAGACCTTAAATTCATTGAAATTCTTCTGGAGTAGACTTAGTTATCTATTATAGTTATCGTCCTTGTTGCGAATGGTCCTTAAAGGAGAACTCCGGGCAATTTTTAAGTTAATCTTGTTATACCTTTGTGAGTACTGTCTATAGAAAAAACCCCGAACCGGATTGGTGCTTGCAACACGGAGCTGCTACCGCTAATGCCCAGAGCTCCCACTCAGCTAAAACGGCAGTTATGGGGGCATATTCATAAATAGTGTTTTTGTGCCTCTTAACAGACACAAAATGCAATTAAAATGTCTGTCCAACATGAACAGGGTCCTTACATGACAACAAGATGCGTTTAGCAACTTAGCCATTGTTTAAATCCACCTAAATAGTGTTTTAGACGGCTAGCTGTAGTCTCGCGCTGAAGTCCCGTGGGAACTCCCGTTGTAGCCGGAAAAAGGTAAATAGAAGCGTGCAGGTGGGAGGAGCGTCGTGTGTGTGAAGAGTGATGATCGGAGTTGCTCACAAATGAAGAAGAAATGGTTCGTAACGTAACTATGGAGAATAAAAAAGATTTTGAGTTTGATAGTCGTCCTTATTTATTCGAACCCGAGTATACAGACGAAGAACAAGCCTCACACTCTTCAGTCAACAATGCCTTTTCCCGGCTACAACGGGAGTTCCCAAGGGACTTCAGCGCGAGACTACAGCTAGCCGTCTCAAACACTATTTAGGTGGATTTAAACAATGGCTAAGTTGCTAAACGCATCTTGTTGTTATGTAAGGACCCTGTTCATGTTGGACAGACATTTTAATTGCATTTTGTGTCTGTTAAGAGGCACAAAAACACTCTTTATGAATATGCCCCCATAACTGCCGTTTTAGCTGAGTGGGAGCTCTGGGCATTAGCGGTAGCAGCTCCGTGTTGCAAGCACCAATCCGGTTCGGGGTTTTTTCTATAGACAGTACTCACAAAGGTATAACGATCAAGATTAACTTAAAAATTGCCCGGAGTTCTCCTTTAATAGCTCGATGACAGGAACCTGATTTCACCAATTGTAAACACTTATTGTGTTCCTGGATCAATGTCTTTTTTGATCCTGGAACAACATTCCAATCAACCAATCAGATTTGAGGGACAAGTTTACAGTTTATGTCAAGTGTAGGCTTACAACCAGCATTGGGTGCTTCTACATCAGTGTTATTCACATCATTTCCCTCTGATTTTAGGGGTAACTAATGGGTAGGGTTAGGTTATGAGGTAGGGATATGGTTAGGATAAAATTTTCAGACAGGAATGTTGATCCAGGATCAAGAAAATATGTTGACCCAGGGTGTGCGGCTTGACGGATAACTTGTTTATGAACTTTTGTTCAAATCAGAGGCAGAGGTTGTTGTATATGGTTTGAAAGTGCTTATTTTGTGACCCTAACACTGCTGCGCTTTATTAGAGCTGGCTTTCCCATTCGCTGTTGTGTTGCTGTAAGACTTAAGCATGCTCATCATATCTAACAAGTTTCATTTGACTTATTTGGCTGCATGCAATGCGTCTCAACCGGGTTCTTTTCTGAATGAAGGTGGTGACTATATGTAACATTGAACTGTTTTCTGCCACATAGGGGCTCCAGTGTAAATGAGAACGACCGACTGTCATCTGTGGCGGCAGAGCTGCATTTTAAATCCCTCAGTCGCCACTCCAGCCCGACAGAGGACAGAGAAGGTATTGATGCATTTCTTGACTTTGTGTAAAAAAAAGTGTTTTGCTTAATCAACTAATTCTGTAAGTTTTCTCTTGTATCTCCAGAGCCCTCGTATCCTAAAGGAGACCCCAGCAGTACGGCCCGCCGCAGCTGGGAGCTCCGCAACTTCATCAGCCAGTCAAAAGGTAGAACACGTCAAAAAAATAATAATAATTATGAGTCTGTCATGCAAGATGATAGACGAAAGTAGGGCTGGGTTAAATGCATTAAATATACATGTATGTTTTTCACCATAAAAAAAAAAGAAGAAATTATTATTTTTATTCAGCAAGGATGCATCGTTTTGATCAAAAGTGATAGTAAATGCATTTATTTTGAATATAATTCTTGTTGTATTATAAATGTTCTTTTTACTTTCTATTCATGAAATGTTACTTAAAGGGGTGGTTGATTATGATTTCACTTTCCTAACTTTAGTTAGTGAGTATTGTTGCTGTTTGAGCATAAATAACATCTGCAAAGTTACAACATTCAGTTGTTGTAGACCTCTTGTAGCTCCGCCCTCTGTGCCGGGAGCAGCAGCTCATTTGCCTTTAAAGGGACACACACGAAACAATGCATTTTTGCTCACTATCAAAAAGGGACAATTTTAACATGCTGTAAAAAATGATCTGTGGGACAACACAGACTTATTTTACATATTGTAAAAAGGGGCATTATACCACCCCTTTAAGCTCCAAATCAGCAGATTAGAATGATTTCTGAGGGATCATGTGACACTGAAGACTGGAGTAATGATGCTGGAGGAAACATTCAGCTTTACCACCACAGGAATGAATTACATTTTAAAATGTATTCATATATTTCAATTGTAATAATGTTTCACAATATTACTGCTAAATACAGCCGTTTGAGCATAACTGTACGTTCACACCGCGGCCGGCGAGAGCGGCAAAATTCGCTCTCGCCGCCCTGCCATCGATGCCGTGAGATTCGGGGATTCTGAATTTAAAATTTGATTTAAAAAAAAACTTTATTTAAAGGAGCCGCAAAGCAAATAAGAACTGAACATAAATCAGTATCATATTTTGTGCATACTGGCTACACGTATGGTATAAGTTAACCTATTCAAATCTTTTAAATGTGAAAGTAACCAAACACCAACAATTTCAGACACCTTTTTCCATTCGTCGTTCTTTTTATTAATGTCCCTGTATGTAAACAAGGACACGTCGTACAATAACGGGAAACCCGCAACAGAAATAATTAACTTTTCCTCCATTTTGCTTAGGAACTAATGTGGTCGGAACCAAAGTTTACAGTATTGTGTTCTCTGGTATCCTCTCAGGCGGAGGACTTCTACATTACGATTGGTTGCCGCCGAACCGCGTCATAGCTTATTACCATAAAGTTGACAAATTTCAACTCTTCTCGCCGCTCTCGCCGCTCTCGCCGTCCAAGACGCACCGCCCTCGCCGGAGCTCGCCGCCGGCTCTCATTGAAAATGAATGGCTTCCGGCCAATTTGACACTCTCGCCGCCGGCGGTGTGAACGCACAGTTAGAAACCTCTTTCAAAAACACTAAAAGATTTTACTGGCCTTAAACTTTTAAACGGTCGATTATATTTTAAGTGAAATATTTTAATACATGAAATATATCACATTGAGACTTGAGTGATCGCTTAAACCATTTATTGACTGATTCTAGCTGTAACGGCATTTTTTATTTATTATTGCAAATATAATGTGCATATTCAGTATATCAACCTCTGCTCATATTTTCCTACAGACACGGCAGCACGTCAGAGCCCTATGGAGGCCGTCTGGCGCTCCATAAGCACCTTCGACGAGAAGCACTATGCGCTCATGAGACAGCGAAACATCATAGGACAGGTGTGCAACACCCCAAAGTCCTACGATAACGTCATGCATGTGGGCCTACGCAAGGTCACCTTCAAATGGCAGAGAGGCAACAAGATAGGTGAGTGGTCATCAGTATGAACATTACAAAGCAGAAGCCGTTCTGGTTGCATTTTCTTAACACTTTTTCTCTTTGGTTATAGGCGAAGGGCAGTATGGGAAGGTTTACACATGCATCAATGTGGACTCTGGTGAACTGATGGCCATGAAGGAGGTATGTCCCTGAATTGTGATATTTCATGGGTTTTGCATAAGACAGAGTAGGTGGTATGACCAAAATCTTATTTCATATATATACCGATGAGCCAACACATTATGACCACCTGCCAAATGCTGTTGGTCCTCTGCGTGCCGCCAAAACAGCGCCAACTCACTGAGGCATGGACTCTACTAGAGCCCTGAAGGTGTGCTGTGGTATCTGGCACCAAGACATTAGCAGCAGATCCTTCCAAGTTCTGTAGGTTGCAAGGTGGAGCCAAGGTGGATCTCGTTCGTCCATCACATCCCACTGATGTTCGGTTGGCTTGAGATCTGGGGGATTTGGAGTCTAGGACAACACCTTGAACCCTCATCATGTTCCTTAAACTATTCTTGAACAATGTGTGCAGTGTGCATTTTCCTGCTGAAAGAGCCACTTCCACCAGGGAACACCATTGACACCATTGAAACAATGTTTTGGTAGGGTGCACGTGTCAAATTTTATCGCACCCCTCCACTGGCTTGTCGTCGTCCCACAGTGCATCCTGGTGCCATCACTTCCCCAGGTAAACGGCGTACATGTACACATACATGATGTAAAAGGTCCAGTTCCGACACTCATGTGCCCATCGTGTGCGCTTTCGATGGTAGACTGGGGTCATCATAGGCACTCTGATTGGTCTGCGGCTACGCACCCCGATACAGAGCAGTATTATGACACATTCCTCCCATAACCATCATTAAAATTTTGTGACTCGTGCCACAGTAGACCTTCTGTTGACTCGGACCAGACGTCATAGCCTTCGTTGCTCTCATGCGTCGCTGGTTTGTGGTTTGTCCCTCCTCGGACCACTTTTGGTAAATTCTCACCACTGCTGACTGAGAGCAACACACAATCCCTTGCAGTTTCAGAGGTATTTTCACCCAGTCACCTTGGCATAACAATTTGGACCTTGTCAAAGTCACTCAGATCTTTTTTCCTGCCCATTTCTCCTGCATCCAACATGTTTATTACGAGAACTGATTGTTTGCTTGCCATCGAATGTACTCAGACTATAATATATGGCCTTGTTCAGGCCCGGATTGGCTAATCGGGAGCACCGGGAGAATTCCCGGTGGGCCGGTCTGTTTTATTAGCCAGGAGGGCCGGTGTTGTCATGGCACTGGGTTGAATGCTTTCCCTATATAGGCTCCAGTCACAGCGCTGCCCCACTATTTTTTTTTTATTATTATTTTCTGAGGAGAGCAGGTAGAGGAATAGCCTATTGCATACTGTGCCCAGAATGAGAATAACTTTATTACAATGGATTCCTATTTAACACAGATATACATAGTCTATGTTCTTTGACAATGACAGTAGAAAAATAACATGCCCCCGAACCCCCTAGCCAGATCACTTTTGGGACCTTTGAATTTATATAACCCTGTGTACGGCTATTGCACTGAATAGAAAATTATATTTTTGAAAAATACAATGAATTACAAGGCTGTACAGAACAGTGCGCTATTGCAGATTTATATACTGAGGGTTTAATTACATTATGTTAATATAGTCAGTTGAGAACTAAAGTGGGCCGGTCTAAGGCATGAAACTCCAGGGCTGAAAATTAGTCCCACTCCGGCCCTGGCCTTGTTAGATGATCAACGATATTCGCTTCACTTGTGACTGGTCATAATGTTTTGGCTTATCAGTGTATGTGTGTGTGTGTGTATGTATTTATATATTAGACACACTGCGGTATAAGCACTTTGTAAGCTGTAACTAAATTTTCTTCCAGATTCGCTTTCAGCCCAATGACCACAAAACCATAAAGGAAACGGCGGATGAGCTGAAGATCTTTGAAGGAATCAAACATCCCAACCTTGTCCGCTACTTTGGTGTTGAATTGCACAGGGTAAAATTGTGTGTGTTTGTGTCATGTCAGTGTCTGCTTAACAGTTTTGTTTATTCATCATTGATTCCGTTGTTTGCTCCTGCAGGAGGAGATGTATATCTTTATGGAGTACTGTGACGAGGGGACGCTGGAGGAAGTGTCTAGACTGGGTCTGCAGGAACACGTCATCCGCCTCTACAGCAAGCAGATCACGACGGCAATCAACGTGCTCCACGAACACGGCATTGTCCACCGGGACATTAAAGGTCTTCATTTGTGCCAAGATTTCCTTTCCTCAGTTACTCTATCCTTCATGAGAGAATCCGATGTATATATTCGCTAGTCAGTTAAGAATTTATTTCATTGCATCACTAATTTTTGTTTTTCTTTTACTCCCCAGGAGCCAATATCTTCCTCACATCATCTGGTTTAATAAAGCTAGGGGACTTCGGCTGCTCAGTGAAGCTAAAGAACAATGCTCAGACGATGCCTGGAGAGGTGAACAGCACACTGGGAACCGCAGGTGAGAGGCTCAACGTTGTGGTTTCCATGTTTAAACACCAGAGGGCATGGTAAACTTTTTGAACCGGGAGTGTGGTGTGTCCTGAAGCCACACCTGGCAAACCAAAACTCGTTACTGAAGATCTCAAAAGACTTTTTGTTGTAAGCCATGCCGGGAAGCATGCTGGCGGTCTAGACTTTCTGGTTTTGACCTTCCGGTCTTGTCCACTGATTTTGCTAGTTTTAATGCGTTTTTTTGTGTTCACCAGTACATGGTGATGCATCATATCATGATAAAGGTCACTTGGTTAACCTAAATGCTTCCTGGACGTCTTGAACAGTTTTACACTGTCTCCAAAAGTTTCTTTACAGTGTTAAGTTTATAGTATTTATTAATATTTTGAATAGGCTTTTATATTTAAATTTAGGTCAAGCATTTTATTTTATTTTAATTCTGTTCTTTTCTTATTTTTATTAGTTTTTAAAAATTCTGTTTAAATTTTAATTTTTGTAATAAACTTGAACTTTTATTTTATTTTCAGCTTTATTTCAATTAATGCATTTTTTTAAAATATAGTTTAACTAACAAAACAACAGTTTACTTATCACTAGTAGTATTAGTAAAATTAATACGTTCAACAAATGGTAGAAATTGTATTAAATATAAAAAGACATTTAAGTGTTAAATACTGTTCAGCTTAAATGCAAACTCTGTCAACCTATAAATCTATTTCAAATGGTTGTATTTTGTTAAATAAAATTAAGCTAAAACAAAATAAATATAAATTAGATGAAAACTAGAAATGTTGCCTTGACAACTAACTCTTAAAAAAAGTATGTTGAATTTCAATTACTTAAACTACAACTGAAATAAAGCTAAATAGAAATATGAAAAAACTAAAATGACAAAAGCACATTACCGGTAATTGACAAACTTGATGTTAACCAAATTTAAAATATGAATAAATAATTGTATATAAATAGTACTTAAATTACACTGTCTGGCATCTGTAGCATTGTGATGATTACCACAAAAAACATTGTTTTCCCCCCTAGCATACATGGCTCCTGAGGTCATCACAAGAGCAAAGGGTGAAGGTCATGGTCGTGCCGCTGATATCTGGAGCCTTGGTTGTGTTCTCATAGAAATGGTCACTGGAAAGGTAAAGCCTGCTATGTTTCATGCCCATATTTGTTTGGTTTTTTTCTTTATTCATCCACGTACCAGCATTTCCCCAAACTGGTTTGAGGATAATGTACTGTGAAAACACACCCTCTCGTCAAATCCTAAAAAGGACATTTTTGGGCTTGCCTACACATGGCGAAATGATTGTGTGAACAAACACACAGATAGGTTCATTTTAAAATTTGCTGATGATATTGTTATTTTGCTGACTAAAGATGAGAATTGTCATGATCCAGTGGTAAATGATTTTATGACATTGTGTGACAGTGCCTTTTTGCAAGTGAATGTAAAAAAGATCGATATATGTTAATGGATATTAGATCTAGTCCTTTGCCGGCTCAATCAACCAGAGAAAGGTCAATGGGCTAGCAGTTACAAGTACCTCGTGTTTATCATTGGTAATAAGTGTTGTTGAAGTAGTATGCAAAAAGGCCAGCAATGGTTACACAGTCTTCAGAAGCTCTCTAATATCAGTAGGACTCTTGTGACCATGTACTATAAATCTTATATTGAATCTGTACTTTGCTTCTCTATGTGCTGTTGGTATGGTCATTTCAATGTTAAACATTGAAACTCATTGAATGGCATTGTCAACCAAGGCAGTAAGATTATTGGCATTAAGCAGACTGGGTTATCAAGTAGTTTTGAATGGTTTTGAACGACCTTTGGGGTCATAATAAACTTTGACCTTGAACTTGAAACAACTAATCTAGTAATGCTGGAAAGGTCTTCCTGAAACATAATTAATCAAATGTTCACCAATTACGACAAAACAGGATTCAGTTTGGATATTCACCAGTATTGTAGTTTATTCGTCTTGTAACACATCTACAAATATCGTGTCACTAAGTAATTCATGTTCCTTCCTGTTTGATTGTGTAATTCAGAGACCCTGGCACGAATATGAGCATAACTTCCAGATCATGTATAAAGTGGGAATGGGCCACAAACCGCCCATTCCTGAAAAGCTGAGCACAGAGGGTAAGGACTTCCTGTCCCATTGCCTGGAGAGTGAACCGAAGCGGCGATGGACCGCCAGTGCCCTGTTGGACCACACCTTTGTCAAGGTATGACTATGAACCCGCTCTCACCCAGCTTTCATCCTTAAGCAGATTCAAGGGGTCACTCATTTGATGGAAGTGAAGCACTGCTTTTTGCCAAATTTCCAATCTGTTACTCAAATTAGATGCAAACAGCTCTTCTGGTACATCCACCATGTTACACACTCATAAAAGCATAAAGCCAAACACTGGCAAAACAAAATGCTCATTTTGAGCAATAAACCAGTGATTTACTTTAATGATGCACTGAAATTTCGGTCGAAATCATTGACTGAAAGCTTTGTGGATTCTAGAGCTAGGTTGATTTCTCGTATTCTTCATTTTGAACTACCGTCTATGCTGTTTTCAGTCGATCCCTGAGTAAAACTTCTCAAAAACATTATTTGTAGCGCGCCTACCATCCAATAATCACAATAAACTTTGTTACTTTTGATATGAAAAGTTCTGTCAATTTTATAACAAAATTCAAATGTTGTTTAATATAACAAGCTATAAATCTGGCAAGAAACGAAATTATGACAGCCATTTAAATGTTCATATTTCAACAACGAATTGGAGAAGAAACATTTATATAATTAAAAAAATGCCATGTGTGCAATTTAAATGTTTATATGCAACTCAGATTTGAGTTAATTAAATAAATTGTACTTTTGGTTTCTGGCCAAATTAATGATTTTATTTTGGTTTGGGTGTAAAAATAATTTTAGGTCATCACTAATTTACTTAGACAATCCATCACATGCTGTCACCTGATTGGCTGCTAGAGTGAGGTTGATAGAAAAGGCACTAACATGTCACTCTCACATCTTTTCAATTGCAGGTCTGCACGGATGAAGAGTGATGGGGAGGATCTGCATTCTCTTAACGTTTACAAAAATGCTAGCACTACTTCACACGGCATGAGGAAAGACGAAGGAAAAACAGACGCGCTCTTGCTCAATATGAACCCCTTGTGACATTAAAGCAGGGCAAGTCTTACATGTACAGTAACATTAGCAAATGGGATGGAAATGTCGTTCGGACGAGTGTGTTATGTACATACTGTAAGAATAGGGTTAGGGTTTTTCTTTGTACAAAGCATATTGTAAAGCTGAAGTTTAATAGCCATTTTTTTGGTGAATGAGTCACAGGGAATACATGTTAGGAGACCAAGTACATTAATTCAAGGGACGTTCTCCGCACAAAGTATCAGAGAATGGGAGATGGAGGGAGAGTTTGGCATTTACTGACTGTATGTACAATTTCAATGAGTGTTCACTGAAGAAAGCATACAAATCTGGGGCTGAAAGTCACAGTAGAGAAGGTTTTAAATTTTAGTTTTCTTAAAATTGTATTTTTGTTTGCCTTGCTGCAGAGCCCACTGTTAACAAGTCATATTTAAGCCTAAAAGTAGTTGTTGCGTCGGCTCAGCCTCGTGCTGGACAACGCGGTGCCTTTACGATCTGGGTGTACAAGAGCATAATCAACCAATGAGAGGGAAGAGGCCAGTCTGACTCCGCCTTTCTGCTGCTGCACTCGGACGGGTGGACAAACATGCTCTTACATTGGCATCAACTGCTGGTTCTCTGCTCCTCCAACAGTGTTTGCAATATTTAAAAAAAGAATATTAATAAACAGACAGTTTTTTTTTAATTGGCCTACTTGTCTTTTGTTTAAAAATGTTTAAAAACATGTAAATAAAAATAGTGAAATACAAAGTTCTGGCATGAAACTAGATGGTGCAGAAAATACAGGTCCTTTTATCTAAAGGGCACAGCTGATTTGTTCCTACCATATCAATAGCCAATAAGCTTGCTGCTCAACCTTCAAATACTTGGTTATTTGCCTTAGCAGTGCAGTGCGCTTTCAGAAACCCTCCACCTTCCCCAGCTCCACCTGTATAGATCTGCTACAGGTAATTCATGTACTCTATATTGTACAGCAGCAATAAAAGCAATAATGTGGTGTATGTATTAGCAGCAGCAATAAAAGCAGCAGCGTAGCAGATCTATTCTGCCAAGACCAAACATACGACATTATTATACCCATTACCATGCCAATCACTCCGACAGTTGTCATGACAGAAGTGTTTTTAATGATTTAAATGTCTTTCCAAATGCTTCATGTGACGAGTTCCTCAAATTTCACTTAAGAATATGGTTTCACTTTGCTAATGCCAGATCCTGTTGTGAAAGTGCCCTCATCACAGTACAGTAGCATGATCTTGTTTCCCTGGTGGGTGACAGTCTCAGTTATTGTTCAACTGCACCTCTTTATTCCCGTAGTTCGAACCCTTCTCAATCTCGGTCTGTCCGATCATCCAGCGGATTCCAACTGACACTGAAAATAAAAGCAAAAATTGGTCAGCGCAACAGCCAGTCACAGTAGCATGCTCCATAACTAAACTAGGGCTACAAGCACTGTCTATATCATTCATTAGATCAGTGGTTCTCAATCAGGGGGCATCTGCAATCTTTTAAGGTGGACACATACATACATACATATATATATATATATATATATTATACAAATTATTTTAATAATGTTAAAATTCGAAAAAGGACTTTATCCCCCTCTAATTATGCATAGGGATGCATGATATATCGGCCACCATATCGGTATTTGCTGATATATGTTAATTTATGTAATCATTATCAGCCCGATAAGAAAATTTGGCCAATAAATAATGGATCTTTCCTTCAGCTGAGACACTTCAGATGCGTGCTGTTCGCCATGATGGTTTTGAATTGCTTGAAATATGATTGGAATCACTTCAAAAAAGGAAAATACAGTTAAGTGCAACATGTCTATCATATAGGCTACATAAAATGACAATGAGAAAATTAATTGTGTGTAATTTGATATGGTCATAATAAAGTTGGAAAACAAGCAGGTACGTCAATTACAGCAGAAATACTGAAAATGTTTATATGGAAGGGACTTCAAATATTGTGTCGGGCAATGGGTGTAATCGAGTCTAAAAGGTTGAGAACCGCTGCATTAGATCATTGTCATAATACTAACAGGGTTCCCACAGACACGGAAAACCTGGAAACATCAGGAAATTTTAAGCCTGTGATTTTGAAGCCTGGAGAAGTCATGGAAATTTTGTGAATGTGTATTTTTTTTATTATGTTAAACACTCCAAAATCAAGTAATGCTTGGCTATCATCTACAAAATCATTTTAAAACACCTTTTACTCAGTAATCATGAAAATTATTTGGTCAATAGGTGTGGGAACCCTGTATTAAGCAAAGGAGAAATGAAAGCTTAATTTAAACAAAATATCAATTATACATGATTTCTAATAGTATAACTGAGTCATGTAGGTCAAGATTTGTTTTTGTGTGCAATTGGTGTTTCAATAAAACTTTTACAGCTGAAATTAATCTTTAAAACTGTTCTCACACATGCTATGATATTTTATTTATCCATGCACTTATGAAGTGACCAGCATGCTGTAAATCCAGATAGAAATGGTTGATATACTTACTGCCATATAACCTAATAGGCCTCCTTTAAATATAGATATATATTTTATTTTTGAAAGAAAAAACAGATTGGAGGAAAATAGCAGCAGTATATAATTCCTTAGTTGCTGGACCACAAAAATATCTGCAGCAATTTTAAAGGTCTATTTCTTTATTTTGCTATTTGTTACACCAGCTTTTTTAATCAGTAGGAAATGCCCACGCCCTTATGCCAAGTACCTGCAAAACAGAAGACAAATGTACAGATGACGGTGGAGATGGACCCTGACAGCACCAGTTGCAGTAAGAGCCTGAAGAGAGGGTAGACCAGCAAACAGACCCAGAACAGCCAGTTGAGCAGGGCCCAAGGTCGGCGTGGGGGGCTCGTAATGGGACCCGGGAACCGGCCTGTCCGTGTGTAATGCTCTTGGAATTCATCCTGAGTGAGACAACACACACAAAAAATCCCTTAATTTCCATGTTCAACCCCGATTTCCCTAACTGTCCATGTTACTGTTCATGGGCAACTGCTTTACTAGTTTCTAGTTGACTGTGTCCTATTAATAAGCTAATAATAACTGAAATGCTAATACCAGCACCAGCACATTTAAATTCTGTCATTAATTATTCACCCTCATGTCGTTCCAAACCCGTAATACCTTCGTTCATCTTCGGAACACAAATAAAGATTTTTTTTAATTAAATCCTAGAGCTTTCTGAACCAGCCAAAGGCATCAAAGTAATTGCCCTTTTCAAGGCCCAGAAAGGTAGTAAAGACATCATTAAAATAGTCCATGTGACTACAGTGGTTCAACCTTAAGTTTATGACGCGACGAGAATACTTTGGTGTGCAAAACCAAAAGTAACGACTTTATTCAACAATTTCTTCTCTTCCGTGTCAGTCTCTGATGATGTTCACGTGAGCACCACAACGCATCAAGTGATGCTGGCGCCGGCCAATAAGAAAGCTCTCGGATTTCATCAAAAATATCTTAATTTGTGTTCCGAAGATGAACGAAGGTCTAACGGGTTTGGAACGACATGAGGGTTAGTAATTAATGACAGAATTTTAACAACTAAAACAACAACTATTTTAAAAATTAATTGAAATAAAATATTAGATAAAAAAAATAATGTTGCCTTGGCAACATACTGAAATAAAATTGTTCTACAAGTATACATAATTACTCAAACTAAAATAAAGCTAAAGAGAAAAAGTAAAAGATAAGGTGACAAAAAAATTTACCAATTATTGAAATAACAAAAATACAAAAAAAATAATATATGAATAATAATAATAAAAATGCTATCTAAATAACACTGACGAGCACAAAATCACCTCCAACTAAGGCAGGTAGTGCACTTACTTTTTCCTGATAGAGTTTGTGGAGCCAGGCCGCACATTCCGACTCCTCCTCTGGGATCAAATCCAGAGGAATTCGCCTAACAAACACAAGGAAATCCAAGATGGTTTATCTTGATCTCGCAAAGGACCTAAGGTCTTAACTCACAACACATTCATAAGTGAAACTTCAAACTAAAACATTTATAAATGATTATGGAGAATGATTGAACTCTGTTATAGCAGGAGACATAATCACAGAGCATTTCATGAACAACCTGTTGTTAAATATTGCAGAAGGGATGTGTTAAATTATTTTGAATGATTATTTCTGTCATTCTTACCTCACATACATATCAGCATGGTATTTTTTCCCGTTGAGCACCCCTAGTAAAGTTGGCGTTTCGTTGTTTCTGAAATTAAGTGTAGAATCGTACACAGCACTGACTACAGAGGAGACACAAAGCAAGTCAGAGAGCCAAATCCTTCTTAGTCAGAAAGACTTCTCGCATGTTGTGTATTTACAGTCATTTAAATAGCATCGTTGGAAGGTCAATAAAACTGCTGCTATGGGTTTGTCATTACTTAATGGTCAAGAAGCTCTCACCCTTTCCCCTGAGGTTCTGGACCGTGATAGAAAAGCCCTTGGTCCGAGGAAGAAGGTGATACTTGAGTTTGGGGAGACCTTTCTTCTCTGCCACCTCCATACTAATCTTGTGCTTCTTTTCTGTGAATCGTGTGCCCTCACAGTGCAGCAGGAACTATAGACGAATCAGAAAAATGAACATCAGCCACATAGGAGATATAACAAAGGACAGAACAGCTTAGTAAAAATACAGGATAAACCGCACTAACAGAGCAATCATACTAGAATTGTTTTAATCTAACCAAACCTGCCTTGGTGTATTTGTTAAGAGTTGGGTAATATTTCACAAACATATTGAATGTACTTTTCTTTTAGTGAATAATGAAAAAAAAATTTTTTTTACTTAAACTGTCATCACATGGAAAAAGTTGCCTGCATATTGTTCCGAAAAATCTCCTTTTGTGTTTCACAAAAATAACAGCATATGAGGTTTGAAACATGAGTAAATCATTTTTTGGGTGAACAGGTGAACTATTCCTTCAACTAATTGTGCGTTAAGAAACTGTGAAATCTGAAATGTAATACAATGTCATTGACACCGGAGTACAATGTGCAATAAGACTTTTTACAAATATACCCAAAAATGTTCTGGGTAATCACGAAGGTTGCGCAGGCTCTCCACTACTTTCTTGCGATCCACTTCCCAATTCCTATTGCAGAAGACAATCTCCAGGAAGTACCACATCCAGCCGATCACAGGAACAAAGGAAAGATCCTTTTTTGCCAACACCTTCGAACTCTGAAAACAGAATATGATAAAAATTTAAAATATTATGTGGCAGTACGACATATAGCCTATGTCTTATAACATCATGAAGATATTGAGTCTTAAAAATGAGTAATACTCATGTTTAAAAACATAATTCTCATTTAGAATCATCTGTTAACCCTTTATGAATGTTTTGCCAATCATTATTACATATTCAGGTCTTTAGCTACCCGGATCTATATCCAACACTGATGGATCTCTACCTTTCACGATAAAATAAAACTCTCCTGATATTAGAGTAACAATTACAGAAGAATAAAATAGAGCATATTTTGTTACCCTTTGGAGCTTGAAAGGGTTCAGTTTAAGCAGATGTTTTATACCATCATCACTGTCCTTGTCACAGCTCATTTCCCAGTACATTCAGCATCTGGCTCATATTCGCCATCTCAAACATATTATCAGAACTACCATTTTCAACATATTCAAAGTCAATATTTTGATTGCTTACAAATTCTTTACCAGATCCACCATCAAGTGACACTAATATCACTGATATTATATCTTCAAAAAGTTTTGGCTCAGGTAGATTTCCATATTTCAAATACAGTTTTCACATGTGCAATATATCTTGGGAGGTACCATCCAGCTTTCATCAGCTTTGCTGATGATACTTTCTATTCTTTTGTTTTCTGCCTGCGGTAACTCACTTCATCATTGTGTATCAGACATTTCCACCTTGTGAAATTACGGTGAATTGCACATATTAAGTCAATAAATATAAAAAATATATATATTAACACTGTTACACACCTCGTCGTTAGTGACCCAATAAAATTTTTACAAAAAAATTATGGGAAAACAGGCATTCTTTTATAATTTGTTTAGCTATAATGAATCAATTGAGGAATACTAAGACGGTTGATGTATAACTTAAATAAAGGAGGGTAGTGATATTGTATCGGGTCACTAAAGACCCGAGGTATGCGTTTAAAGGGTCAATGTGTGGGAAAGTGATTTTTTTTTTTTACCCCTAAAACACCAAATCTCTCACAGATGGTCCAGCCGGTCATAAAATCGATTTCAAAGTTATGATTGAGGACAACAATGGCGCTTTCTGTGCCATAGAGTGAACAGCTTTCCGGATCTGTGTAAAGTGTGCATTCTGTCCCAGACCACCACTCCAACAATGCCACCAATTCTGTCACACAAAAAAATATACAAAAAAAATTATAATGCATATATTCATAATGCAGAGTGAATTTACATAATTATGGATCTGCGGTAGTCCAACACGCTGATCATTTGTGTATTTATGTAAATAAACATCAAAGCAATTTGCAGTTTACAATAATATGCACTTCCTGTTTTGTTACCCTCATTGCAACATTGAGGTTTTCAAACAGGAAATAATGGTTTCAGGTGGTGTGTATCCATTTGCTAAATTGTACAATACAATCTGTCTTAACCAGGAAAGACATGATAATCATGATCTCCATGACTGTGACACATTTATTGATACTCTTTTATGTGATTTGTTCACTTCATGCAGGACAGTATGTCTTTTTTCAGTGAGGATAATAATAATAAATAAACACTGGAAACTTGTCAAATCATGCTTGGTTAGGACAGTCTCTTTCTTTGGGAGGTGAACCCACAGGTGACAGCTTTGCAGGACTTACGACTGGAAATGGAATAGCCCAATCTGCAGTTGATCTTGCGAGCGAGCTGCTTGTTAATGGGCCACAGTGGTAGAGTACAGAGCTGCAGCAGGTTGATGATAACCCCACTGACCAGGAACACATAACAGATAATGAGATGGCACAGCAACTGAGTTTTCAGCACTTTAATGATTCCCATCCTTATCCTGTAGTCTTGACTTCACCTGTCCCAACAAAACCCTGTGCAGAGAGAGAGAGAAAAACAGATTAATTAACTTGTCATATTAACCAGAAGAATGCTTTTTATAAATAAAGCTGGATGGTACCTCCCAAGATATATTGCACATGTGAAAACTGTATTTGAAATATGGAAATCTACCTGAGCCAATATTCAAATTGCATGGTTGCAACAAACAGGAATTAAGTTCCTGTTTTGTTGTTGTTGTCGGTTTCTTTTTCCGCATGAACTCAAATGTTGTAGACATTTTAAATAGTTTAGTTATTCTATATTCAATGCGTGTGTTTTTTTTTCTTCAAACATCTACATTTCCCAAAGGCTATTTGTATGGTCCTGGATAGTTCACCAAAAAAGGAAAAGTGTCATTATTTATTCTCCTGCCAGTTCTTCCAAACCAATATGCTGTTGTTGTTTTCAGTGAAGTAAAAAAAGTTAAGATTTGTAACAAACACAGACAATAAAAAAAGCACTATAAAAGTGGTCCATTTTGACTCAAGAATCTGTGTGACCAAATCATTAAGCCAGCAAACCTTTTTTCTGATAAAAAATAAACCGCCAGAAACTTTCGGTTTGTGGTTCGGTTTGTTTGTTTTGGTTACTTACCAAGTTAATAAAATCCCTTAAAAGATGTCTAGCACAGACATCTCTTTCTTGCTATGTGTGGGGATGCTCCATTTTCAAGAGTAAACAGTTCATTCAAAAGCAATGTTTGCATGAAAACTGAGGAGAATATTAGGATAACACAAAGAGCAAGATGAATCCCATCCCTATCATTGTTGCAAGCTCTTACACATGAAAGTCTCTCAGGACACATGCCAATGGCTGAAACAGAAATGTCACATTTATGGGGTTGTATGTCAACTGTGTGTTTTGGTTATGCTATTGGTGACAGAAAAAAGTGTGAACTTTGAATCAAATAGTGTTAACATTACAAATATTTGCGGTCAAACGTGTAGAAATGTACCAGATTATTTGTTTAATTTATAAAATGTAAAAACTTCTTTGCATTAGTTCCAGTGACTCAAATCTTTTGAATCGGTTCATTGATGAGACTAATTCAAATTCAGTCACTGATTTAAACCTTTGAGGAGGATCCCCCATTAAATAAGTATAGCTACCTGGCAACAAATGATTATTGTGCGTTAAAGGATTAGTTTACCCAAAAATAATTGTTGTTATAATTATGGTTGAAAGAAGCAACCATAATTTAGTTATAACTATTGGTTAAAAGAAGAAATTGTCATATACTATGGCTTAATTGTGGGTATTAGCTTAAGTTATGGGATAATTTTCATTTTTGGGTGAAGTAGCACTTTAAGTGAGTAATTGAATACAGAGTGACTGAAACATAATCATTCAGAAAGGAGAATTATTATTTTTTTACAATAACAACAACAACACAATTATTAATAAAATATCAAATAAATTATTCATTTCGAAATTCCGAATATCGACTCAAAACACCGTTTATAGATAGGCCTAATTGAGAGGGCGTGTACGTTCAGTAGATTCAACCCGATTAAACCAATGTAAGCAAGTATAGGTCCTGAAAGCTATAGTTGGATAGTCAGTCTCTTAATTGAGCAAACATCACGAGATTCAAAAGCGAGAGAGAGAGTGAACGAAAATTGTGAGTCAGTGTCACTGCATAGAATTCGACGAAAACGATTCGTTCACAAAAAGCTAGGTTAACCCCCACCCCACCAAAAAGAGAGAGAGAGAGAGGGAGAGAGAGAGAAAGAGAAAGAGAGAGAGAGAGAGACCGAGACCGCTAATCTGTTCTGTAAAGGTTTTGTTAACAGTCACTAAGGTGCGCCTTGGAGAACCAGTTCAACCCCCGAACCGCAAACTTAAACCCACCAGCAGCAGGTAGGCTACAGATGTCAGTTAACCAACAAAAAAAGTATCTTTCTATTTTTAAAGAACTGACTCGGTTAGAAACATCTGATGTACATTCACAGTAGCCTATATTTGTTACAGTATCAAATAAAACTTTTATATTTCTGTATTTCAGTTAAAAGTTTAATTTTGTTTGCATTGAGCATCCAGAGTGAACAGACAGACACTGAGAACATCGAGCACATGTGGATCGCAGCAAAGAACAGCACTTTTTCTTTAAACAGAAGACAAAAACCGCTGTTGTGTTAGAATTACCTTTTGTCCCTTGCTCGCGCGGTTAGTAGTAGAGCAGCCGTCTCATCATATGGTGATGATTAGGGAGCGCGTGAGAGATGTGAATCTGAAGGATGTTTAAGTTGGACGGGCTGATGTTAGTTTTCAAGGTTGGTATATTGAGCTGAATATGAGAAAGACCACACCCAGGCACCAAGACGAGACGCTGCCTGTGTGTGCGAAGACTGACTCAAGCGCTGGAACGTGGCCATGACTTCAGAAGGTCATTATGTCATTTCCTCTGCTCTTTCCAAGGCCAACACACTGCTTCACACTGTTCACTTTGACCGGCAGATGAACATAATTGCCAAGCACGTTGGTAACAAAAGGGCATCACTATGTGGTGTAGCCTACTATTTATACTTATATTTATTTTAACACACACCATAGTTCTTATTTACATTCCCCTGCATTTGCAACATACAGATGGGTCAATGACATGACGTCCATATTTTTGTCCAAGTGCATTATTTCGTTTAAAAATACTTTGATAAATTCATGACATAAATCACTTTATTATATAACACCTATTTAGTTTTAAATTATTTTAGTATATTTAAATAAAAAAATTTTTTTTGTTATCTGCAAAATGTCAGGTGGTGCAACTGTCTGAACAAATGAACAGACTATAGGGAAACTATTTAAAAATGGTGTCTTATAAAATAAAAAATAAATACTATGGCATCATTTTAGGCTCAAAACCTTTCATATAATTTTTTTTTCTTCAAATAAATCTCAGCAGTTTTAAAGCTGTTGAGTTAATTGAAAAACTTTAGTCCAGCAATCTGTATAGGCCTATATTCTCAAATTTCAAGGTGGCACAACTTCAAACATAGCTCTTTTATTATGAATTGACAAGGTAATAATAGTAAACATTTAATGAATCATCCAAAGGCTAGAGCTCTCTCAAATACTGGTAAAAAACAGCCGATTTCAAGTATGGGTAGGTTGGTACACTCTCCATGTCAGGTGGTACAAGTATGTAAATATATACAAACCATTATTTGGCTGTACCGCCTGATGTAAAATGCCACAAAATTAATGTAAACACTTTCAATTTTATTTAACAATTGAAACTTATTCAAACACATTGTTCATGACTCAAAAATATATATCCATTGCATAATTAAAAAAAAAAACTTTTATGAAGCTTTATTTGTCAATGACCCATACACACATATTGTCTATTTTGTATTTTTATATTTTAATTTTGTATTCACTTAATTCTATTTTTTATTATCTGTCTTGTCGCTGTCATTCTGTGTGGAATCTCCTTTCTGTGTAAACATACTTGGTAATAAAGCTATTTCTGTACAATCTCAATCATCAGAACAATTGCGCTCTCTACTGGATATGAAGGGCTACGCTGGGCTTTATTTCAGAGACAGAAGACTCTCTTCTTTTTTTTTAAATGAGAGAAACATAAAGGAATGTTTTCTGTGGAGAGAAACACTTTATAGAATATTAGTAGATATACATTTTGCAATAGAGAAAGAATCAACATGCTTTTTTTTCTAACAAAAAAGCCTTGTAACACAGCTGTCAGAATTTGTATTCAGGCACAATGATGACCTAAATATTAGTACAGAGATGAAACCTAAAAAAATACTTCCTGTTTGTCACATTCGATTCTACAAAAGTATAAACTGTCATCAAACACCGCCAACCAGGACATTTATTTAATACGATACAGTGAATCCCACGAAACAAAGATTCAATGATTGCACTATTGAAAGCTCTACGTGAATACTGAGGTCCACTTTCCACTCAAAGCTCTTGGCTTTACTTTCCTTGCAAGCATCAAAAGACCTGCTATAACATGAAAATACATTTTACAATTTATTCAGTGATCCAAAAACCATGTGGAAAGGCTATTTAAGTGAGACAGATGACAGAAATAGCTCTTCACTAGAAGGGAAATTAAACCAATCTTTGCCTGCCATTATTCTGGATAATAGACTATTCAGATTAAATTGGCTGCTTATGGAACTAGTAAATTCACAATATGTGTTGCAACCAAATGAAAAATGTATTGTAGACAGAGAAGCAAAAGGGCCCAATCACTGAATCCCAGTGGGCGAAGAAACGGCCCTGCATGGTGCAGATGTGAAAATGGCATGCCCATTTATGCCAGCTTTGAGAGCAATTTGTGGTTGATGGTTTAGAATGAAGACCCAGGAGAAATATGATGGAAGTTACCAAGGATGCCCAATCTGATGTAAGCAATTACTGAGGTTATCTGAAGCCTGGTGGGACTGCAGAGATGAGCAGAAGATCAGAGAATAGCCTCTTGAGAAGATAGGATTGAAATGCATGCAAAACGATTAGTCTATATTTATCATGCTGCATAATAATATAGTTAAATTATTTTTAGAGCAAGCAAATACAGACATGGTAGCCTGAAAATATTTGGGTCGAAGTTAATCTAAAAGTGGCATGCAGCATCCAAAATATTATGTTTTCATACAAGATACAAACTAATTAAAATATGTAATTGTAGACATTATTTGAGTCCTAATTTGTTGTTAACGAGTTTGTTTGCCCATAAAATCTTTAGGATAATAGGTTAAACTTATTTGGCTTGCTGTCCACTGAAGATGGGCTCGATGAAGCAGCTTCAACTCGAGCTCTGATATACCCCCCCAGTGGCTAAATGTAGGATATGATAAATGAAGGGCAAGTACCTAAGTTGAAGGGTGGAGGGATACTGGAACAGCTGATGATAGAGAGAGGTAAGTGGCTGCTTATATACTCAGGCTGTTGATTGAAAGATTAGATTGGCTCACTCCTCCCAAACTTACGTTTAGGAACATGAAAAGAGCAATAAATCAGGTTTCTGAGACATTTTAGAAGTAAGCTATTTGATGACTTTGCTTTTTTAAAGCTGTATGGGAGCTTATTCTGACACTTAATTATTGGAGAAAAATCATTTAAGAAATATTTTAATGAATTACTTTAGGCCTGCTATTTATACACGTATGTAAAAAAAAAAAAAAAAAAAGCTTTAACTAAAAAAAGTTAATAAAAAATGTAACGATAAATTACGAGATTATTTACTTATGAATACACTTGTGCAAGTGTATGAATTACTTATGAATACACTTGTTTCTTAAAATATTATTGAGTAGCACAAATGGACCCTTTACTGCCTTTTTTAAGTTTAAAAAATGGTTTCGTAATCACCGAAAATACAAATATTCAGTTGTTATCTCAGCGTAAACAGCGGCTCACGCGCCTTCCTCGCGCTATTGGTTGAGGGGAACTTCCGTCTGATACCGGAAATGGACGTGGCAAGCCAAGCTCCTGTTTTAACTCATGTCAAACTATCAGTAGTCAGTAATCTATTAGATCTCACTGATTACCTGCAGTAGTTGCGTTTCTGACCCTTCATTCCCATCTGTCTCTTTCTGATGTCCGGATAGCGCTCTCGGAGGCTCAGCGGGGGCGATGGGGGTGTTTTGGCGATGGTTTTGGGGCTTGATTTGGTTTGGAGTATCTGCAAATCGTGCAGGATCTCCTGTGTTTTCTGATGAGATCCCCTTCAAAATCAAATGGCCCGGATCAGACTTCACCCTGGTGAGTACAAACATCTAATAAACTCATATATTTAGCACGACAGCCTAACATATGCTGTTTGTTTAATTGTCAGTTTGTTGGTTAAGGTCGCTTCATAACAGCTGGACGTGTCCTGTTTTGAACTGTCTTGTAGTGTGTTAAAGGGATAGTTCACCCCAAAATGAACATTTTGTCACCATTTACTCACCTTCATGTTGTTCCAATCCTGTTTGAGTTTCTCTCTTCTGCTGAACACAAAAGAAGGTATTTTTTAAAGAATGTTGGTAACCAGACAGTTGAAGGCACACATTGACTTCCATAGTGCCATCAACTGTCTGGATACCAAAAGAATGAAAGAAACCCCTACAGGTTTGGAACAACTTGAGGACGAGTAAATGATTAAGCATTATGTTGTATTAAAGTATATGAATTGCAAGTAGAGCTGTCTGGTTTATTTCTCTGGTACTGTGGGCATGGATTTTGTTATTGATTTTTGCAGAAGTTAAATATGCAATAATATCCCTTTTCATTACACAGTCAACATCTGGAGGCCTGTACAGAAAAGATAACTATGTTATCATGACAACTGCGGAAAAAGAAAAGTACAAGTGTTTATTGCCATCTTTGTCCAGCAATCACGAGGTGTGGTTATGCATGGTGGATTTTTAAATTACAATTATCTTGAGCTATTCTATGTATCATCTAGTTTAGTTTTATTTTACTTAATTTGATCAATTTCTTTGAAGGGTGATGCGAAGGAGTATAGCGGACCGAGTCCAGCCATGCTACTGGAGCCGTTATTCAAACAGAGCAGCTGCTCCTACAGAGTGAGTTTCAGTTCTCACTTTCTGTATATCCGAGTCTGACTTTATAAATATGCTTGACTCTCACATAATGTCTAGGTCACATTTCACCCCAAAATAAGAAAAAGATTGTATTTTTGCTTAAAGAGAATTGAGCTTGTTTTTACAAATGTTTGAATAAATCAACAAAATAAGATATTATGTTGCTTTGGTTTTGTTGATCTTTTCCTAGTTATATGAGGTACTTTTATTGTGGCCACAATTCGGCCTTCTGACAGGCTCATCACCATGTGTGTCTTGCAGATCGAGTCATACTGGACATATGAAGTGTGCCATGGGAAGCATGTACGGCAGTACCATGAGGAGAAGGAGACGGGGCAGGTAAAACCACTGTTTTTGATGTGTTCTGTTAAAGAACATGGCAGATCCTTAAAGTGTTTCTTGTATTATGTTTATGAATGCATATGTTACCACTCAATTTTGTGAAAGACGTCTAAAACTCACCAAGGCTGCATTTATTTGATCTAAAATACAGTAAGAACAGTAATATTGTGAAATGTGTTCTATTTTAATACATCTTAAAATGTCATTTATTTATATCCTTCAGATATCATTCTAAATATGCTGATTTGGTGAATAATAAACATTTATTATTACCGTAGTATCAATCATATCTATAAAAACATTATTTTTTTTTTTTTGTGAAACGATTTACGATCCCGTTTGATCAATTTAATGCATCCTTGACCCCAATCTTTTGAATGGTAGATTATTTGTAGTATTTTAAGATATTTCTGAGTAATATAAATATTTCAGTGGTCTTATTAGTCTCTGGTCCCTCAGAAGATCAACGTTCAGGAATACTATCTGGGGACCATGAATAAAAAAGAGAGTGCAGGTTGGGCAATTTTTAATTTTTTTACTTTACATGTTCTGTCAATTGTTTAATGTTTTTTTTATCTGTTCCTTAGAATCAGAAACTGATAAATCTGAAGACTCTGAAGCATCAAACACAGACACAGAGGTTTGTCACTGTTAGATATGCAGATAGGAAATGTGTGACATGAGTTTTTTTTTTTTTTTAACTCTCTGTGGGTTCCCAGGTGCCAACGAAGAATATAGAGGGTCAGCTCACTCCATACTTTCCTGTAGAGATGGGGCATGGGACTGAATGCTCTGTGAGACAGAATAATCCTCGCACTTCTACAGTTTTGTACGTCTGCCACCCGGAGGCGAAGCATGAGATCCTCACAATCGCTGAGGTTGTCAGCTGTCAGTATGAAGTGGTGGTGCTCACACCTCTCCTCTGTCCTCACCCCAATTACAGGTACACACACACACACACACACACACACACATACACTCACACACTCAGCTCAATCAAGATTTCGGTGTCATCACATGGACAAACTATCACATAAAATATGATAACGTCATAAGGCTTGTTCTCAAAGAATCAAATGAAAAAGTGAAACATCATTTGAAAGACGATGGAACACAGAAAGTCAAGTATGATTATATTTCCCTCACTTACAATGTACTTTGAAAAGCAAAATAATAATAGTACAATACATACTATATATACATACACACACAAAGTTCACATAGTTTTTTCCAACAAAATAAGGAAATATAAATAAAAAAGAATATAATTCCAATAAAATATATAATATGATAATGTCATAAATCCTGTTCTCACCAGGAAACAAAGGAACAAGTGAAGCTAATCACAGACAAGAAGTCTTTTCATAAAGCACGTACAAATGCTTTAATGCAAGACAAACCCATTTAACACTATTTTTAATCACTTTAATTCAAAATGCGACCTATATGATGATCTAGATTTCACTCGTTGTTATGTGTTCTAGCTTTTATATGTTCATCGTGCTCTGAGACCCACAATATTAGTTTTGACTGAAAGTGTTGTTCGTGGTGAGTAAATTTGTAGTCCTTTGACACATTTCTCCTCAGGTTCAAGTCCTCCCCAGTGAACGACATCTTTTGTCAGGCTCTGGGTGGTTCCCCTCTCAGACCTCAGAGTCTGTCCCAGCTGGATCGTGAACAGGAAGAGCTGCTCAAACCACCGTTCAGCTCAAACATCGAACGGGACTTGAGGGGATCCAGGGTGAGTCTGGACCTGCCCTTTATCTTCTGCATTTACACCAACCCACTTAAGGAATATGGGGTGGTAATGAATAATTGCCACTATAAATAGTTTCAAAAAGACTCTTCAAGTTGGTCTGTATTAAAGGACATTAACAATTATATGAAAAAAGTTGTATGAACAAAAAATCTTTATGTAAAAATAATAATCTCTCTCTGTCTCCTTTGCTAAGGAGGACAAACCTCCAGTGAAGGAAGAGGCGTATACCTCTACCCATAAGCCCCTGACAGTGGGCGGTCAAGCCCAGGTCACCGTTGGCACCACTCACATCTCTCGTCTAACTGATGAACAGCTGATCAAGGAGTTCCTGAGCGGCTCGTACTGTCTGCACGGGGTGAGGATGGATAGATTTCTCTTCTGTTTCTGTTGATCTTTTAGTTGGGTTCCCAGCTCAACATATTTTTGTTTGTCTAGGGGGTTGGATGGTGGAAGTATGAATTTTGTTATGGAAAACATGTACACCAGTATCATGAGGTAAGAGTTGTGAAATCATTGAATTATTTACAAATTATAGCAGTTTCCAGTATAGTGTAAATGTTTGGATTATGAGAGATGGTAAATAGTATGTTGTGCTTTTGGTTGAAGGATAAAGAGCAAGGGAAGAACATTGTGGTGGTGGGCAGCTGGAACACTGAGGATCATATGAACTGGGCCAAGAAGAACGTGGCACGATCTTATCATTTGAAAGACGATGGAGTGCAGAAAGTCAAGTATGACACACACACACACACACACACACACACACACACACACACACGCGCGCGCATATATATTGCCATTCAAAAGTTAGGGGTATTTTTTATAATGTTTTTAAAAGAACTCTCATGCTCACGAAGGCTGTATTTGATTGATAAAGTATATAGCAAAAGCAGTAATATTGTGAAATATTATTACAATTTAAAATAACTAATATATTTCAACATACTTTATTCCTTATTTCAGTCTTCAGTGTCACATGATCCTTCAGTAATTGTTCTAATATGTTGATTTGCTTCTTAAGAAACATTTCTTATTAAAATGTTGAAAACGGTTGTGCTGCTTCATATTTTGTGGAAACAATCATACTTTTTTTTTTTTCAGTTTAGAAAAAACTATTACAAATGTCTTACCGTCACTTTTGATCAATTTAATGCAACCTTGCTGAATAAGTATTGATTTCTTAAACAAAAAAAAAGTATCTCCAACATATACTGTGTGTGTGTGTATGTATATATATATATATATATGTATGTATAATGTTACAGATTTGAATAATTCATGCATGTTGTTTTGCTGATACCTCAGGATCGTTTCTCACTTCTATGGCCATGGAGATGTTTGCGACCTAACAGGGAATCCGAGACAGGTTGTAGTCAAGCTTAAGTGAGTCACCCACACTTCATGATGCCATGTGATTTTCCGGTTTTGTGAATGCCACCACTAACACCTACCCGTTCTGTCTCAGGTGTAAGGAGTCAGACTCTCCTCATGCTGTTACAGTTTACATGCTGGAACCTCAGACCTGTCAGTATATTCTTGGGGTGAGTGGCAAACTGAATTTTGTATAATTATGCTGCCCTAGATGTTTCCAGTGATGAGCACTTTGTGTTTTGATTATCAATGCTAATGTTACAAAAAGAGATTGTTTCATTTGAATAACCCTTATCCTGGTTATCATTCTACCACAGGTTGAGTCTCCTGTAATATGCAAGATCTTGGACACTGCAGATGAAAATGGATTTCTTTCAATCCCTAGCTAGCCTGCATGATTGGTAACGAGATGGAGGAATAAACAGTTGCTTTGAAGAAGAGGGAGATATAAAGTCTGGTTCAATAGATCATGAAGATTACATGGACATGCTGAACCTCAGACCTCAACCTTTTGAGAAAGTCCCTCACTGACTGCACTTTCTTTTGTGAAGATTAAAGGAGATTTAGTGACACTTTTAAACCTGGAGATGCAGCTAGGACTGAATTCTCAATATTTTATTGACAAATCTCAAACCTGGTGAAGAATATTTTTTGTTTGGCCTTTTTTTCATGCTTTGTAACATTTAGATGGCTGGCGGCAGTTCTCTAAAATCTAATCAAATCATTAATTTGTTCTTTTAATCAATTGATATACAAGATGGTCAGCTGTTTTAAGTATACATTATTTATTTTGTCCAACTTCCCATTGACACTGTGCAGCTGGAGATGTTATTATCAAGTTTTTAAAAGTGATTAAAGTCATTGTTCAACGCAAACTGCAAGGGAAATACCGGTACACTATCTTATATGCAAAGGAAATTGAATGTAATTAAACTGTTTTTTTGGGGAAATCAAGGGTCAGTGAGTTATGTACAGTATTTTGATTACCCTCACTTAAATGTAATCACTCGTGTGTTTCTAAGATTTCTTCTAGTAACTTTCACTTAGTGTACATAGTATTTGGTGAGGGCTCTTCTAACACATTTATATCAAGACAGATTATTTCATTGCATTGACTGCAATGCTGGTTGTTACTAAGCATGCACATGTTTAGTTGAATAAAATATGATTTCAAGTCATTTCAGAAGATTTATACTCCCATATAAACATATTACTGAATACTCTTAGTATTTATCTCAAGGTACATTTACTTGAGAAGCATAATGATTTATTTATATTTAAAACAAGATTTTTGTACGTTTGCTAATGAGGCAAGAAAAATAAACCTTGAGAAAACGAGTTGGCAGATATTTCTTGATATTTTTTTAAAATGTCAAACCCGATTATGTCTTAATTTTGCTTCTCAAGTAAATGTATCTTGAAACAATAATGTTTAGACCCATTTTTGTACAAGACCATTTTGCCAAGTAAATTAAATACATTTTCTTTTTCCATTTATGTTACAATGAAAATTATTTTCCTGGGTAGAATCATTAGGGTGTTATTCATTATAACAGAAACAAAATATTTCTTATGGAGAAATACTGGAAGAACTTGCCAGAAGGTCCATTTGCATACACTAGGTGGCGCTAGTGTCTCTTTCTGTGGATAGGCTTTGTTCACAGAGAACTAATGTTCTTACATAACGTTCATCCTTTGCTTAGACATGAATGCCTAAAAAAAGATATGACTGACAAAGCAAACACAGCGTACATTAAATATCTGCTTTCAACGGATAAAGAAGGTGTCAAGATACACTTGCAAAACATTTAATAAGTTCATATATAAAATGTAGGATGTTTCACAAATACATAATCTGAGCGAAGACTATTACATGAAAATGCCATGTCAATGTAAAAATAGAACATACTTCAGTCCAGAAAACAACAATAATAACAAATTTGGGGAAAGCGACAACTAGTTGTCCTTTTTATTGGATACTCGATGCACATTGTCTCTTGAGCAAAACACCACTAGCAAACCACAAGCAAACACTATAAATGCTCCCCTTTGGATGCTGAGCAAGCAGTATGACGTTCCACAGCTCAGACCGATGGGATGGGAATCTGATGAGCCGACGTGCTGTCAAAGTCCTGCAGCGCCTCCTGGTGGGTGTGGTAGTGCATAGCCACGTAGCTTTTGGCAAAGGCTGTGGTTTGAGAGTTGACCGGCTGTAGGCTGTTGGGGGAACTCGGTGCTGCTGACGGACTGCTGTTATAGATACTGTAATAGGGCTCTATGCGAGTGTTGATGGGCGTAGATGTGCTCGGGGGTCGGGGCTTGCGTCTAGCGGTTGCACAGGGGCTAGGCATGCTGTCCCGGGAGTGACTGGGTCCACAAGCCTGGTCAACCAGTTTCCTCTGGGGCTTCGGCGAGAGCATGTACGCAGAGTTGGTCTCGTGGTGCGAGGACTTGTTGCGGTTGACTTCTAGACTTCCCTTGCCCATAGCGTGCAGGCGTGTCTTATGCTTGCAGCATAGGAAGCCCAGGGTCACCCACTGGAGGCAGCAGAGCACACGGCGACGCAGACCAGCACTGTTGCGCGAGTACACGAACGGGTTGATTCCAGACTTCAGGAAAATAAGGGCGAATCCGCAGAGCTCGAACTGGTAGTGGACGAAGCTGCTCTCCGGTGACACCATATCTTGCGCCAAGGAGATACCTAGTGGTAGACAGCACAGCAGTACGGAGATGACGATCACCACGCATGTCACCACAGCCTTCGAATCCTTGGCCGTAGCCAAGTTGACGGTGGAGACCAGCTGGCAGCAGGTTGCTCCAGTGGCGGCCCCGGGCACGAGGGGCTGGTTGGTCCTCCTGGTGAAGGGGTGCGTCTGGACATGCTGGAGCTTGTTGTACGTCTGGTTGCGATACAGAGAGGGCACCTGCACTGTGCACTGCATACCCTCAAAACCAGCTGCGATGAGCGGTGGATGAGAAGCAGGCGGACGCGTCGCATCCACCGTGATGATGGGACACTTCCGTACCTGTGCATTCTTCCTCAAAGCCTGAGCGATCATAAGGTAGGAAATCGAAACCACACCAACACAGAAAGCAAAGTCCGCAATGTATACATACAATACTAACTTGGCCTTGTTGCCAGTAAGGCCAAAGTGAGGCAGGCAAGGCCCGGAGCTCCTGGGATACGCTCGCAAGGTGACCAACGCCGCCAGTGTGAAACTGGTTGTCCATAAGAGTGCTGTGAGGGCCAGAGTACAGGGGAACGAGGCCGTACGGTTGGGCTGCTGACCCAGGACCATGCGAAGCCGATGCAGGGCGATCACAGCCACCGTTTCGAGGGACATAATGATGAAGCCCGAGCTGGTGAGGTGGAAGGCAAAGCAGAAGCCCTTGGACACTCCGCCGCTAGCATCTCCCGCATCCAGAAAGAGCACCAGTGCAAACATGGGCGCAGTGACGCAGCAAATGAACAGGTCACAGAAGGACAGGTTGAGGATCATGAAGTCAAAGTTGGTGCGGAACTTGCGGAACGCCGGGTCGAAGAAGGACAAGAAGACCACCAAGTTGCCATAAGAACCGAGACAAAATATGAGGACCAACAGGAAGGAGCAGGAGGCGAGGGTAGCCGTGTGGATCAAGGCCCAGCCACTCGCAGAAGCAGACTGGCTCTGGGAGCTGTTGAAGCCCCGAGGTTTCACAAACTCTGCCAGGTCCAAAGGCCAAGCTGTGCTGTTCATGGTACACATGGGGATGCAAAGTGGTCACAGCCTCAGAGTGTTGCCCATCTTGCCTTTAGGTCACACAAGAGCGAGCTAATACTCCCATTGTGCTGTTAGTTCATGACAGACCCTTTGGATTGCTGCAAGGACACAAGGGATGAGGAAATATTGATTAGTAATAGACAATATGAAGCATTAAGTAAGATAAGATAGGCCTAATTGTAGCTAACTCAATACATTAACATACAAAATGACTATGTCAATGGCCTAGTGGCTTTTTATCCATTCGAGGGATTCGTTTTTACTCTATGTGATATCTTTATCATCACTTGATGCACATATTATTTGGATTTTCTATAAAAACAGAATCACGGTGATTGTACTTGATCTCATCTGTGCGCGCTCCCGTCATACAAATCTATCGATTAAGATGAATAGAATACATGCTTGCAACAATCTGCATAGTATCTGAAAGCTTTTATTATCCTTTAACCTCTGTTAAGAGTAATATTACTGCAGGTGAATGTGCGGCGCCTATAAAATTGTGTCAAAATTGCATCCAGTCCCCCATCTTTGAAGAACATACACACACAAATAAATAAATAATCATCATGCGCCATTAAAACAAACGTTCTATAAATGTATAATACTAAATACACCGTTCAGTCTACACAAGGTCGCACATAATAATCATGCGGCTTTCTTGCTCCACTTGGCGAAAAATGATGATTTCCTTACCATGGATTCCCTATGTGTGCCATTTTTACGACGCCGCGTTTTCCACATTTGTATGAATCTCCAAAGTACATGAACGATACAAGCATCCTAGGTGGAGAAAGAGTATCACAGCATAAGATGAGAATGAAAAAACAGAGTGAATTTAATGCGCAGAAGGAGAGTGGGCGCGCCTCACTGGAAACATATTGAAGCCCTTGAATGGACAGCAAGCGCGTGCCCGCGAGAACAGGATGCTCTCTCAGAAAGCACAAAGAGCCTAATTTTGTTTGCGATTTAATTATCTATTTAATGCTTATATAATGTTATATTTGAATAATATTTTGTCATAAACATGACTCCTTTATATTACGTTTTTATTTATACACACGTCTGTCTGATTCTTATTGTGGATTAAATTGGATTAGTCCTTTGATATAAAGTCAAAATAGTTTTCTCAGCATTAACATGGGAAAAACACAAAAAAAGAGAGTATCTGCATACTTTGTCACACTTTATTACAAATATCTTGTCTTTATTCAAATATTTGTAAAAGATATCACGAAATCAACAACAGGTAACCAATTAATCAAGCATTAGCATAGCATAGTTACGGTCTTATGGTTTACCAACCAAAGTTGAACTCTATATTGGCTTTGGACATGATTTTGACAGCATAATTGTACCTATGACACAAGCTTATCAACATACCATTGTATTAAATATAGTCTGCAATTGTTGCTACAGACAGGTTCATCAGTGGGGCAAAGCACAGCTGTAAACAGCAACACTTGGTAATTTGCATGTGTTGCATTTCTCAACACTGTCTCAGGTTTTGCAGACAGTACCTTTAAAAAGCTTCAGATTGCTTGATGCAAAAAATTACAAACTGCAACGCTAAATGCAAAGGTTGAGCCAACTGACAACAGTCTCAATCGAATAAATAAATAAATAAACATTTGTTGACTGCAAAAATATGAATAGACAAAAAGAAGCATGAAGCACAAAAGGGAGGAAAATTAAAATCTCATGGTTTAAACAGACCTAGTATTTTGTAACAACATCCATTGTGATGATATTCTAACTCCATTTATGTAGGCTTACATAACTGTTCAAAATGCAATACGTCTGTATGAGGCCAGGGGAAATGTAGTGCTACTTCAAAATATGGTACGATTTTATACACGCATGTAACATTTACCAACATTACACGTGTACACATTTCAAATGGACTACTGCTAAAATGATAAAATGCTAGTATTACAATAAAACCGCAATGCAAAGCAGTGCAGAAAACTGCTTTAACAATCCATACTGCACTCACACATGCGAAAAATTTAAACTGTACAAGAACATTATAGATGCAGGTCAGCGATACCCGCAATAGGTTCTCCTTAAATATTAAGTGTATTCAAAAATAAAAAAATAAATAGTTTAGCAAAATATTCGAATTGTCTTATACTAGATGATTGCAACTATTGCTACATAAATTGTGTCTTTAAATACAATCCCAGACATTAAGTGCAAACAAAAATGTAGGTTTCAAGCAGCCTTTTTCTTGTAGCCTTTCCCTCAAGACAAGTGTAAGAAACATTTCCCCTTCACCAGAGAGTGGCATCATTCTGAAAAACAGTAGAAAGTATCATAAGAAGCGTGTGAAGATGAAATCCATGTGAACATGCATGTATGTGAATGAAGTATGTTCCAAAACAGAGTTAGATGCTTGCGTAGTCAGTATTTTATGGTGTCAAATTCATTCTAGAGTTTAATATAGAAAAAAAATATATAGAAAAAGTTGTTTAACCTAAATAATAAATAACTGTTTTACCCAATATTTGTGTGTGCTCCAGTAGGTATAGTGTAATATCGTATTGGAGTATTAATGATAGCTATTTGTGTAATGCACAGTATGTAGATTGTTCCAAATCATCATTTATGAGGTTTCGTTTCAGTTAGGATGCTGCCTTAAAAGGCACTGTATATACTGGCAGGCAGCAAAGACGCTCACTAGGTTTTGGAAGATAGCCTGTGTGAGTGTGTGTATAACAGACCTAAGCGTAGTAACAGGGGGAGACTAGCAGATCTGTGAGCATCAGCAGCTGGTCATCTGTGAACTTCTGCTTGTGTTCCTGCCAGTTATCGTGATGAGTGCGACGAAAATCCGACAGTGTTTTCTTCACAGTCATCTAGAGAGACAGCAATAAATCTGTTAAAGATCTTGTAAGTAGTCTCACAGTTTCTGCTCTACCTCCGGCATCCATGCATTTCCTTGAGTGCATCAAAATGCAGGTGCATGATTCATGTTCAGCTTCTAGAAATGCTTAAACATTTCATCTTTGCTCAGTCAATGCCTGGACCCCTGCAGACTGCAATCAGCTGATCATCCAACCCTCTCTTTCTCAACATCTAACACACAAGTCAAAGAGAGCGGGAGCTGTACCTCTATAGGCTGTGTGTCAGTGAGGTGGGCACTCAGGTCCATGAGGATCTGGGGCATCCAGGTGGGCACATCATACGGGCTGGACAGGATGCAGGCACTCAGACCTAACACACCTGCATGTCGCCGCACCAGGTCTAAACACAGAAAAAAAATGATAGATTAAGGTCAAATCGTTTATCATAAGGTACTGGATATAAATATATCTAGGGTGAATTTAGGTACATTTAATTCACCCCAAATATGAAATCAGTATACAGTCTCGCATCCATCTATCTATCTATCTATCTATCTATCTATCTATCTATCTATCTATCTATCTATCTATCTATCTATCTATCTATCTATCTATCTATCTATCTATCTATCTATCTATCCATCCGTCCGTCCATCCATCCATCCATCCATCCATCCATCGGGAAGTGAATTTACTTATTGTAAAGTTAACGAAAGTTAGCTTTATAGAAGTATAGTTTATTTAATAGTTTTATTCAGCAAGGATACATTACACTGATGAATAGAAAGCAATTAGCAAAAAAACAGCAATTATTTTAAAATGGAAATCTTTTGTAAAATTAAAAATGTATTTATTCAAAGTAAATAAATCACCATGTCCACAAACATATTAAGCAGCACAACTTTTTTCAACATTAATAATAATAATAGTTTCTTGAGCAGCAAATCAGCATATTAGAATTTCTAAAGGATCATGTGACATGATGCTGGAAATTCAACTTTGATCACAGGAATAAATTACATCTTAAAATATATTCAAATAGAAAATATATGTAATATCTGTATTTAGATTAAATAAATGCAGCCTAGTTGAGCATAAGTGACCTCTTAACCCCCCCCCCCAAAAAAAAAAACAACCTTTGAACGTTAGTGTACTCGTGTGACCATTACCAGCAGGGATTGTGTCCACCACGGAGCCCAGCTCTCTCCTCCTACGCTTGGGCAGGCGGGTCTTGCTCAGGGACTCAAAATGGGCCTGCATAGGTTCATCAATGCTGAGAAAATTACACTGCAGTAATCCACTCAGAGTGGTGGCCGCCATCTCCCTCACCTAAAACCATGAAGAGAGAGCAAAGATTATTACAGAAGACTGTTACCATTGCGGCCAAAGGTTCAGGCAGTTTTTTCCTCTCAGTTATCTTAAGCGTGGGAGGTGCAGAGCAGGGACAGATGGGGTCTTTGTGTGTCAGAAGAACCTTTCTTTAAATAAAGAAATGCACAGGGCCCGAAGAACAGAAGCAGTGCAACTTAAAGTAACAAGGCAGATCGGTGCAAACGGCATTACAGAACAAAACACAATGTTCCAGTCAGGGTGAAATGGGTGAATAAGCAAATTTAGAGCTTATTACCAGGGATGTGCTAAACAGCCAGTCAACCAACCCGTCTTAAGGAAGCAATAATTAGACAAAAAAATAAATCCCTACAGAGACACCCATAAAAAGCTGACTCAGCAATAACATCTTGCGTATATGTGTGTGTTTATGACATGCATTTGCTCTGACAAAGAAACGATGGCTATTGTTTTGAAGTCCCAAAATCTTGTGATCTTGACCCTATGCTCTGATCCTTAACCTTGGGATCCAGTCACTGTGACGTTCTGATTGGCTGTCACTAATCGACTGACTAGCTGTATTACATCAGCAGACAGAGGGTCATATGCAACACCGAATCCAAAGTCATGTGATTTAATTTGCTGTATTAAAGGGTGTAGTTTCCTTCCACTCATAACCCTAATCTTTTCCCCCCACTTCTCTCCGTTTACCATACACTCCTCTCTGGAAATTTGAACATCTATCACTATGGAAACAGAATACTGCTGCAGCTGGGAGTTGCTATGGTGACAGTAAGACAGAGAGAGAGAGAGAGAGAGAGAGAGAGAGAGAGAGAGAGAGAGAGAGAGAGAGAGAGAGAGAGAGAGAGAGAGAGAGAGAGAGGGGAAAACAAGAGTGCTACATCACTGCAAAGAAAGCATGGTGAAAGGGACACTTTCACCACAGCGGTTTACGTAATTGGCTTCCGACACATTTAACCTTTGTGATTACACTCAATCACATTCGTGAACAGAACAGAAAGACTTCAAATATAGACATACTAAAGATATATAATCTTTTACAGTGATCCGGATTAATTCACTGGAGTCGAGTGAAAAATGTCTAAGGTGGGAACATCTAAGGGTGAAATCAGTATGAAAAGACAGAGCTCTGAAGACACTTGTTAGTTGTGGCATCTGCATTTATTATGAGGGCCAAAATTTTGTAAAATGCCAAATTTAAAAAAGTTTGGGGTTAATAAAAAAAGTCTTGAAAGAAGTCTCTTATTCAAGTAAATCTTTTACAATAAATTTGTATATAATATACAAATATAATTTTTCTATTTAATTATATATTCTAAAATGTCATTTATTCCTGTGATCAAAGCTGAATTTTCAGCATCATTACTTCAGTGTCACATGATCCTTCAGAAATCATTCTAATATGATGAGTTGGTTGTTGTGCTTCTTAATATTTTATGGAAAACGTAATATCTTTTAAACTCATTCATCAAAATATCCTGAAATAAAAATGTAAGCATTCATTTCATATTTAGTTTTTTTGTAAAATAAAAAAATCTGTCATTTTAGATAAAAAGAAGGAAATTAATTCCTTAATCATTAATTGAATCATAAGACTTTTAAGGACATTTTAAAAACGTCAACACTAGTAAAACAGTAAATTAAAAGTAATAAAATAAAATAATAATAATAAACAAATGGATATATGTATACTTAATAAATAAACATTTGCAGTGCATGTCATAACATTTGTGTTAGAGCTGCACGATTCTGGATAACAATTATGAATAGACTGCTAAACAAAATAACATGTATTTTACTAGAGGTTCTGACAAAATACTAATTGCTGCAGTCCATTTAAATTTTTTAAATACATTTTAATGAATTATAAAAATAAATAAAAAATCCATTTGAATGAATGATTCAATGACTCACTCATTTACTGGATGAATCAGACTTTTTGAACGAATCTCTTGAATGAATAATTCAATGACATAAATTTAACAGTCACTTGTCGCCACCTACTGGTGAAACGATGTAATTAATAAAATATTTATTTAAAGCATCAAGTTACTTTCAAAAGCCAATTTACTCTATTTTGATCGTTTCCGTAGACATCAGTGTTTATATTCGAACTATAAGCTTTTATCCCAGTACTTGTGTGATAACCTGAAATATTGTAACATAAATGATGATACTGTGTGGTTGTGAAGCTATTTCATACCTCTAAATGACAACTGGTCTCTCTGGGTCAGCAGCAGCGGGAACAGATTTGAATGTTCACCGTGATCGTACTTGTCAAAGGTTTAATAGAAACAGCCGAATCGTTGTCTTTTAGGAAGAATATTGAATGGGTATTTGAATCGAGACGTCCTGTTGAATAAGTTTATCCATTGATTTATAAGATTGTAGTTTTTAGCAAGGTTGTGCTCTCACAATAGGCTTGGGAAATTATTGACTGTACTCCACCAGAAACAAGGAGCCAGAGTTGCAACCAGACCTTAGAAATAGTGAAACAAACTGTAATGTATGTGTGTATATCAGTGTGTGTATTCATTCACACACCTCTAGTTGTTCATCCTGTAGCAGGTGTAGTACCAGAGCTCTCACGTCACCCACAGCCTGGGCATCACTGAGGAAAGTGAAAAGATTGTAGAAGACCATAACCTGCAGGTAGGTGAGAACGGTGTAACGTGCGTGCCACGAGCTGCTCCTTGAGATCTGTAACAAACAGTGCCATCTGCTGGTCAAATCTCACATTAAACCCTCACATTCACACATGACTCATACTGTAATGTGCTGAGTGTGTGTGCCTTATGGGCACTGACAGTCACCTCTTCAAGTGCACTGAGGACTTGTGGAATCTGTTCCGAGTACAGCAGCCCCTGGGACATGAGAGAAAGACATGTCTTAGCGTCTCTCTTCATCTCATCATAGCTGTCGTCATTCTCCACAGGAGCGATCTAGAGAGAGAGTGAGAGACGGGCTTAAAAACACAAGACTTGTAGACCGTGAACTAAATTACAGACAAAACTGGGACTCACCTTGAAGAGGAGAGGGAGGAGACGTAGCTGTTCCGGGACAGCAGAAGAGAAGCAGTGTCCAGTGCTGGTTATCAACCACTTCAACACTAGAACAAACAGAAAACACTGTTACCCAAGCACTTCTGCACACTCGTTCAAACAGAGAAAGGTATACAAAATACACACCAGTTTTGAGTAATCTGATGGCCTGTGTCCTCTCATCTTGATCTCCCTCCGTGTTTCCCTCCACTATGTGGTTTTGGATCTCCTCCTCGCCCTCAGTTAAAGGCTTGAGTCTGGCCAGCACACGCTCCGTGAACTCTCCGATGCGCGGGGACGTGGTGGGCTGAGTGTGTGGCAGGTTCACATCGATCATGAAGATGTAGGTGAGCACACTGAGAGAAGAGAGAGACAATGAGTGGATCTAAATGCGTTGCTATAATACGGAGGGTTTTAACTAAAAATGAGCTCTGAAAAGACTAAACTTGAACATGTATAATGTTGATGTGTTTTTTTGTGTTCAAGCACATACCTGCCGATGCGTTCGCGTACGTTCTTGTAGACCTGAGTGAGCTTGGGCTCGAGGTACTGTAGTAACCTGTGAAGCAGCTCTGGGACTCTCCACTGCTGCTGAGCAAGACCGCCCTGCAGCACATACAGACGGCTGGAAGACAGAGATCACATTGAGTGAGTTGATTTAAATGACAAACTTAGACATGTAGCAATGAAATGTATAGAAGTCACAGTGATCATTTCCCTTATTTAAACCATAACATTCAGCTTTTTTATTTATTTTTTATTAATGCTGAGAACAGGAACATACAAAAGAGAAAGTATACATCACATAATATCATAACATTCAGCTTTCAGAAGTTGAAGTGTGTGACAGTGATGTCATACCAGGCGTCCATAAGCGAGCCTCCTTTTCCTGTGACCGGTGATTCCATCAGCAACTCAAACAGCCAGTGGAGCTTTCGTGGGTCTCGGCTCTCCTGTACAACACACACATATGTACACAATGAATAATTCAGCTGGGAAAATAATGAAAGCATATTCACTGTTAAAAAGTTTTGAGAAGGTAAGACTTATTCATGTTTTGAAAAGTCTTATGCTCTCCAATGCTGCATTTAATCAAAAATACAGTAATATTATTATGAAATATTGCTTCAAATTAAAATAACGGTTATCTATTTTAATATATAATTTATTCCTGTGATGGCAAAGACACATTTTCAGCATCATTATTCCAGTCTTTAGTGTCACATGATCCTTCAGAAATCATATTGATATAAATGTTTCTTGAGCATCAAATTTTCATAAGTTATTAATTTTTGGGGAAAAAGTTGTACTGGTTAATATTTTGTGGAATTTTTTTTTAGGATTCTTTGATGAATAGAAGGTTTTCTTTCTTTTTCTGCTAAGTATTTTTTTTCAAGATTCTTATATAAATAGAAAGTTCAAAAGAGCAGCATTTATTTGAAATAGTAAATACTTTTATAATGTTACAAAAGATTTCTGTCATTTTCAATTGAATGCATCCATGTTGAAAAAAAATGAATTCTTTACAAATAAAAATAAAACTTACTGACGCTGAACTTTTGAATAGAGTATATCCACAGATTGTCTGGTCATTAGCTTAATTTATACTAGAATATGAGAACAAATTTTATTCAATTAATTTAATTCATTTTTGGGTGTAATGCTTTACCAAGTAATTAATTACGGTAATTTAATTACTTTTCCCTTGATAAAGTAAAGTAAGGGATTACTCTGAATGTTTCTGTAATTTAATTACATTTACTTATGTATTAAATATGGTACATACTATAGAACAACTATATATAAAACAATAGTGGATTTAACATGTAATGTTTAAAATGTATTTTTTTTATGTAACTTTCTCAATTTAAAATACTTTGGTCAGTTCAAAAATAATTTATGCAATTTTATATTATTTATTTCAGTTTCATGTCTATCCTTGTATTGTTCAACTGGTCGAGGTTGATATTGGATTTGTAATGCAATACTTTTTAGAGAGAGTAATTAGTACAGTAATATAATTACACTGTCAAATATGTAATTAGTAGCTAGTAATTCATTACTTTTTTAGAGTAACTTACCCAAAACGGTCCACAATTTGAAATGGTATATTTTTGCAAATATTTTTCCCAAAACCCAGTGATGCGAAGCATACCAATAATCATACATCCTAATACAAGACAAGTACATGGTCAGAAATATCCTTACGCAGGCAGTGGCAATGCAGGTGCCCCAGTCCGCATACGTCTCTATGGTGATATTGGAGAGAGCTTTACGGAGGAGTGGACATAGCAGAGCCCACAGTTTTTCCACCTGAAACACACAAACACACATATTCAGACTCAAGCAAAGGTGTTTACACCATCATTATAGTCCAAAAAGTTAAGACCCAAGTGTTCAGGTGTGTAACAATGCTGATGTTGAGGACTCTTAATTTGTTGAAATGCACATGTGTGCAAATACCTTGCTGTAGCTCCAGTGTTTGGAGCCCCTGATGAGTCCAGAGATGATCTCCGCCACACAGCGCTGGGTGCTTTCATGGGTATCCGCAACCAGACGCTCCATATGAGGCTTCAGCAAGGGCAGGAAGGCATCATCAAAGTTCCGGAAAAGGCCCTTTTACAACACAAGACATTTCTATGATGCAAGCGATCAATCATTTTTAATTTGGAGAATGGTGATTGTTTGGATGCCACTCAGATATAGAACCAAATTGGTTTGAACAAGCCTGAAAACCTGGCTCATAGACATCTACAGTCTACATTTCATTGGGATTGAAAAACAGACTGTAGACGTGCATCTAAATACTCTCACCTTAAAGAGGCAAAATCGCCGTGGGCTGAATTTATCATTCCCCTTCCTGTCCTCCAGAGACAAATAGTGGATGAACTGATCGATGAACAGCCGGTCTGAGAAATGATCATATATGATCTGTTCACTCTACAACAAAGAAAACAGGCATAAACGAACCTAAACAAAAAAGACAGACTGAAATATAAAACCCCTGAAATGATGAGGTGGTACAAGCATTTTGAGTTGAGAAACAAAACTTGGTTGGGTTTAGAATGTTATATACCTCATTCATCTCTTCTCTTGCTTTGCCCTGTTTGGGCTGTTCCTCAGGAGGGGCATAGAGCATCAGGTTGCTAAAAAAGAGAAACAAAATAGTATATTTAGCAGTTGTTTTGTCTACCTTTTGAAGATCAGCACAAAATGTTTTATATTATACACAACCATTCAATAGTTTGGGGTCAGTAAGATTTATATTTTAAAGAAACGTTCAACTTTTATTCAGTTTTGGATGAAAATGATAAATTAATCAAAAGTATCATTAAAGTCATTCATCATGTTACAAAATATATCTATTTCAAATAAATTATGTTCTTTAGAACTTTCAATTCAGTCCTGAAAAAAAGGATTATGTGACTGAAGACTTTAAATTGTAATTATATTTTAGAATATTAGAGTAATTTTTTTAATCAAATAAATGCAACCTTGGTGAGTAAAAGAAACTTCTTTCAAAAACATAAAAAAATAAATAATAATATTGAAAATCTTATAATGAAAAGGGAGATCCTTTGGCTTCAGAATGGTTTCAGGCTTTATTCAGAACTTTGCAGAGGTAAAATTGATTAGTAAACAATTTAAATTTTCTTTATGTTCCTCACACACAAGCTGTTGTGTTTGGCTTTGAAAGTTGTGAAATATGGTGAATGAGTCATATGGCCCACTTATACTGTTTTTTGGAGCTTGACAGCCTCTATGAACTGTTGATGTATGGAAAAGAGCTGTGTAATGAGTCAATCCTCTTTTGTGTTCCACACCAAAAAAGTATAATAACAGCAAACATTTATTTATACATGTGTGGGTAAACTCTTCCTTTAAGCACTGTGTGTGTACCTTGGCCATGTGGAATAACCCCAGTGGGTTTTCTCAATGAAGCAACATTCATCCCAGTCCTGCTGGGAGCGCGGCAACTTGCTGCTGTCATACTGCAGCCACTGGTTATCAGGCCGGTCTCCCACCAACAGAGAACCTAGAGCTTTACCATCACCTACACGAAGAACAGCAAATCACAAATCTCAGATATACTTTACCATCTGTAGTCTTACTAAATGGATACATATCACTCAACCAAAATGAGTTTTTCTGCCGCCACGGGTAATGCAGCTTGCGTCAGGAAATGCAATTCTGCTCTTGACCGTAAGTGGCGCTATGACCATAGTTTTAATAGCTGGAACATTAAGCACTTATATGATAAATAATTATCCAAGATTAAATGGTGTAATACTATTTCGTGAAGTAGTGCCACATGTGACTAGGTTGTATTCTAGCAGCGGCGGTACATGTGGCAGTAATAGGCATTTTGGTTGACTACCTACTGTATATACTCACTTCTTACTGTGCGGTTAGTGTACTCACATGACTGAAGAGAGGTTTTGAGTTCAGAAATGTCGTAGGGATTCACTGCCACTTTCTTGTGAGGTCTCTTGAGCTGCTTTAGAATTCCACTCACTGCTGATATTGCACCCTGAGCAATAAATAGCACAAAACAAGAAGAAACATGTTTTTGACTTTCTTTCACAGATATGTTCTGAAGTATAATTTTGACAGAATGCACACACAAACGCACATTGCGAACTAAGAGAGAGTCGTGGTTCAGGCTCTCAATGAAAAAGAGGACGGCAGAGGAAGGCAAGGGCTGGTCATCTCTCAGCATCAGAGTGAGGAAGCCGATCGCTATCTGCTCAAACTTCCAGGGCCTGCAAAATAAACAAACTTCCATTACCATCCAGTCTTTTGTAAATCCTTACAAATAATTCAGAAACTGCAATCACAAAGAACAATTTCAATAATAGCAAAATAAAGAATAATAACAAAGAATAATACAGTATTTTAGCATTTTAACTAGATTAAGTTAATGTGTAGCATTTAGTATTTTAGTAAAGACACAGTGAGTAGACGTACATGTTTCGGTCGTGAAGGCAGTCCAAAAGATCCACCACTAGATTCTCATACTTCCTGTTAGGATTGATAAAAAAAATTAAGTTTGAGTATATCCACCACTTAACCGGATATAAACTTATTTGTATGAAGCATATTTGTATGCCGTTTTTAAGCATTTACTCACTGCACTGAGTCTTTGTTTTTCTGTTCCTGTCTCTTACTTCCCTCCAGTTCCTCCTGTTCAGAGGCATCACGTGGGGTCGGTTCTGGATAACTGGATTTCATAATTTTTAGGGCAACATCCACACAACTCTCCGGAATCTGAATACAAAACGAAAGAGAAAAGTGTAAAGATACAGATGTCACAAGAAAAACAGAGTTTGTATAGAAAGAAAAAGGTCAAGCTGAGGTGTGCAATGTCAACAAACACATTAGCATTTAAAGTTTTTAACTTAAAGCTGTTAACATAATTCTATAAGTAAATGGAAAGCCTTTATTTGTAATTCAGTTTAAGCATCTCATTCATTTAGGCTGCTATTTGCTGAACTCACAGAAAAGTCAAAACCGATGGTCTCGTACTGGCGGTGGATCTTGTCGGCCAGGTCGTCGAAGAGCCGCACGATTGAAGGCTTCTCCAGAGACATGGAGGGGCTCATGCCAGAACGAACAACGGCAGGCCATGTCAGAGCGATGCAGTCCCAGTACTGCAGGGTAGCAAGACAGACCCCAGAGTGGTTCCCTAACAAACAGTACAAGGCACCCTGGAGAAGAGTAAGAAAGACAGATCAAGTATGATCCTATTCAGTTTCCCATAGCTGTAGAATATCAACAGAAAGAGAAAATATGTTTAGTTTCTTTCAGGGTGTAAACATTGAGACCTACTTTGAATTGCTGCTGGGTGACGTCAGTGCGGTCTGGGTCTAGGTACTCCAGCACCGCAGGGATGATGTCTCTGCAGCAGAAGTTGTAGGTTGCCAATGCTGTGAACAGCGCATTCTGAGCTTTACTCCTCACCTGAGGTAAGAGAGAGAGGCTATTCATGTTGCATTCATTGCGTTTGAATGTGAATGCATAAGTGTGTGCGTGTGTGTATGGTGTTGTCATACCTGACTGTATCTGCTGGTGGACAGTCTGAGCAGGTCCTTCATCAGGTCCTGATGAACATACCTGTAGCTAGACCCATCTATGGTCAGATTTCTTAACTGAAAGACAAACAGACATAAACACTCAAAACTACTGAAATCATAACATGGTGAAGAGTCTTTAGGATACATGTTTATCTAATGAGAAGTAAGTTATACATATTATAAAGCATTCTTCTCATAAAAACCTGTCCAGGTCATGCATTTTACCCCAACATCTAAAGGTTTTTTGTTTTGTTTTGAAGTAGTAGTATTAATTTCTTAAAAAAAGAAAAGAAATGAATACTTTATTTCGCAAGGATGCACTAAGTGGATCAAAAATGACAGTAAAGACACTTATAATATTACAACAAAAATTTCTATTTAAAATAAATCCATAAAAGAATCCTGCAGTGCAATTGATTTGAACATTAATAATACTAAGTAATGTTTCAAATCGGCATAGAATGATTTCTGAAGGATCAAGTGACACTGAAGACTGGGGTAATGAGTGTTAAAACATAATCTTCACCATAACAGAAATAAATTACATTTTAAAATATATTAAAGGAGTATTTAGTAATGATATATTTAACAATATTATTTTATTTTATAATAAAAAAATTAGCTTTGGTGAGCATAATTTTTTTCACCAAAAACCTCAATCTTTTGAACGGTAGTTATATAAAACATACAAGATAGTTATTGAAATAAAAGTTATTTTATTGAAATAAAAAAATTACCCAGCAATTTTTTTTGAGAGGTTTCATAAGATTCACCCAAATGCTCTATAAAATATATTAAGATTATGAGTTACCTCATGTTGCAGCATGACTCTGTCTATGAGTAGAGCTCTAATGTGCTGTTTACTGCCGTGAAGCTGGAGAGAAGAAGAGAGAGTGTCAGTATACTACTTGTCAAATATAGAGAAGATGGATATTACCGGTAAATGCGTCTCACCTTGTTCTCCATAGACCTCTTAATCAGACTGAAACTCTTCCACCTGGAGTCGAACTCATGTTTGTGTGAGCCTTTAAAGTGGAGCAGGTCATTGATGATCTATTGAGAGAACACAAGGCAGTTCACGCCAATGCTTATTACCAATAAAATAAATATCACAAGCATATTACACACACAAATGTTGGAGAAAACCTGACAGTGTTGTGGTTCACCTTTATAATGGAGAAGAGGGATTTGATGTCGTCTTCTGAGTGCTCTAGTGTGTAGTCTGTATAGATACATAATAATTAAAAAAGCTTTCATTTCACTCAATATGTAAGAACTATCATTCATAAAATGTCTCTATAGATGTAAAAGGATTGGAAACAAAACCTTAAAGTTTAAAACTAGAAAGGGTAAATAAGTGTCTTAGTATGTTGAAGTAACTTACGTAGTAAAGGTCTAATTGTCTTACAGATGTCCTCTCTGTAGTTCTCTCTAGACAGGTCTGCCAATCAATCAATAATCAATATAATGCACTGCAAAGCAATTCATTGATAATCAATAAAGCTCCAGCACTGATTTTAAACAAGGAAATGCTCACTTACCATAGTCTACTCCAGAGTACACTTTTGTCTCGTTTAGCTGAACCATGCTGTTGATCCTAAATGAGAAGCATTAGAAAGTTAAAATATTACCAAATTAATATATTTAAAAAGTTTACAAGAGCATCATATATAGTTGGACAATCTATGCAATGCTAAAATCACTGATGTTTGCAGAGTTGTTTTTTTAACTGTAGTACACTAGCGTTCAAATGTTTTGGGTCAGCAATATTTTTTTAATGTTTTTGAAACAAGTCTCTACTAGTTCAACTAGTCTGTATTTATTTGATCAGTAAAAACTGTAATGTTATTATAGTTTAAAATAGCTGCTATCTATTTTACTACATTTTAAAATGCATTAAATCAAAATTTTCAGCATCATTATTCCAGTCTTCAGTGTCACATGGTCCTTCAGAAATCATTCTAATATGCTGATTTGATGCTAAAGAAACATTACTTATTATCAAGGTTGATCATCTTTGATGAATAGAAAGCTCAGAAGAATAGCATTAATTTGAAATAGAAATCTTTTTTAACTTTAGAAATGTCACTTTTGATCAATTTAATGCATGAATAAGTATTAATTTCTTTAAAGAAAATTTTCTGACCTCAAACCTTTGCACGGTAGTGTACATTGTGTGTGTTACTCACAGGTCCGGGACGGGTTCTCCACTCACTGGGGGCAGAAGGGGGCTCGCTCCCAGAAGACAGTTATGAACAATAGACAGACTCTGAAGAACATCATCCCTAAAAAGACATAACACACAAATTAGTAGAGGAAAATATTATTTCTCTGATCTTTTTCCTTGAATGTTCTTTTGTGGTTCAATGGCATCAACATAACATTTGTCCATGAAAGAAACAAAAACATCTATAAGCTTAAATCATTCTTGAATAATAGTCTCAACATGGTATGTCTACCACAGGGTCCAAGGAGTATTTAAAAACATTTTGATTTTGAAAATAAATGAAAAAAATGACACTTGAAATAAAAATATGAGTACTGGCAAGGATTAAATCAAATTGTTTGCCTAATAAAGACCTGAACACATTCAGCCCCCTTTTAAAGAAAGTCCAGTATAATATGAATTTAAAGGATCACATTTCTGGTATGGTGTTGATAAATAGGAACTTACTGATGGGGCTGTGTGGGTACACAAGACAAAAAAAGAAGAAGAGTTTTTATGAATTCAAACAAAGCTGACCTGCTCATGTCCTGTTTTCCCTGTGTGTGTTTCTGCAGACGCTGGAGTTCCGGCTTTAACAGCAGATCCAGCAAGTAGAAAACAAACTCTTTCTCTTCTGTGCTGGGTACATGCCAGTGGATGTCCAGCTTCCACAGGTCTCCAGGCCGACCCCAGTCCTGATCCAGAGAAGAGACAGAGACAACTATTGGAATATCAGCCTCCATTACATGATTTTTGAAGAAGATAATAGTGACTATTGTTTTGTTAAATTAAGTTTACTGAATGTCATCCTTGTTATCTTATCTTGATCTTTAAACTACCCAAATAATGCTTTTTTGTATATTACCTTTCATGAGGTCTGTAATATACCTCTTTGTGAGTGTAAAAAGGCAGCAAAGTTTCAAAGATAAAAGTACATAATAAATTGAGTTAGTTGCCCATTCTGAACTGCCTAAAATTAGTCGCTAGTACTGGTAATTCCAGTCTCACTTTCTGCACAAACCTACGTAGGTTTGTAACACTTTTGCATAATGCCAGCCTATGGTCTTCATTGGCAGCCCCGTGAAGAACATTCACGTTGACCCGGCCCTAAACACTCTAGCTGTGGCTGAGGCAAGGTTTGGTTCAAGTTGTCGACATGTTGAGAAGACGCTGTTTTCAGTGAAAGCAAATCCATTTTGCATGCTCTTGAATTAAACAGAACTCAGGCTTGAATTAAAAACTGATTTCAATGTTACTGCTCTTATCACATTCACTGTGCAGAGGAGCTGAAGTATGGTAGTTATGGTAATGGACGTTTCGTTTTCGACACACAATCACAACAGAGTGGGCCATCGGACCAATGAGAGAAGAGTATGCTCTCAGAAAGGAGGGGTTTAGAGAGACTGAATCCTTTACTGAACCATTTCAGACACTGTGAGAAAAGAAGTGATCCTGCAATGTATATTATGAGACATTTAAAGTGTTATTGGATCTTGGGTGCCTGTAAACCTATTCTGACAGACCTCCAAAATAAAATTAGGAACCTCTAAAATAGCATAATAGGAGCACTTTAAGAAAAACAGTTTGTTTCATTGACTTGTTCTCATAAATGTTGAAAACAAGGGGAGTTAAAGTAGTTCTGATTTTCTGAGAATGCTGACTGAGGCAGAGTCAAGTTCAAATGAACCACGCATTAAGACGTCAGGCAGTTAGGAAGAGTGACGTCTGCCTGTCTAAGAAAAGGTGCTTAGGCATACCAATGCTAAAGAGGGTGACGGAGCTCCACTAATCCGTTAATTAACTCAAACATCTCATCTCATCTTCTTCAGAGATATTTCATAGGATAAAAGTAAAGCCCGGTCACAGGAGCAAACACAGAAATATCCTAGTGGGGACTTCCCAGTCACTGTTGTTGTAAATGGTAATTTGCACATTTTGGAATTTTTAAATATAGCAATATATTTAGTCCAATTGACATCTACTGTATTTTTTATGACTATACTTAATAATAATATTATAATATTTTACAGAATATAATTTTTTATTAACATTAACCCTAAAACATAACATTTGGCACTTTGAAATATAAATTATTATTAAAACAGAAATTACATTTGATTTATCTCCATTGTTTCTCCTAGACATCACTTCTATTACTGTAAATTGGGAGCAATGGAGACTTTCTTAAATCGCCTCCAGTTTCTCAGATATTTCTCCTGAGAAAAGACCTCAGTAATCAAACACATCTTCTCTAGTGTTTCAGAAGAGATTTCAATGATATCTCAAACTCAGTTTAGATTTACCAAGATACAAACGTCAGAGATGTCTACTGAACATAAAACTGATTTAAGTTACCTGTATGCTTTCCACAAATACCAAATGGTCTATACTCTTACTGTGTGTCAACTATTTTTTAAACGGAATCTTAAAATGGGATCTTCAGGATTACAGCACAAGATTTTAGTTTGTTTTTTTCTGAGCAGAGATGAGGCCTGTGTCACTATGAGAGGTTTAGTGTTTTTTTCCCCTTGAGGCTGACCTTGATTGGTAGGTACGTGTCAGTGTGCTGCTGGGCACCACGAGGAATGCTGCAGTACTCTCTGGGATAGATGAGGGATGAGGAACGCAGGATGTGATAGAGCAGCTTACAAGCCAGACTGTAGCCCGGCTTACATTTCAGGTGCAGAGTCAACTGAAGAATCTGCACAAGCTGAGACCTGTAGAGCAGCAGTTGATCACCATCCACACGGGTCACCTACAGACAAACACAAGACTGTGATCTTATACATCTCTGTCTAGATATGTTTCTCAGTTAGAGATTCTAGAGTCAAGTTTTCAGATTTCAAGGGGTCTAAATATCTAGATATAGATTTATAATTAGAGTTTGATTTCTAGATTTTTGGTTTTATTTCTAAAAGATAAGGCGTCAGCGAGATTAATTTTTTTAAAGAAATTCATATTTTTATTTAGTTTGCGAGGATGCATTAAAATGATCAAAAGTGACAGTAAATACATTTATAATGTTACAAAAGATTCTATATAAAAAATAAACCATCCTGTTCTATTCATCAAATAATCCTTAAAGAAAAATTTCACGTTTCCTCAAAAATATGAGGGAGAACATCAGATTTCAACACTTGCTTAAGTAGCAAATCAGCATATTAGAATGATTTTTGAAGGATCATGTGACACTGAAAACTGAAATAATGATGCTGGAAATTCAGGTTTGCCATCACAGGAATATTAAATGATATTAAAACAGAACCAGTTATTCTAAATTAAAATAATATATTTTTTAATATATTTTTATTTCTAGGAATAGATTTCTAGATTAGGATTTCAGCATTTCCAAAGTTACACAGCTACTTATCGACGAGTTGTAGAATCGTGTGACTGACCTCAGACAACAGCTGGAGGTTCCACATCAGTTCTTTATCCAGCTCCTCTTCATTTAATACCTCTTCATCTGAGAACACATGGTATGTTAACAGGAAATGCACAACACATGTAGCAATCCATATACTGACATTAACACATTAGGTGCATGTGGAACTTACTTGATGAGATTTGTAATATGGCATTACAGCAGTGGGGCAAAAAGAGCTTCAGAGCCTCTGCTGGGTGACACTAAAAAGGAGAATAATAATTTGAAATGGTCAGCCAAATGTTTTGAGAAACGCTGTCAGCTGTGAATGTCTGAGTTGAGCTCAGGACACTGACCTTGGTTGCAGCTCGGCACATGTCTGCTACCATCCGTCCAGCAATGTGAGTCTCAAAAATGTTTGTAGTGGCGAAGTTGAAGACTTTTCCAAGAGCCACCTGTGAAAATGAAGGAAATATGTTCAGGTATCCTCACATAGTCATAGCAGCCCCATGGAAAAACACTTCAGTTCAAAAGTTTGGGGTCTATAATATTTTTCTGTCTGTAAGATTCAGAAAGGACACATTACATTGATCAAAAGTGACAGTAAAGACATTTACAGTGGTATGAAAAAGTTTGGGCACCCCTGTACATTTTCATGATTTTCTTTTATAAATCATTGGTTGTCTGGATAAGAAATTTCAATTAAATATATCATATAGGAGACAAACACAGTGATATTTGAGAAGTGAAATAAAGTTTATATGATTTACGGAAAGTGTGCAATAATTATTTAAACTAAATTAGGCATGTGCATAAATTTAGGCACCCTTGTCATTTTATTGATTTCAATACCTTTAGCAGTAATTATTAGAACTCAAAATTGGTTTGGTAACCTCAGTGACCCTTGACCTCCATACACAGGTGAATCCAATCATGAGAAAGGGTATTTAATGAGGCCAATTGTAAGTATTTCTTCTCTTTGCATCTTCTCTGAAGAGTGGCAACATGGGAGCCTCAAAACAACTCTCAAATGACCTGAAAACAAAGATTGTTCAACATCATGGTTTAGGGGAAGGATACAGAAAGCTGTCTCAGAGATTTAAGCTCTCAGTTTCAACTGTGAGGAACATTGTGAGGAATTGGAAGACCAGAGGCACAGTTCTAGTTAAGGCCAGAAGTGGCAGACCAAGAAAGATCTCAGATAAGCAGAGGCGCAGGATGGTGAGAACAGTCACAGTCAACCCACAGACCAGCTCCAAAGACCTACAACATCATCTTGCTGCAGATGGTGTCACTGTGCATCGTTCAACTATTCAGCGCACTTTACACAAGGAGATGCTGTATGGACGAGTAATGCGGAAAAAGCCTTTTCTCAGCACGCGCCACAAACGGTGTCGCTTGAGGTATGCTCAAGAACATTTGGACAAGCCAGCTTCATTTTGGAATAAGGTGCTGTGGACTGATGAAACTAAAATAGAGTTATTTGGGCAAAACAAGGGGTGTTATGCATGGCGGAAAAAGAACACAGCATTCCAAGAAAAACACTTGCTACCTACAGTAAAATTTGGTGGCGGTTCCATCATGCTGTGGGGCTGTGTGGCCAGTGCAGGGACTGGGAATCTGGTTAAAGTTGAGGGTCGCATGGATTCCATTCAATATCAGCAGATTCTGGAGAACAATGTCCAGGAATCGGTGACAAAGTTGAAGTTGCGCCGGGGCTGGATCTTTCAACAAGACAACGACCCAAAACACTGCTCAAAATCTACTAAGGCATTCATGCAGAGGAACAAGTTCAACGTTCTGGAATGGCCATCTCAGTCCCCAGACCTGAATATTATTGAAAATGTGTGGTATGATTTAAAGCGGGCTGTCCATGCTCGTAAACCATCAAACCTGACTGAACTGGAGATGTTTTGTAAAGAAGAATGGTCCAAAATACCTTCCGCCAGAATTCAGACTCTAATTGGAAGCTATAGAAAGCGTTTAGAGGCTGTTATTTATGCAAAAGGAGGATGCACAAAATATTGAGTTAATTATTATTTTGTGGTGCCTAAATTTATGCACATGCCTAATTTAGTTTAAATAATTCTTCCACACTTTCCATAAATCATATAAACTTTATTTCACTTCTCAAATATCACTGTGTTTGTCTCCTATATGATATATTTAAGTGAAATTTCTTATCCAGACAACCAATGATTTATAAAAGAAAATCATGAAAATTTACAGGGGTGCCCAAACTTTTTCATACCACTGTATGTTTTCAAATAAACGCTGCTTTTGTGAAGGTTCTATTCATTGAAGAATCCTAAAAAATCACAAATTTTTGAATGGTAGTGACTAGCTTTAACTCCATGCGTGTTTGTATGACCTGGAATATTTCCATGGAGCATTGTGTGAGGATAGTGTAGAGTGTGGAGGACAGGCCCAGCTCCAACAGACTCTCTAGATGAGTCATTTTCTCTGTCTCCATCTCCTCCCGGGTCTGTTCCAGAGTACTGATGTCAATCAGTGCAAAACACCTAAATACACAAACACAAAAGGGAGAATGAAGATACAGAAAGAAAAAAACACTGGTACAGTATTCATTTGGTACTCTGAGTTCTGTACCTATCAATAAATTGAAGAACAAAATCCTCAAACTCTGCAGAGGCAGAACACAACTCTTTTTCCACCTGCACAAAGAAAAATCAAAGAAAAGACTGAGTGGCACATGAACTATCACACGTACAAATTATATAAGGACAGGAGGATATCTGACCTGTGTGAGGTCATTTCTTGTCTGGACAGCAGCAGAACAGTCCACCAATGGAACAAGAGTAACAAAAGTAGCTAATAACTGGAATGTTATCTGAAAAAAAATAATATATATATTTGAAAACATACAAACCTCCACAAGACAAGCGAAATTTGTGTTTCGCTATGGGTATAACATTGTGTACATTGCAGAACAAAACGCCAAAGTATCAGCAAGTTTTTTTAACCACAGGCTTTACTTTACTCATCAATTGAAAAAAATAAAACACTATAAAACCCCACAGGAAAATCGAGGGAACCAAGGGGTGAAATAGTCTTCTGGGGTTTGACATCTTCCTGCACAATACTTGAGACTTGAGTAGTGCATGGTTGGCACAAAAGTGTCACAATTTAACTTAATAATATTCTTACTTAGGACAGGGGAGTATATAATCATAAAAAAAACACCCATTATCTTCGATCAGTCTCATTTTAGTATTATTTATATACAATTTGAATTAGTTTGAGTATATTTGTTAATTGCTTGTTTTTATTTATTATTATTATTTTATATTTCTATTTCTATTTATCTTTAATTTCTATTTATTTCATATTCATTTATATTATATATTTATATAATAAAATATTTATATTTTATTTCAGATGCATTTCCAACCGTTATAGGTTTAGTTAATAGCAACACTGTCTTGAACAGACTCTCACCATACACTTGCTGAAGTCATTGGGGTCGACCCCCGGCAGAGCCCTCATGAGGAGAGGCAGCATGTGTGTGGGGCCCTCTGGAAAACTCTTGCCCCCGGCCACCAGGCTCCGTGCCACACTGATCATACAGCTTAAAGTGGCGGTCAGCTGGTGAGGCTCAGTGAGGGTCTCCATGGCGGGATATGTCCTTAAATTAGTAAAGGGTCCATAAACATGCTTTTATGTGATAATGATCAAGCACACCATCAGCTTATCATCAATTTATGTAGTCTTAATGTGATGTTATTGTAAGTTGTTATCTTAAAAAGACATTAGCATGTGCTTTAAACAAACAAACACACACACGCGCACACACACATACACTTACTTCTCCAGCACTGGAGGAATGACCAACTCGGGTCTGAGCAGGGCAAGGTTTTGCAGGGCCTGGGCAGCATCCAGACTGCCGGTTTTGCTGAACATGGCAAGAAGGACGGGCTCCTTCATGCTCTCCACAAAGTCTGTGATGTCCTGCTCACTGAGAAGGTGGCTTTCAGGAACAGGGGTCAGCCACGTTGGCTTCCGGTAACGTTCTCGATGCAGACGTTTCACAACACTGGCAGGTAAACGCTGAAGGAGTTTCATGAGTTTCATCTGGGGACGGACGGAGCAATAAATAAATAAAAATGATTTATTAAAAAGAAAGTAAAGATTTAAAAAAAAGATTTTGAACAGGACTGATTATGGAACTTATATTTGCATGCAATAATATATATTAGGGCTGCAACTAACGATTATTTTAATAATCGATTAATCTGTCGATTATTTTTTCGATTAATCGATTAATCGGATAAAATAATAATTTAAAAAAGCATTCATTCCCAACCCTTTATTCAAAAACAGAACTGACAGTGCAAATTCACAGTGCAAAAAAATCTTCAGAAAGTGCACAAACGGGTCGCTCCTTGATAGGGATGCACCGATACCATTTTTTCAGAACCGATCCGATCCGATCCAAAAAATTCTGAGTATCGACCGATACCAATCCGATACCAGGGCAGTTTTTTTTTAAATCAAGTAGAATTTCTATAACTATGTGTGTTGAACTGATAATCACTATTTTGTGTGTTAAACACAATCTACTTAATACAGACAACTTCATTTAAAAAAAAAGACCATAAATGCTATTATAAACTAGAATAGTGGATAATTAAGCATACAATTTAGTCTAGAAAAATCACAAGTGCACAATAATTGTATTAAATCTGAACATGAAAAAACATTTAGTGAGGAACAAATATTAGAATAAGTGTAACACTAAATTTGGTAAAACGTTACACATTGCTCTTTGTATTGTTGTAAAATACATTCATGAAAAACAAGATAACAAAAATCAAAAAGATTAATTATTTTATAGCCTAGGCTACTATAAAATTGAGACATGTTTTAAATGTATAGCACATCGGTTTAATGAGGCAGCAACATGATGGATAGTACAGAACTAGAAAGGCTATTAATAATCGTTCATTGCGTCGCTGTATTATGATATGAAAGGCCCCAATACAGTGCGGCACACAGCGCTTATGCGCATCGCGAGCGCAGAATGATGCGCTTGAAGCAACACGAGTCACAGCGCGCAGCGCGTCGAGTCCGCATTGAAAAGTTCAAATCACAAAGGAAAGACATAGGCTATTGATGCGTAGTGTATTATACAGTATCTATCGATCTATGCAATAGTTTATTGAGCATTTTCTTTTAACAGTTTTAAATGTCAGTTACTGTGCGCGTGAAGAACAGTTAGTGCTCTGACTCTACTCCAGTGTTGAGAGAAACCCGGTAGAAAGTAACATGATGCAGCAATAAAGTCCAGCAAGATAAAGTTGTTTAATGCAAAACCATAGACCTTTATCTACAGATCAAGTATAATTATAGTAACATTGAATCATCTTGGAGAGAGTTTTTCATCGTGTTGACCGTCGTACCGAACGCGACGCGCTGCTTGATGCTGAATGGAGAATGACTGACAGCCGCAGAATTTAATCACTTAAATATAAATTTCTATCTCACATTATATTATATAATGGCTTCAGAGCACTTATCATATAGTGCACGACAACTTTATGATGCTTTATAATGTTTTTGTCCCTTTTGTGGGGCTTAACAATAGCACAGAATATACGCACAATTATTTTTTTACATCTCCGTGTCGCGCGACACAACGAATCGATAATGAAATTCGTTGCCAACTATTTTAATAATCGATTTTTATCGATTTTATCGATTCGTTGTTGCAGCCCTAATATATATATATTTATATTACAGTGAAGGGGAGGAGGAAGGAAATCATTGGGGAGAAAGAGGGGAAATGGAGCTCTGACCACAATGATATTATTATATAATTGATATTATTGACAGACTGAATGAACAAAGTTCCCATTCAGCACCCACATCTGTAATGGGTCTGTAATAATGACATTTAAAAGACAGATTTTTAGAAGATTTTCTAAAAGTGTCAGATTTAAGCCTAAAATAAATTAAGCAAACATGGAATCGTGGATGGTTTAAAAAAAAAAGTTAGTTCTACTGAGCATTTACAGTAAACAAAAAAAAAAATCCATTTGATCAAAGGGACGGATATTAAACTTCAGATTCCCATTTCAACAAGTGAGCATGTTGGCCTCGACACATTCCTTCCTGTCATAAAGCGTTTTGTACCCAGTGATGCCCACCACCACAAATCACACAATTAATTTGCATCATCAAAGGAAGAACACTTTCTGTAAGCTTCTGAAAACAAATCAGATGTTCTACAGACTGAACATCTCATCAACAATGTGGCAACAATAAAAGAACAAAGCTTTCGCAGGGTTTTATTGTGAAAACTAGATGCCTCCCTCAGACAAAGCAAACACGCAACCCAGGAAAGTTGAGCTGTCCTCGTCTATGAGGAGATGCTTCCAGAAAAAGAATGGCATGTATTGTTGATAGCAGCAGTGTGTTTGAAACGGACACAGCTGCAGGCTCTTCTAAAGCATTCTGGGAGGACGATTAAAATCTGGATAGCAACCTGACTCATTTTGCTCTTTCTTCTTGGTTTTAAAAATCATCAGAATCAGAAATCCCTAGCAGTAACTCACCAGCCAGCGGCCGTGGTTAGAAGGGTGTAAAAACAAGGTGATACTGCTGAAAAGGCCACTGAGCTGGGTCTGGGTCTGTTTGCTTGGCCCTCCCTAAAAACACATGAAATATAAAGCAAATTTATTACATCATAACTTGATGGTATTTCAGTAGCATATTTTCATTGGAAGGTGCCTTTATTTAATACTGACCAGCAACGCAGAAATCCAGGTGACCACATGACCGATGTCATAGGCATTCGTCAGATATCTGGAAACCAGCATCTGACTGGATCCTACAGGAAGATTAAGACTCCTCAAGATCCTGGTGAAGATCTGAAAACAGACACAGCATACAAAATGTATAACCAGCAACACTGAACTTGCTCTGGATTTAATGGCTTAATGTGTACATGAAAATCACTTAAACAAGAAACCGGTTACTAAAAACAGACAGCGGACTAAAATTTTGGAGCGATGTCCTCACCTTTGGTATATAAGGGTCCCAATCTATGTAACCAATGTTGTCATTTGCCAGTCGTGCAAAAAGACTGACAAGATTCTGGAACAGACGAAATCGGGTTAACACTAATGTAATGAATCAATGAGGTTGTGAAAGAGAAATCCACACAGAGTTAACTTCGATAGTGAGACAATCATACCACTTCCCAGCTCGGAAGGTTCTGCACCGACACCCACAGGCTTATCAACTCATCAAACCAAAGTCTGTGGAAACACATGATTAAAATAAAGGTATTTTAGTGTATTTTTAACTCTTGAAAAAATACTATTTGTATTGGATGTGTGACAGTTACGTATTGTACAGTTATGTATTTTCCAAAGCCAATATAAAAATTCTATGACTTCAGCATTCCTTTATCAACCTTTTTTTATATGTTTTAACAGAAACTTGAGGAGACAAAGTAAATCAAATTGTGTTTTCTTTTAAGTTTTTACATTCTAGTTTGTATGAATGACTTTCAAATTAAATTTCATACAAAAAATAATAATGGCTGTTTCATTCATCTCTATTCAGCAATATATACACTACCATTTTAAAGTGTGTGGCCACTGGCCAGTATGATTTTCTTTAAAGAAATGAATACTGGAAATTGTTGACAATTCAGCTTTGCCATCATCATAGAAATAAATTACATTTTAAAACGTATATTACAATAGAAAACAGTAATTTTAAATACAATACATATATACATATTTTTTCTCAATATTACCATTACTGGTTTTTGTGATTAAATAAATGTAGCTTAAATAAATGTACATTAGAGCCTTACTGACCCCACGCTTTTAAATGGTAGTGTGTCTGTGCTAAATTACTCTTTTCTATATATGATTTCAAGTCTAGCAGAAAGACTAATAGGACTGACTGTGCAAGGGCTCAAAGTGTGTCATAATAAGTTTCAGACAGTGCTCACTTGAAGCCCTTATCATGCAGCTCTGGGGGGAGTGTGGTGGGCAGGAAGAGCTCAAAATATCCCATCGCCTTCTGCATGGTCACGTCAAAAGGGCACATCAGAGGTTTCCACTCATCCAGCATCTCCCGTGTCGCTGATTCTGGGAAATAACTGCATGCACACAAACACAGACAGACAGAGAATGATTTTGTTGTTGCTGACACCTCAAGTGTTATGCACACATATAACAATACTAAATAACTTTGTAATGTTTCTCTTAAATATATATATATATATATATATATATATATATATATATATATATATATATATATATATATATATATATATATATATATATATATATATATATGAATTTAAAAGTACCTAAATATCATCTGAAACTGTATGCAGTACAAGTAAAACTCTTATTAACTGGATAACATATGCTTTTGTAAAATGAATGAAGCCACTTCAAGAATCACGACATCCTGTGGATCATCTACTGGCCCATTCATGAGCGATCTGCAAACAGTGCATCATCTGTACAAGCTAAATGTATGGACTTCACCGACTGGGCGCGTGGCAACCTTTTCTGTAATCCAAGATGACCTGAGAAGAGCTCTGAACATGCAGCCTCACCTCACCCTAGATAACTTCCATAGAGTCTCTTTTGTGTCACTGTTAGAAACAAGTCGTAGAAACAAGCCAATCATACGACTGTCTCTTTCTATTTCACTTACACTGTATTAAAACAGTTTTATCCTAATTTGAATAGTCTGCTGTTGAAGGATATGATGTCCTTTTTGACCTCCTGCTAAGGAACGGATTGCACTGATCCTGGGACACTTCGGTCTCTCAGAGACAGGAAACTCCAACAAAGCCAAATTAAAATAGAATTAAACAGGATTAAATGACTAGGGAGAAACTGAAGATCTATTGGAGCGCAGAGTTTATGTACACTACCAGTCAAATGTTTGGACACATCTGCTCAGTCTTTATTAGTTGTCATATACTAAAGACATGAAAACTATGAAATAACTCAAATTACAGTACAGGAAGTAGTGAGAAAGTCAGTACAGAAAGTCAAAACTTTACATTTATCAGCAAAGCAAAATTTTTAGAACAATTTCTTCAAAAATAATTATGCTGATTAGGTGCTCGAGAAACCTTCCCTTATTATTATCAATGTTGAAAATAGTTGTGATTTTAGTAATAGTTAATCATTTTGTGCTTATAAAATTTAAAGAATAGAAAGTCTAATTTCTGAAGATTCCCAAAATACTGATTGGTAGTGCATGTCTGGCATAACGAGTATTGGAGTAAATGTAATTAGTTACTGTTACATAAGTATATTGTTGCCTACTTTTTAGTTTTACTGAGTATCAAAGATATTGGCAAATGTTAGCCTCTACTTGACTACATTTTTTTTATATTATTTTGTGAAGAGTAATGCAATTACACATTACACCGTTTCTTGTTTTTTACTGGCATGCATCTTAAGCGTATCTTTGAGCCTACATTCAGTATGAGTAAAATACTAAAGTACTGTTTAAATCAGAAACTGTCTATTTATCTAGCTTGTACGTGTGTTGTTTGGATTAGAGTAATTTTTCAAAAGTAGCTAAAAGTTGCCAAATAAATAAATAAAAATAGCTAAATTTGTTGCTAGGTGCTTTTTGAAAAGCACCGGACGCTCAATTCGTTGACTTAAGTCGTATTGGTCATTTTAGCTGTAGGACACCTGTACTCAAGTATGGTTTCCGGGTACACCTCTGAAGATATGCAAGTACTTACGGCCTGCAGTTCTTGATTAAGGCCTTCAGAACTCCTTCCACTGAGCTGCAAATGGAAGAGAAACTTGAAAGCGACCAACACTAGATACAATATCACTTTAATTCCATGCAAACAATTCTACAATAAACAAATCCAACACACTAATGTTTGTTAGATCCATTCATGCATTACAAAAACTCCTCAGTCTCCTGTTATAAACCCCAAAAGGTTGGGATGAGTCTAGTGGAAGAGGAACTTTTGGGAAGTAGAGTTATTATTAGGCTGATTGTCCATCTGTGACCTATATGCTGCTTAAAAGCTGGTCAGCAAAGCTATTTTAAAGTTATATCAACCCCCTTATCGGGAGGATCTAAAATGGAGGGGTCATTTCAGGAAATTCTGCTCTCCGATAACAAAACATCAAATCACATTCACCACTTGCATGAAACCCATCAAACACATGCACCATAAAAATAAAAACAAAATCACACAGCTAAACAAATGTAAAAAAGCATGTGAGTGTCACCAAACAATTGCAGATATGCGACACCCAGACAGGGCCTCTGAACCTGAGGACCTTAGTTTTGAAATAGGCCATAGTGATCTTTCACCTCTGGACTCATTCAGAGGAAAGAATGTGATCCTCAGTTAGGGATTCACTGCTGCAGCCCAAGTAGAGGGAGCCAACAAAGATACTGGAGTATCAGATGTCTGGATTAAAGAGCATGGCGGAAACAGACGCTACAAACACGCTCAGCACTCAGGAACAACGTACAATACGCCGTGTTCAGTGTTAGCTTGGCAAATCCAATTGAGCAACAGAGTGTTATTGAATAGTGTGAGCAAACAGCATTGGATTTCACAGTGCGAGTCCAACAGCCTGTGTCGGGGTGCCAGTATTTTTTGTGTGTGTGCAATGTGACATGAATCTCATTTCGATGACAATCGAATATACAGTGCTATGCATAAGTTTAGACACCCATGCTAAAGTTGACTAAAAAGAGGAATAAAAAATCATCCTTTGGAAATTGAACTTAATGCCTTAATTTAAAAAAATAGGAAAAATCCAACCTTTAAGGACACCAATTTTCTTTGTGAATGAATAATGTATCGTAAATAAATAAATTTTCTTCCTTAAAATACAGGGTGCATAAGTTTGGACAACCCTATGTTAAATTCCCATAGAGGCAGGCAGATTTTTATTTTTAAAGGCCAGTTACTTCATGGATCCAGGATACTCTGCATCCTGATAAAGTTCCCTTGGCCTTTGGAATTAAAATAGCCCCACATCATCACATATCCTTCACCATACCTAGAGATTGGCATGGTTTTATTTCAGTTAGCCTAACAGCTGGTTTGATTTGCATTGAGAGATGATCTTATGGAAAGTACTCCATGCCAATCTCCAGGTATGGTGAAGGATATGTGATGATGTGGGGCTATTTTAATTCCAAAGGCCAAGGGAACTTTATCAGGATGCAGAGTATCCTGGATTCATGAAGTAACTGGCCTTTAAAAATAAAAATCTGCCTGCCTCTATGGGAATTTAACATAGGGTTGTCCAAACTTATGCACCCTGTATTTTAAGGAAGAAAATTTATTTATTTACGATACATTATTCATTCACAAAGAAAATTGGTGTCCTTAAAGGTTGGATTTTTCCTATTTTTTTAAATTAAGGCATTAAGTTCAATTTCCAAAGGATGATTTTTTATTCCTCTTTTTAGTCAACTTTAGCATGGGTGTCTAAACTTATGCATAGCACTGTATATATATATATGTAAAATTATTATTACTAATTTATGCTATTTTAAACATTTCAGAATTAAATTACAAAAAAATAGTTTTTTTCCTGTTTGGTATTGTCTGTAATTTTACCATTACTAATGTCTTAATAATACAGGACAGGTCAAACATATCTGAAAATATAAGTCAGACATGGAACCATTTTGGCGTAATTAAATTATTTGTCATAATTCAGTATTTCAACAAACTAAAATTTCCAAAAAGTAAAGGATGTGAACAGCTCAAAGTATAATCCTTCAGTTGTCGTCTTGTGAAACTTAATTTATAATAAATCAAAAAAACATCCATTTCATTTATGTGTATATTATGAGATGCAGAATAGGCATTGATGATCAACAAGGAACAAAAAGACAAACAGGCGTTGTTATTGTGCACCAGCCAAAATGTCATGCATCCACAGCAACAGATTTAAAGACAAACAAAGCGAGTATAAAGTCAAAGACCACTGGGACCAAATGAGAGCCAGCGAAACATTGAGTGCAAAACAAATTATTGCGTGCACCTTTGAATATTAACATAAAATAACATGGTCCTTACCACCTCTGAGCAAGTTTAATGAGAATGTGTTTAGAGGAAGAGCGCGGCCGCAGAGAACTGAACATGAGAGGAGAAAAAAGACAGGCACACTCAGCACTTCCTGTCTACTCAGACAACATTTTTATGAGATTTTCAACATCAGCACCAGTTCTTAAGATGTGTTCAAATTCCCTGTGACAGACATCCAAAACCAAAGCTGGGATGGAAGTTATTAGGGTAACTATATAAGCACATTTATTTCATCCGTTTTATTGAATAGATATTTTTAAAATGTTGAGATCAAGTTATTACTGCTTTAATTCTCTTTTTATGACGTCTCTGGTGAGATATGCACGTACCTGGGAAACCAGTTCAGGCCAAGGTGCTCGGTCTTTGAGTGCAGGATCCTGTCCTGCAACTCATACAAGGGTCGCCATGGCAATTCTATGTCCTCTCTTGAAAGCAGCTCCTTCTTCCTGAAAGACAAAACCATTTAATCAAGATGATTTTCTTCATATGGTTTGTGTCATAGGGGGATATTAAAATCTCAAGAGCTGTTCTGCCACTCTGCGATTACAAATCTGTGAGGGTCCAGTCATAATTGCATTGATGTGAGGTGAAGAATAAATTACATGGCTACATAATATGTAAAATTGTTTAATTGAAGTGGATGGATGGATGGATGGAATGAACGAAGTCAATCTTACTTCAGCAGGGTGATGAGGAGACGGGCAAAGCTCTGCATCAAACTGATCTCCAGTTTGGGGATGGTGACCAGCTCGTAGAGCAGCTTGACGAAAAGCACATGGTCCTCTTTGCTGAACTTCCTTCCATATAATCGCATGTACCTAAAGGACAAGGAAGTATTGTTGTGAGGTTTTAAGAAGTACCACTTTATTCAAACAATATTGTGTCTCTCTCTGATATTAACCATTATGATGGTGAGTTGTATGATATGAAACAGATTGGTGGTTATTATCAGTTTTAGAACTGACAGTGTTATTGTGCTGATTGGTGTAGTCATGTTAGATCATAACATCAACAATGTGCATCTATGCATAAAATCTAAACAAATTTAGATTGCCCTAAATTGCTCCATGTTAAAATATGAACATAAAAGCAACATGTGATACCCAAGTAAATGACTTTAATTAGCAGATTTAGGTCAAGCTGCCCAAGCTTGCTTTCCAATGAAAAGGAAGTGGACTCATGGCTGACCTGACATAATAATCTAGGCCAGACTGTATCTAGTATCTGTGCTTAGGCTGGTAATGCCAATACCTTACCAACAGGGTTTTGTGTGGATGCTCTCTGGACTGGCAGTGATATATAAAAAAAACCCATGTCCTACACACTTAAGTGCACATAGAGACAATTTCGAACACACAAACACTACTATGTGTGTCCCAATTTGCATACTTATGCACTATTCTATAACGTTTCGTAGTATAAATAGTGCGAGAACAACTTGAGGGAGAGTAAGTAATGACAAATTTTTCATTTTTGGGTGAACTATCCCTTTACGTAGCAGAGGGGCAGGGGCGATCAGACTACGATGCTGAATGACAAAATAACCTTATAATATTCATACCATTCGACACAGTTGAGTACATAGTGTTTAGAGATTGAGTGTGTCATTTGGGACACAAGGACTCCAAAACATGGACATACTGTACCATGCATTCTTAAAAAGACAGGTAATCTGGAGATCCCTGAATAGATTTAGAGAGGAACAATATGATGTCATGGCTTGGGTGACATTGAGAACAATATTTCTCTGAATGTTTACTGTTTACAGATGAGTTTATATCTCATAGTCACACGTAGTCTGACATCAGTAACAGTTTGTGCTTGTTGTGCTCTTAAAATAGAACTGAGTGGCTAAAACATGACCAACAAGCCATTTTGCAATCACTGACAAAATATGGCTTGTTAAACACCAGTCATTTCCTTACCTTCACTGCAATGAAGGCTCAAGGTAACTCCATATTTGATACTTTTAACACCAAAACATAACGTTGTTGCCAAAGCTGATTGTTTTTGTCAACAATGGGTTTAAAACATTTAAATCAACTTAAACAGCTCAAGGTAATGGTTTTTATCATATACGCAGTTAAAATCTCGCAAAGTGTTCAAAGTGAACGTTCTAAAAAGATATACATTTGAGCGTTCTTCGACAACGTTTGTTTGAACAATGACGCAAGTGAAACAAAGTTGACTACGCATGCGCACCAGCAGTGAGCAGTCAGCGCGCACTCTGATTAGCGCTCTATTTAAAACGCAAGGGATATATTTTTACCCTAGTCTGCTTTATCCTCCTAAATACAAATCGGTCGTTCGGTGTTCCCGTAACGCTAAATACAGCTGCCTACAGAACATCACATTTCCTGTTTATGATATTAAGGTTAAGGGAACGTAGGCCCTATTTATGATTCATGATCATAGGAACAACTCCACAATTTAATTTCGTCGGCAGATCAAAATCAGGATGACTCATGGATAATGTTTGATGAGCTAATGTCTCCTAAATACTTACGTGGAAAGTTTCCTCGTCCAAAACAAGACACCTGGCCATATCTCTCTGAGTTGGACGGCTCGGCCGAGGTTTCCTTTGATCTGTGCCAAAATTTCATTGGACTCTTCGTCTAGTTTGTCCTTGTAAGGCAGAAGTTCGTTGTAAACAATATCTTTTTGCGGAACAAACCCTAATAAATCGGATGTTTCTTTTTTCATATTACAGTCCCCCAATTGTGGCTCCTCCACTTCGATTATTTTAGAGATAGTCATGTATACTTGATATTCCAAACAGTGAGCTTCTGAGATGGGAAGAGAAGTAGCCTATTACAAATTATAAAAACTAAATAAATGTCAAAACCATAGCAGCTAATACAGCCGTGGTCTTTTCTTGTTGGAAGACGCGCACTGTCATCGCTCGTGACGTCGTTTCTGAACTCTCTAGGATAAAGATGACTTCTTTTAAGCAGAGCCGTTTGCTGTCATGTATCGTATTTCTACACGAGCGCTTCGTGTATTCGTTTCCATTCAGCTGTAGCTTACACAACACCATGCACAACACAAACACACATGCCGCAACTCCACCCTCCTCAGCTTGCGTCACTTCCACCTGATTGTTTCCAACGTAACAGGTCCAAGAACAGTTTACTGAGAATAGACACCGGCGAGGAAAGAATTATAATCTTACTATGGCAAAGGCGAATTTCATTAATTGTGCCATTCCAATGTTAGGCCAATAACTCGATTTTTTGTCATATTGTTAGTTAGTAGGCTATTAAATCATTTCTCTTTAGTACCTTAGTTCATTTCTCTTTAGTACCTTAAAAAAACTAAGGGTATGCTAAGGAAATGCGTTGCTCATGAATATCAATGAGGTGCTGCGGGATTTGATGAATGGTGACCTTCCAAGTGTAGCCTTTACCATAGTAGGATTCGTAAATTAGCCTCTCGTCTCGATTATTAGATTAAATACACAGCGCTTTTGACACTCTGATTACAAGCTAACGTTGCAGGTTTTCTGTGGGGAAAATCTATTTAGGATTCTGTGTCAACCAGTTCGCCATGTAAATAAGCAGGAGCACTAGATTACTCTGTCACGATTGCGCAGCTATTATGATATATGTGACATCTGCGAAAGTGTGATTACTCAAGAGCTCAGTCCGTGAGATCTGTAAACAAGAGGGTCTTAAAAAAAACATCAGCGGGTTCATAGATCATGTGAGCCTGTGCACATGTGATGGGCTACATCTAGATCTACAGTAGCTATAAAATGCAGGAGATTTGTTTTCATGACACTTCAGAAGACGTTTGACATTTGTAGCTGTGGAAAGTCACCTGTTCCTACGTTAAAGGGATAGTTCACCCAAAAATGAGAAATTCGGCCATCATTTGCTCACCCTCAGGTTTGTTCCAAATCTGTATTCTTTTATGTTCAGCAGAAGAAAGAAATTAACATACCGGTATTTTGAAGAATTTTAGTAACCAAAACTGTTGATAGACACATGACTTCCCATATATATTTTTCATACTATGATGGAGTCCATCAACTTCTTTTGTGTTCAGTAGAAGAAGTAGATTCATACAGGTTTGGAACAACTTGAGGATGAGTAAATGATGACAGAATAAAACATTTTGGGTGAACTATCCCTTTAACAAAAAACACAGTGTCCATTTTATTACAGTAGTTGATTGTAGCCTAACAAAAAAAATATAAAACGTATTAGTATTAATAAAAATGCATAATATTATTAATAAGTATATAATTAATATGAGTGATTCTATTATTTAAATTGTATATATTTTATATATAATTATACGATATAATAATATGGGTGTGTGTATAATTTCCTTCATAAATCTTCTTGTAATACATTAATAAAACATGTTATTTATAACATTTGTAGGTTATAATTGGTTATAATATTTTCCAGTAGAGGTCACCATTGTACAATGATACTTGAATCTGTAACATACTCAAGCAATTACTCGTTATTTCCCTTGACAGTTGTACATGCGTTCAGTTTTGTTTCATTCATCCATCTGCTATCTATCTATCTATCTATCTATCTATCTATCTATCTATCTATCTATCTATCTATCTATCTATCTATCCATCCATCCATCCATCCATCCATCCATCCATCCATCCATCCATCCATCCATCCATCCATCCATCCATCCATTCTATCTATCTATTTATCTATATGAATTCATTTTAAGTTATAAAGTGAACCAACACTGTATATAATCAACAATATGTGATGCTTAAATGGCAACATCAGACAGTTGGGGGAGACTCACAAAATTGTGTCTAGCAGCAGGCCGTATATAAAACTGTGGTTTAGGCACAGTGGGAGGTCTGGCTCCTGTGCTGTGAAGACACACACCCACAACAGTTGGAGAATCATTAAGTTCTGGAAAAATTAGGGATTTCGCATGCCACACCATAGGAGTATTAATTTACGAGCATTTACAGACTTCTGTTCTTTTCTCAGAGCATGACCTGCTATTCATTGATTCATCATCAGAATAATTGGGCTGTACTGATGGTGAACCTGATAAAGGTCAAAGGAGTGGAGTCAGTACAAGACATTAACTCCATGTACCAACCTGAATGTCAAAGATAAACTTTCTTACTTTCTGTTACTGAGAAAGCTACGGCAAGGCTTTCAGCTGTTAAGTCAAGCAGTCACGAGTGCATATGTCATAAAGGTGCTGTTTTATGTTGAGGAGCTAAAAGCCTTTAAAACATTTTTTTACCTGCCTCAGGACACTGAACTTCCGACCCAATTTAATGGAAACTACTTTATGTTTTCACATTCACATGTGATTATCCAGAACACCAAGAGACACCCTTCCCATTCCGACCTGTGCTGTTTGAGCAGCTCTCTGAACCCTGCAACCAGACAAGCAAATATTTCTGACGGTAAACTGAAACTCAACCAGCAATGTCAAGCATAGACACAATATTTACCCATTCTGTTGTAACTCATCATTGTAATGAAACACCATTTCAGCCTTTAAAATGCCCCCTTTCTTTAATAGGAAGTTGGCTGTTATGATTTGCAAGATGGTCACAAATTATGAAAAAATTATTTTAAAAATCCTTCAAGACAGTGAGATGTATTCTGCAAATAAGCATATCGAAACCTTTCACAGTCCTACATTGCAATGCAGACAACAGCCAAGGGGGACCAGAAGTGAGAATATATCATCTGACAGCTGTATTTAATGACAGCCATATCAGAGAGAGTACAGGCTTAGAAAACATCTCCAGAGCCAATATGGCTGTGGAAAAATTAATCACAGCTATAATTGGTTGCTAGATACAACCATCCATCATATCTTTGTCTGCAAATAGCCAAATAAAGCATGTAAGGAATAAGGTGTCTGGGTTAATTTTGCGCTATTTGCGATAATTTACCAGCTTATTACGCTTCTACTCGCCAAACAAATAAACTGTTTCTCACGGTCATTGACTGGTATTGTTCGTGTAGCACGGTGTTTTGTATTTTTGTGTAGAACCGAGTTTACTTTGTTTTAATAAACACGCTTCAATTTGAATATTCTTCATCGTCATTGAACTATGTTACAGTAATATTAATACGAAAGACCTCAATCTACAATTGATAGACACAAAATGGTGCCAGTTGTGCTTGTGTGAATCATGGTGTGAATAGCCCTGCTGCCTCGCGTCATATAAAAGGCGTTGCGAATGACCAATCAAAATCAAGGATTCCAGAGCTATCAGCAAGAAGCTTCAACAGAGCTGTGGATTGCTTTTGCACTGTTCACTGTTCTGTCATTGAGCAATGTTTAATAATTGTAAACAATTCAGCCACTGTATCTTCATCTGGCAGAATATGTGCAGAACTTGAGAACATTTAATTGTTTCCATGGAAAACATGTAATGGGTGCCTGTGGTGCTAGGCCTCGCTTGTTAACATTTATACTTTTGGTTGACAGCACTTGCAAACTTAATGTCAGTCACTGAGAAAATTCACAGTCAGGTCCAATAAAAGAAGAATTTACCTTAATGTTTACCAAATGGAGGCCCACGTGGGGATTATTGCTCACTGAGCAACATATGGTGCAGGTTTCTATCCAATGAATGTAACATTGTGTTAAACACAATTATTATAAAACTATTAAAGGCCAAAATGTTTTATTCTGTCATCATTTACTCACCCTCAAGTTGTTCCAAACCTGTATGAATTAATTTCTTCTGCTGAACACAAAATACGATAATTTAACTAATATGGGTATCCAAACAGGCCTAGGGCTCCATTGACTTCCATAATATTTTTTCCCATATATGGAAGTCATTGAGGCCCATCAACAGTTTGGTTATCCATATTCATCAAAATATCTTATTTTGTCTTCAGCAGAAGAAAGAAACTCATAAAGGTTTGGAACAACTTGAGGGTGAGTAAATGATGACATAATTTTGGTGAACTATCCCTTTAAGAAGGCTGCGAATTAAATGAACCAGTTTAGAATTGAAACACATTTGAGTGACGTGTGGAAGAAGAAAGATTTAAAACACAACTATTAATTCCTACCATATGGTGGAAGTGGTTTTGTAAAAGAACAGTTGTTTCTGGATATGAACCTGGTAATGTCTCACTTATGGTCCATGAGGGAACCCAGGTACTGTAAGAGACTTTTATTTTTGAAGATTGGCGTACTTAAAGATCCTGGCATGGTGCCTTTATATTTGGTTTTAACAGCGGTAGTTGGAAATGACAGTAGTCTTTTAACTTGTTTATCTCTTGAAGCCAGTTGCTGGCTTGTTAAAATCCACATATTTATGTCTCTTTGGCCTAACCGCATTTACAACATATCAATGGTATCTTGGCTTCGGCTGTAAACCAGCTGCAAGTCCCAAATGTCAGTTTGTGTTTCAAAGCAGACTTTAAAAGTGTGCCTGCTGGAGATCACAAAAGACTTGAGACCTTTAAAATGTATAAGCAGAAGGGGATCAACATTTGTGATGAGGTTTACGAAATGCTTAGCACATGCAAATTCAATGTAATTTCACATGTTGAGTAGCCTATTTAATGCTTTCTGTTGGTCACCCCCTACTGCCACTTAAAACCTGGTTGTTTAAAAAAACAGTGAATGTTAGAAGCCATTTCTAGAATATCATTACATTGTTTATGCAACAGTCAGTGTATAATTATGTATTATTGTGTGTAAATATGTACTGTATTTACAGTACTACTTACAGTTAATCATTTAAGGGCCAGGAGATCATGGCTGAGTCCAAAATCCCATACTTTCTTGAGGTAGGCTACTTATTATGAATACCGGTAAGTAATTTCTTCACAACCGTTAAAAAAGTATGTTCTGTATAGAATGATTGTATGTCTATGAATGTAATCTGGACGCACTACATTCGCCATGTTGTCATTATCATGTGACCAACCCACGGCAGTTGTGTCGCATCATTGCCATTCACAAATCCTCATGGGATAGTAAGTATATGCACACTTCAGGATCTCGCTGGAAGTAGGCCATCAGGGCACTTTTTGCCTACTCTTTGAATACTGTAAATTCGGACATACTTCTTTTGTCACATACTGTTTTTCGCCTACTATATAGTAGGCCTATGCTATTTCGGATGTAGCCCATATGTCTGCGTCCACATCCAAAGGGAGCTGCCGTGCTAGAAAGATAGCATTGAGTGCTGCAGTGAGGACATATTTTTGTAGGCCGACCCAGAAGTTTACATCACCCTGGTTTCCTCGACAAAAACCCAGTAAGATTTTTCCATTGGTTTATGGATTATTGCAGAAATGATTTTGTTCATCATGTCAATCTACACAAATGAACACACATTTGATACATTTTGAAGCCTAAATCCAATCGCCAGAAGTAAAAGGCTAAACATAGACTATAAACTAGACCCCGTTTACGTCACCTCCATTAGAGATGCGTTCACTGCACGTTCTATGGGGTCGCTGTGTCCATCTTATATACTGTCTATGGTTCGTTCACTTCCTCGTAGAGCTCGTCATTACAACTTGTAAGCTGGGAATTTTCTGAGAGCTCCTACTTGTACCATGTGACCGATGCAGATTAATTTAGGTGTATAATGAACGGTGTTGTCATCTCAAAATTATGGGAATAACGCCATGGCGTGAATGCAGCATACATTTCCAACAACTCTTTCAGTTTTTAATTAATTTCCCCTGAAAATGTTGAATAGTTTGCAAAAGCGTTATTATAAACACAGTGAGTGTAGGTGGCCCAGTGAGTAGCCTACATGTGTGTCCGGCATGATGATGTTTAATGTCCCCAAAAACCTCTGTACTCCCATTTAGCCACTAGTTAGCAACAAGTAAAGAAAATAAAAAGAAACATAAAAAGGTATTACATATGTATTTTTAGAATAAAATGTGAAAATATCTTGAGCTTGTGTTAACCACACACCTTATTTCAGGCATTCAATCAAAAACCCTTCAGGACAATGGAACTAGAAGTGCTAAAATGCTTGCTTCTGGATTTTGGCCTACAAAAATATGTCATCCCTGCAAAACTATATTTCGTAGTATCTTTTAAACGGACAGCTCATCCAAAAATTAAAATGACATCATTGAACTATTGACTGACTGTACATGCTTTACAATGGCTCCATAAAATAATATTACGATCTAAAAACAAATTCATGTGAGTTTTGGAGATAAGTGAATATATGCCCATGTTGCACCCTTCCAGGACTTTTGGGCCACTTTGTGCATGAACAGTTAAATGATGTTAAATGAAACAGGCATGATGTCACATACATTATCTGATAGACATCTTTAAAACCTATCATACATCACATTACGGTATTTGGAATTATTCCAAAACACCAGTCCAAACGGAAAACTGTGTAAACCTTTTATTAAAGAAAAAAAAAAAAAAACTTGACAACTGTGAGAATAACAATATTAGAAAACTATACAAGGTTTTCTGGGGATGTGGCATAAAAATTGAAGGCACTTTTTACAAAATAGGAAGAATTGTTATGAAAATAAAAAAAAAATTAAATCAAAAGAAAGACAAAACACTGATGAACATTAAGGCTCAAAAAGATCTGGACGATGAATGACAATATTTCTGTTTCTCTGATAAAAACAAAACTTTTGTCTTATACTGTATGTCTTGTGCACTCAATAACAGTTTATTTGATAAACAGACAAAACATAAGAAACAAAAGAAAAAGTGGTTGATGACCAGCAAATTTGTGTTCAATGCAAAAAATGCAGTGTGGTATCAAACGACAAAAATTAAACGAAACAATAGCACACTCATACTCACATTTGGAAAACACCTTTATCAAGTAACGAATACAAAACTGCATAGGCATGGAGTTGCGTTATGGATGTCTAGAAGCTCAGCAAAACAAAAAATGTTTATCTTTATTTCTGCAATAGTAAAATTTTGTCAGTGTAAACAAATAAATTAGTATTTACAATGTCTAGGTTCTGAAAGCATTGCAAAAAAAAAAAAAACACTAGACATAAATTGATACTGAATTGCAAGAGTCATATAAATACTTTACACAAGTAATTATGATACAGTCTTAATATAAACATCTTCATCTCGAAGGTCTCTAAAACATTTATATGCTGATCAAACCCAAAGCCCCTGTTAGAATCGAGGGTTGTAGAAAAAGATGTCTCCATTACAACAACAAATCCAAAGAAGAAAAATTCTGCACATTGTAACAAAACAGAGGAAGAAAAAAAAAAGGTGTGCAAGTAAAGCAGTTGGTGATAAAGTTGGTGATTAATTTTCCTCTAGATTTTGTTACATTTTGTAAAAAAAATACCACAAACATAATGTCTGATTAACATTACCCAAACTTTGGCTAACGAAGACTGACTCGAGGACACAAAAACATCTATACAAAAAAAATCCCTATAAATGTGCTTGTAGTTTAAGTTCATTATATCTCCTCAGGAGGTTTGTGGTCTGTTTCCCTTCTGTGATGTAGTCCACCAAAGTCTTTGGTCTTCTGTGTTTTGTCAGAGAGTGTGAAAATGTGTTGTTGAGATATAGTCTTTTAAGGCGTGTAATTTCTTCTCTTGTTCAGTTATCTGAAAAGCAGAAAAAGAATGAAAAAAGTGGCTTTGTTTTTCTGTTTTGCTATTAATGAATCTGCGTTGCTAATATTTGAACAGATATTAAACCATATGTGATGCAGACTCTGTTTTTCAAGCACTTTTACATAATAATAATAATAATATATATGCTACTATATTTCAAACAGGTGGAGAAAATGAAGTGGAAGAACGGAGGAGGATTTTAGTTTTGACGGGCCACAAGTGTAGAAATGGTGTTCGAGACAGTGGTTCGACACACATTACTAATACAACAGGGGTGTAATTTAAAGGGGTCATGACATGAGAAACCAAATTTGCCTTGATATTTTAGTATATAAGAGGTCTTTGTACCATTAAAACGTCCTGCAAGTTTCATAGCTTAAGACGTCCTCCCCATTATAAACGAATCATTTATTTAATCAAGCTCTAAATACAGCTCGTTCTGGATCCATGGTAAGAAGTGACGTCACGGTACGAAGTGACGTACCAGCGTTTGCATATGACCGCCTCCAGCACAAGACAACTACGCTTAAAGCGCAAGGCAACTACGCTCATTTCGTATCGTTGTCGCGCCCACGCGCTGCGCGCCTCACAAATGTTCAGTCGACGGACAGCGAGTGGGTCTGTGTACAGGGAAATTACGATGCCACGCAGATGTGCTGTTCCTGGCTGTGGACAAACAACATCTTTGAATACGCTGCGAAAGATCCAGTCGTCAGGGAAAAATGGATGCACTTTATTTTTTGCGGACGTCTCAGTCACGGCAGTGTTAGTTAAAGCGTTTGTTCTGTACATTTGAAGGATGACTGTTTTGAGAACAAATCCCAAAATGATGCTGGCTTTGCCAGAAAACTGTTGCTCAAAGATAAGTCCGTGCCGACTATTCTGGGCTCAACAACGACGACGCAAACTGTAAGTAATGTATTTAAAACTTTAAACTACTTTTTAAATACGCTGAATCCGCAAATGTTCTGGCTGGGGGCGTTAATAATTGATGCATAGGCACTGACGTTAGCCAATCATAACAGTGGGCGTTAACACTGAACTCTTAAAGAGGAAACACCCCCAAAACAGACTGTTTGAATCAGAGGATGAGAAACAGGGTGGGAAAAGGTCATAAATCACTACATTTTAAAAGTTTTTTGTAAAAAAACTATAGTAATACTATATTTGCACCTAAGGGAACATAATAATAATAATAAAAAAAAAACATGTCATGACCCCTTTAAACAATTACCCATGTTTTGTTATGATAAACTACTCACCTCGACACTCGTACTTGAGATCAGAGAAGTAAACCAGTTCCTGGGAGAAAACGAACAGTCCTAATCTCCCTCCTGCAAACGTTTGATCATAAACCGGCCCTGAGTCTGACATGATCTGTTTCCCCTCATAAACCACCACTCTGGTGAAAAAGAACATAGATCTGTTAACTCCACATGCTTTATAAGATCACTGAGTCAGTTACTGTAAGTCCTTCCTGTCAATCACCTGATGAATCCTGTCTTGGGTCTGTGGATGAGATGCCACCTGTAGGCGGTATAATCCTTCCAGCCAATATTTTTAGGGTCGTGCCACAGTGTGCGGACCTGTCAGAACACATATAGCGATTAGTTTGAGCAAATTTGACCATAAACGCTAACAGATCAGTCATATTTGATGAGTAGTCAGCCTTGCCTGTCCAGGAGTGTCCCCAGTGTGCCACAGGGCGTTACGCAGGTGCTCCCCTGTGCCCGTGGTAGAGTTGACCACTTTCAGAGAAACCCCTGAGATGCCAAAGGCTTTCGACGGTTTGTCTTCCCAGTACGTCTGAGTTATCTGCTTCCACATTACCACGTAGAATCGCCCGCTGGACTGATAGCCAAACACAAAGCCAGCGTAATCGTCATCTCTGTCAGTGTTGACGTAGAAAGTGCCACTGAAATCCACAGAGTTGAACTCGTCGAAACCTGAAGAGCAATTCAAACGTTGAAGTCTCGTTTCCTCAATGACATCGAGCTAAAATCATGACCAGATGGGCTACTCTGAAAGCTCACATACTCACCCACAGCAATACCAGGGTCAGAATTGGCAGTCTGAACCAACTCTTTGCCTTGATGTCTGACCACCCAGTTGGGATCAATTTGTGTCGTTCCTTTGGGGTCCAGATGCACCATCTGAAACTTCCTGAAGTCTGTGATGCTGATGGCGTCGTTCTCAGGGCACACATCCAAAAAGTCTGGAATGCTGTCATTGTCAAAATCATCTTTGCAGGCATCACCTCTTCCATCCCCTGTGGAAGAAAGTTAGAATAGTTCATAATAAATGTAGTAGATCTGTTAAATCTGCCATCCACACTTCTAAAGATTTATAATAACCAAAAATAATAATATTAGTAATTAAGTATACATTAAGTAAATAATACTTTTTTTTACATTATTCTAATTTATTTATTAATATTTAAATTAATTAAAAATGCAATAAAATGATTAAAATAAAAACAGTAATAATTATTAATCAATAAATAAATATACATATTTACTGCCCCAAATTTAGAGCATGTGCGAATGATATTATATTATTAATTACTTGGTTTATAATTATTACGGTTTTATATTTGAATAATTATTGTTCATAATATTTACTATTTATATTTTTAAACAATTTGAATATTAATATAAATGATCTAGAAATATATTATATTATACCCACCAACACTAAATTGTGTGAAATAAAATTGATAGGGGAGATTTCATCTAGCTCTCTTCTCCAAGCACAAAGCAATCTCAGCTGTCCTTTCATGTCATGTACATTGACATGTGACTGGCTTCAAAAGTGAAATCTATTAAATCCAGACTTTAGCACATCAAATATGAGGGAAAAGTCAAGTAGGCTTTTGCACAGATGCCAGCTCTTGCTATGATGTCTGTTTTTACAGTAGTTGACGTTCTCTCCTTGGAACCATCTTGACTCCATCCAAGAAACTAAATATAATGAGGTGGGAGAAGTATGATAGCATCTGACAACTTCGACCTCCAACTGCAACCGCTTTCCATTTTCCCACATACAAAAAATCAGTTAGCCTTAACGAAATGCGGCACAGTGGGGCATATTACACTTCAGTAACCACCTGCAAGTTATGAGAGTCTGACATCATTTTCCTTGACCCTGGCTACACTAAAGAAAATTTTCCAGTTGTAAATATATCTAAATCTCAACGAATGCAAAAAGCGAAAAATGCGGCAAAAAAAAAAAAAACGGATTACAGATGTGTGTGTGTGTGAACTTTTCTTTTCACAGTCAGTAGAAATACAGAGAATCACTTCTAGATATTTTAATTTAAACCATAAATTCATTCACCATCAGAGTCTATTTGATCTTTGTTGGGCACCAGTCTGCAGTTGTCCTTGTCATCAGGGATTCCGTCATTATCGTCGTCGAAATCACAAGCATCTCCTTTCCCATCTTTGTCATGGTCGGCCTGGTTGGCGTTGGGAATGTAGGGACAATTATCCAGGCTGTTCTGGTGGCCGTCCTCATCAATGTCCTGATTGTTGTCGCACTCGTCCCCAACTCGGTCATTATCTGAGTCAGACTGTTCAAACATACAAATTACTTTGTTAAACTGCTTCAAAATATACCTCCTATTTGTGAGTACGTGTTTACTACGCCTGTTGTACCTGGTCAGGGTTGTGCAGCAGAGGACAGTTATCGCACTGGTCACCCACGCCATCCATATCTGTGTCCTTCTGGTCATTGTTGTACATGTAGGGGCAGTTATCATGCTCATTCAGAACCTCTGAAACACATACACACAACAGCATTACACAAGTTCAATGGACAAAATAACTATGCGGAAATCCAACAAATTTGCACCTGACTGTGATGAGATATTCGCATTGTTTTTTGGTTGATTATTTACATTAAAAACTGTGCTTGGGTTTAAACCTGGGTCTAATCATTACAGAAACCCAAGCTTGTCAAGTCTATAAACGAACCATGAGTATTGTTGACGTAATTTGCATGAATGTTTCTCACCATCTCCATCGATGTCCGCGGAGCAGGCATCTCCCTCGCCGTTACCGTCGGTGTCGATCTGAGCGGGGTTGTGCTCGTACGGGCAGTTATCACAGCGATCACCGACAAGATCTTTATCATAGTCAAATTGCCTGGGATTATACAGCAGAGGACAGTTGTCCTGGGGCACAGGAGAAACAAATACAAGCTTAGTGTAAATGAAAAAGATTTTTCAACAATATTATTAAGGAATTTGCTTACCCCCTCATCCATGATACCATCATTATCATCGTCTTTGTCACAGGCGTCTCCTTGACCGTCTTTATCAAAGTCCTCTTGGCCTGAGTTTGGAAGGTTGGGACAATTGTCCTGAACAACGAAGGATAAAAAATATTATTTTTTATTAGTAGGGAAAATTAACACTTTAAAAATTTGAAATTGAATGTGGACTGTTTAATGTGTTAAAAATGCCAGTAGATAGCTAGATCCACATTAATATAGATACTAGATACACCTCCATTCAAAAGTTTGGGCTTAAGTATTTTTTTTAAAATAATCAATGCTTTTATACAGCAATGGCACATATAATTTATCAAAAGTGACAGTAAAGACAATAAATGCTGCTCTTTCTATTTATCAAAGAATGCTGAAAATAAATGTATCATGATGGTCTCCACAAAAATATTAAGTAGCACAACTGTTTTTAACACTGATAATAAGAATTGTTTCTTGAGCACAAAATCAGCAAATTAGAATGATTTCTGAAGGATCATGCGACACCGAAGACTGGCATAATAATGCAGAAAATTCAGCTTTGCCATTACAGACAATTATCATTTTAAAATACAGTAAAATAGGAAATAGTTATTCTAATTATGTTTCACAATGTTACTGTTTTTACTGTATTTTTGATCAAATAAATGCAGCATTGGTGAGCATTGAGACTTTTCAAAAATGCAATCCATTTCAGAAACAAAAGTTATAACAAACTTAATCTTGTAGCCACATTACCTTTTTGCAGTGATAGGATTGGTTGGCTCCACACACCAGGTTCTGATTTGGCCAGCCATCAAGGTCAGAGTCCTCGCCGCAAATGAGACCGTCCCCAGCATAGCCGATTTTACACTCGCATTTAAACATTGGGTCACTGAAGTGGCCAAGGTAGATACACTCAGCGGATCTGTGGCAGTTGTGGGTTTTATCCTTGCAGGGGTTTTCTTGCTCACATACCTAAGAAAAATGAACAGACTTCAGCAACACTGAATAGCAGTCCAATTATGGTGAATAAAGAACTGGGTCATCGCCTGTGGGGGACAACTGGGAATAGTGTTGTGAGGGCCTTTTTATTGATAGTTTCCTTTTATTTTGTTTGTTTCAGCGGTGCACATATGCACATAACAAGTTTATTTGAAAAAGCTATTAATCGCAGCTCGCAGCTATAAAATATGAGACAATTCCTTTAATTTACTACTCTTGGGCATTGGATCAAAGAAAGACTAGTTGGAAGTTGGTGACAAACCTATTAGTTGTGGACGTTATGAAACTTTTGGGCAGAAAAGCAAATGACTCAGCTTTCCAAGAAATCTGCTAAATTTATTCATCCAAGAGGAATGGGAGAGTGAGATCAAGATCCATATGGTTGGCCACCATTATGGGCCCAAAGATTTTTTCATTCAGCTGACACTTTCTACTCTAAAAGTTTGACACATTCAGCCTATTATCACGACCTCTGACTACCAACCTAAGGCTAGATTTACTAACAGCTTGCGCCAGGGCAAATCCGCAGTTAAAAACCGAAGGATTTACTAAACATATGCAGTGAAAAAATAACGCTGAAAAGGCATGGACAAGGTTATTTTGCAACTGACCACATTGCATATGTGTTTGTAGGAGTTTCCCTTTCAGAAGCAAAATTTACGGGAGGAGAGTATTTAAATGATTCCACGCAACGTGATTTACTAAGGTTTGCGCTAGTCAAATTACTGGTATTTGCACCATTATTACCGCCCCAAAAAAGCATTTCTTAAACCAGATGCTAATTTGTGCTGCTCTTGGTAGATTATGTTGGTCATTTTGGAAATGATCCGGCTTCGCCTGTGTCCTTAAATTTGCGCGTCATCAGTTGATCATGTGCAGAACTTTCCACTCCCATCTACGCTTTTTTGGAATTGCGCTTTTAAAATGTGCATATACACTATGATCAGAATTTGTTAATCGAAAAATAAGTACGGACTATTTAACAGGAATAACTCACGTTGTCAGATCGAGAAAGTGCTTTCCAGTTTTGTGTGTAACGTGCATCAGACGGTCAGCGAATGGACTGTGGGCGGCACATACTGTAGGCGTGCTGACACTGGCCGAGACTGGATTCAGCCAGGCTAATGAGTTTACACTGGGAAACTAACACATTTATATACTTGTGCAATAATTGATCCAATCTGTCCACAGACTGCATAACTGACCTGTTTATTTAGCTTGGCAGCCTCCACTCCCATTCCAAAGGGCTGATTGCCTTTGTATCGAGGAGGGCAAGGCAAACAGTGGAATCCTGGGTCTGTGTTAACACAGCGCTGGGATTCAACGACTTTGAAGCACAGATCAGGGACCATGTCACACTATAGGACACAAAAAACAAACAGACATGTTTAGAAACATAAGTATTTTTCAAAAATCTTCACATTTATTAATACTTGTTGGGTTACAACATTTTTGTTTGGCTACGCTTCCCGTGTTGAATTGTGAGTAACGCAATATAACAATTGCTTGTCACATGGCCCTAACTATATTATGATTTTTCCCAGCTCTCTTTCCCCTTGTACCTCATTCACATCCTCACAGAATGTTCCATTGCCACGGAAACCGACAGGGCAGGGCCCGCACTCCCACGAGCCGTCAGGGGAGCTGGTGCATTCAACACCCCCAAAGCATGGGTTAGATAGACAACCATCTGAGGAAGAAGAGAATGCAGAGGGAGAGGCTTACAGTTTACTCATGAAATTGATATGCATTTCATAAATCTCAAGAGATGTTCTGCATGATGTCAGTCTAAAGAGGTCCTTAACAACTACCAGTAAGATTAGTGAATGTACACTATCATTCAAAAGTTTGAGCTTGCTCATTTTAGAATATAAGTGGAAAAATAAGAATATTGTGAAATATTATAAAAATGTAATAATTTGTTTTCTATTTTAGTATATTTTAAAATGTAATTTTTGAGTATAGGGAACGGAGACGTGTCGTCGGGGGAGTTCCCTGACCTGACAGCACGTCGGAGTTCCCAGGACAAAAGGGAACAGTTGTGTCGCTTAATGTTTTTGTTTAAAAAGTTATACAGTTTTTTTTTTTTTTAGGAATTTAAAAAATAAATAGATTTTGATGAAAACATTTATTTAAATTGTTTCCCCATTTTTGTGTTATAGGACTATAGTTTTGAAGTGTATTCCTTTTTCCCATTTTTCCAAATTCCAATCGGAAGTGAGGATCCCTATGCCCTACTCATTCCGAAGGGCAGAACATGACCATAAATGACTAAATTACTTCCTTGAAGTGACCTGTTATGGACAGCAGACACTGAGAGGAAGATGGGAGGTGAACAGTGAGTTTATTGAACAAAAAAGGGGCAGTGATACGGTGAGCAGTTAAGTGAGAGTCCAAAAGGTCTTGATCTTGAGGGAGACACAGAAGAATGGAAGATGCTGGAGACAGGGGGAATAGCCCACATGGCATTAACTAGACCGGACCGTGAGCTGTGGTGAAGTGTGGGCTTAAATAGTGGCAGGGTGATGAGGGTGATGATGAGGTGCAGGCGTGAGTGATTGGGAAATGACATGCAGGTGGGGACCGAGGAGAGTGATGGGAAATGTAGTGCAGAGGATGGTGACTAGGCTGATCTCTGACATGACATGTTCCCTTTGCTAACGGATTTGTGGAATGGCCCTTCGTGAAGGGATTCAGTTGTTCACTTTTGTTTGGAATGATCCTACAAATGGCGTCCCCTTCCCGAAGTGCCCTTCAAGAATGCAAAAACGCCAGTTGGAATTCAGCGCTTGTTTCCTTAGCTCCCATGTTTGTTCTGATTTTTTTGTTACCTTTTTATTACCTTTTTTGTTGATATGACGATTAATCACCTTTACCTGTCCCTTGTTAGCCCTTGTTATCTTGTGAATAAATAGCCTTGGGCTGCATCCAAAATCGCATTCTTCCCTACAATATAGTAGTACTTTAGGTACCTGGATGACCTATTTCTCCCGGCAAGATTCTGAAGTGTGCATACGGTGGATACTTTAGGCTACTATCCCATGAGGCCATGTGAAGCAACATAATTGACGTTGGTAGGTCACATGATAATGACAACATAGCGGATGTAGTACATCCGGATTACATTCATGCTATAGAACATTCTTTTTTAGCGTTCGTGAAGTACTTACTCAAAATAAGTACCTACTCAAGAGAGTATGCGATTTCAGACGCAGCCATTTTGTTTCCTTGTTCCTTTGTCGTTGTTTTCTGTTACATGTAGATGGTCTGCGTTCTTTTGTTCCTCATGTTCCCTAGCACTTTGTGTTCCTTAGCTCTTAGTTCTTTGTTTATATTTAGTTCGTTTGCAAAATTAAACTAAATATTGTTTGCATTCATCCGCTCTACACCTGCCATCTCTTTTGTTCCTTGCTGAATCATTGCCTTTATTGTATTTATTGTGATATATAGCCAACATAAAAAAAGACATCTAAATAAACAACTGAGAGTTTCGGCAGCTGCTAGTTTTATTTTGACCACCAGACTGAGCTGAGGCAGAAGGGTTATTAGTGGCTCAGCGATGGGAACAAGAGTGTGTACAAGGTTTGGCCCCGCAGATACACAACTGAAGAGAGTCAAAGAGTGAGAATATGTGAAAAGGAAGTGAAAAGGTAACATACCCACAGGGCAGTCCTGTTTGTTGCAGGAATCTGTGTCCTTGGACTCTCCTGGGCATTTCTTGCCACCATACTGCGGACGAGGACTGTTACACACGCGTGTTCGTGTCCTTGTTCCTCCTCCACAGGTGGCGGAGCAGATCGCCCAAGGAGACCACGGGCCCCAGGCTCCATCCACTACAGGAAGAAGAGAGTACAGTGAAAATCACAGTATTAAGCAGTTTACTGAGACAAATTACCGTACTGTATTTAAATTGTTTTATTCTAAGATCACTCAATGCAAATAAGTCTAATATTGCCTCAGTCTCATTTCACAAGACTAAGTCTAGTATATAAAAGAGAAACGCATGACTCCCAGCACTCACTCGGACAGGGTTTGGCTTCACACTTTTGCGTCTCTCTCCCGCTGCCCTCACAGTCCTTTCCTCCCAGTTGAGGGACGGGGGAGTTGCAGTGGCGGATTCGTGTGATCTGTCCCTCTCCACATGTCACAGAGCATGATGACCAAGGGGACCACAAACTCCAACCACCGTCTTGTCGGACTGTAACAACAGTCAGAAAACTGGCATGATTACCAAAGTCATATACAATCGCATATGCTGCCTTGTGGACGATCCTACTTTTAAGTTTGTAATTACGAAATGATGAGTGTTCAAGTGATGATTTTTGGCCTAATCGATATACATGATGCTCAATCTTACACATTACCATTCAAAAGTTTAGAGTCAGCAATACTTTTTTTGAAGAAATTCATACATTACTTCAGCGAGGATGTGATAAATTGATCAAAAGAAATAGTAAATACATTTATATTGTCACAAAAGATTTCCATTTCAAATGCTGCTCTTTTTAACTTACTATTGGTCAAAGAATCTTGACCACAAAAATATTAACAGCACAACTGTTTGCAACATTGATAATACGTAATAATAAATGTTTCTTGAAGGATCATGTGACACTGAATAATGATGCTGAAAATTCAGATTTGCCATCAGAGGAATTAATTACTTTTTAATGTATATTAAAATAGAAAACACTTATGTGAAATTGTAATAATATTTCAACATATTACTTCTTTTTTACTTAATTTTTGTTCGAATAAATACAGCTTTGGTGAGCATAAGAGATTTTCAAAAACTTTAAAAAAAAAAATCCAAAAGATTAGATATACATAAATGTTGCTTTGCTTCAGTAGTTTATTACAATAAATGTTTTCTGGCAAGATGTATCGCTATGAACAGCACAGTAAACATTCACAAGTGAAACTTAACAATGACAAAAACAAATCAGCCAACGGAAAGTTGGGGCTAAAACAAAGGCATTCATGTGCACTCATCTCATTCAGACATGACCTGAATGCAGTGTTAAAGCAGCAAACAAACCCACACAAACAATGACATCTTTCATTTACATTAGTAAGTACAGAGGCATGAGGTCCAGGAATGACACAGGGTGGGACAGCCAAAAACTTGATGAAGCGATGACCACCTGGCCCATAATTCTGGACCCGCCACCCCATCGTCTCTTTGGGATTCAGCATGGGAGAGACCCGATGGTGTATTCAGGCCAGGGGTGACGCAATGACCATTAAAGGGATAGTTCACCCAAAAATGAAAATTTTGTCATCCCTTACTCACCCTCATGTTGCTCCAATCCTGTGTGAGTTTCTGTCTTCTGTTGAACACAAAAGAAGATATTTTGAAGAATGTTGGTAATCAAACAGTTGATGGACCCATTGACTTCCATAGTAGGAAAAAAAATACAATGGAAGTATTTGGACCATCAACTGTCTGGTTACCAACCTTCTTCAAAATATCTTATTTTGTGTTCAACAGAAGAAAGAAACAACTTTTTGGAACAACTTGAGGGTGTGATGGCAAAATTTTCATTTTTGGTTGAACTATCCATCTGAGTGCACCTCCTCACACACTGTCAGCTGTATTGTTACACGACCACATGGGTCTGAGTGCACGGGCCCACATTATGAGGAGCAGAGAGACTGGAATTAATTTGATATAAATCTAAAAAGCTCAATGTATTAATGTATGAATACGTACAGATATTGTTTCTCTGTAATTGTAACAAAGGCCAGTTTGTCCATTGCTGTCCAACATACCAGCTGGTAACATTTGTCAGTTATAAAAAGCATTTGAGTCAGCCGTAAGCCAGAGTTAGCATTGGTACACCACAAAGAGCCATATGCCGCTCATTAAAACCTCACTGAGCATAAGTGATGACTACCAGCTCGTTCCCTTGCTGATGGAAAGGAGTTTGTCTATTAGCCCACGCTCCATAAATATTTACAACAGATGATGAAAGAAAACACCCATGTTGTTACAAAATCTTCCGCCTGCCACAAAATCAGGTCAATAATATCATGTTGGATTCTTCAAGGGAATTGACTGGCTTAAAAATCACAGGCTCAGTATATGGCGAATGAATATTAATAAGGTGATGTAACATTCCATCAGTAGCAATAACCGATTTGATGAAATGTAGGTAAGTGGGTGCCAGCCAGTAGATTACTGCTTACCGCTTAAGTGTGTGTTCAGCCTAATGCCGATTCAAACGCTTGGCAAGGGGCTTCTGTAGTTATTATATTACTTCAGCCCTGCATTAAAAATCAACGATATTTGATTGATATGGCCTACTTCAGGATTAGTTGCCCCCAAAATTAAAAATCTCTTATTATTTTCTTATGCAGTTCCAAACTCATTTGAATTTATTTCTTCTGAAGAACATAAAATGAGAAACTCTGACAAATCGTGCTGGTTGCTGTTCTTTTTCCTGCCAAAAATGTTTTACCTCTCCACGTCAAAATATTCTAGTGACTGGTCAAATCTAAATTTTTTAATTGGCCCAAGTGAAATTCTGTAAAATAAATTCAATTAATTGTTGCAATAGTCTGTTAACATTGGCTCAATGAGAAATATGTCAGACTAATTGAAAAATTTAGATGTGATCAGTCACTAGAAAATGTTGACTTGGGGATGTAGTTTTTTTTTACAGTGTACAATAAGTGGCGACTGAAGCTTTCAACCTTCATAAAGGACACAAAAGCACCATAACAAAATCATAAATGTGATCTATATGATTTCTGCACTATATTGAAAGTGTTCGAATGAATAAAGACTTATTTTCACATGGTTATGTTCTAGCATTTTATTTAAATTCCAAACTGCCACGATAATCAACATAATAGAACGTTGCACGATTCAAGTTCATCCATTTCGGATAAAACTAAATACGATTTTAGTGGCACTCACTGGACATTTCACTTTTAAAGTATCGCAAAACGTGCAGGAACAACTCCACTTGTGCATCTTTCCAATGATCCTGGGTTGTTTGTTACACTTTTATTGTGCTTTTGCATCTTTTTTAAGCTTAAAAGCATCAGACCTCATTTATTGTAATTGCATTAAAAGAGCAACGAGTGCTTTCTCAATTTGTCCTCCTTGGAAGAAAAAGTCATACAAGTATGGAATGACACGAGTAAATCATTGAATTTACATTTTTGGACAAACTATTCCTTCGAAAGCTCAAAACTATTTTTAAACAACAAAAACAACAGCCAAAATAAGTATTTTTTCCCCATTAAGATTTAGAGATTTTGGCTAAAGTTAACCTGAGAACCAGCGATTATTATACTTCCATATTCATTATTTTTAACAGCTGTTTAGATAATATGACAGCTGCATTTGAGACCTCTCTTTCTACTCGGTTTCAAACACAACCGTGGTCTGCGGAGACCTTACAGATGAGTGCATTATTTTATTATCACGATAGACTCTGATGCACTGATAGTATACACCTGAAACAAATCAGTGAGAGAACAAACTGTGCACTTGCAGTTATAAGGTGACGGACCACATTTCTTAAGGCCACAAGCAAGAGGAATCAATCCAATCCCGCTTAAACCGCTGTTATGTTGTTTTTCGTCCAAGATTTTAGACTTTATGGACAAACCAGGCAAGAAAATGGCGTCCAAAATGTCTCTATATGACCAAAGAACAGGTGTTTAGAGAAAAGAGTGCAGTTAATAACGGTCAAACAAAGACTGGCTGTCTCACCACGACTGTCGCATTTTCCCAAGCTGCATCTGCGGGTTTGGATGGAGGGGCCGCTGCAGGGGTTACTTGTGGCATCACATGACCTGCCTCTTTGCTGGGTGCCTGTTCCACATGTGACGGTACACTCCGTCCATTCAGACCAAGGCGACCAGCCGTCCTCGCTGTCTTTAGCTATACACACATGAACACACAAGCACATTTAGCACTGGTAACTTCGAGCACAATTCACCCCGTTCTAACCCCGCCACACCCATCATGGTGCTCCTTGTTGTTAATATATTTACACAGCAAAGGCAACATAGTTCTTCAGCTCTGATGTTTTGGAGCTTAAGTTATACATGACATCATCTTTCTCAACCCACTTCAGAGCATGGGAACATACAGTAATGCTTGTTACTCATGGATAATAAAAAATGTGTGGTTGGCAAACACAAGCACTTTTAAAACAATAAAAGTTCTATATCATTTAAGAAAAGAAAGTCTGCCTGTTTATAAACTTCTGTTCAAAAGTCTGGGGTTGGTAAAATTATCCAAAAAACGTTTTTGAAATAAGTCCCTTATGCTCATGAGGCTATATTTAGGATACAGTAAAATCAGTAATATTGAGAAATATCATATACATATATATTATATTAAATATTATATACATAAATAACTTTTCTATTTTAATATATATTAAAATAAATGTAGTTTAATGCTTGTGATGTCAAATCTGAATTTTCAGGCATTACTCAAGTCTTCAGTGTCACATGAAATTAATCTAATATGCTGATTAGCTGCTCATTTATTATTATCATTTATTATTTTTGAACACCCAGCAACAAGGCTAGCTTCATTGCGAGAACAAAAATTATTAACTTACCAAAGAGTTATATAAGATAAGACAAAAAATCCAAAATACATTCAGATGATACATTTTGAAAAATAAATCAGTTAAAAATGTCTATTTACATTTTAAAAAAGCCCAGTAAGATATGTTTAACGGAAATTGGAGTTTAAAAAGGAGATTAGCTGCACCAGACACATTTCATATTATTATTAGTTAAAAAATGTTGCGCTGCAGCATTTATTTAAAATAGAAATCTTTTGTAACTTTGGGCCCTATTTTGACGATCTGAAACGCAAGTGTCAAAGCGCAAAGCGCAAGTAACTTTGTGGGCGGGTCTTGGGCGCTTTTGCTGTTTTCCCGGCGGGATAAATGACTCTTGCGCCCGGCGCAAATCTAAAATGGATTGGTCATGGTCTGAAGTAGCTTCATTATTCATATTCATTATTCAGTGACATTGAGGATGATGGGAGAAACCCACCCAAATTAGCTTCGGTTAAAACGGCGTATAATTTGGGTAAATGTGTAGCCTAATCTAGATTTTTTTTAAAAATCTAGATAGATTTCCCTCGTGTGTTAATATTTTTCCTTGTAATAATGAATGATTTGCAAAAATGAAAACTGCTGCGTCTGTTTATATTAGAGAATCAAAATGTATGCGCGTTAACACGCTACACTATGGCCAAGCACGCGCCCTTAAAATACCATATCACTAACGCGCAACGCGCCACTGTCTTTAGACTGGGTTTTTCCTGGTCAGTGGCGCAATTGCTTTCTAAAACTGGAAAATAGCACCAGGAAACTTTTGCGCCGGAACAAGCCTCCTCTTTTCGCCGAACCGCCCCCGCGAGCACAAGTTCATTCCCTAATTTACCAACGTGCTTTTGTGGAGGGAAAAGTCCGCTGTGCAATGATACATGCGTCGGTGTACAAAGTCAATTGCGCTGGGTGCAAGATAGGGCCCAATGTCTTCAATGTCACTTTGGATCAATTTAATGCATCCTTTACTGAATAAAAGTATAATTTTATTTTTTTAAATCTTACTTTCCCCACTTTTGAACAGTCGTGTATGTGCACATGTACTGTAACTGTGTCTACACTCAAAGTGCCTGATGACATGAAAAACGTTGTATCCTACTTTATTTTTAAGGACAATCCATTGGTATAAAACTAGCATGAGTAATTATTAAAACACCCAAACTATTTCTCGTTACCACGAGAAACATCACAAGCTGGCTTTAAATGTAATATCCAGGCATTTAAATACAATACACACAAAAGATATTAGTGAATACCATAATTTGATTTCAATTATGTCTCTAAATTGAATGCGAGACCCCTTGCATCCAGTGTAGACATGTTGAGAAAATGAAAGCATGAAAATTGTGAATATCAGCAATGTACGTTACTCACGCAGACACACAGGACAGCATTCGCCATCTAGGAAAGTGGGGCTGGCACAGGCTACTGGAGGACATGTGATTTGATGGCACACAATCTTTGATTCCTGCAAGATAAAGCCGTAAGACAGAGTACTCAGAACAGAAGCAGAATGCCAGTAGCTCTTTTTTCTTACCTGACAGGTACACTTGGTGCAGCTGTCCACAACCCAGTCCTCCTTATCCTCAAAGAGACGGCCGTCTTGCCAGCACATGCGCTTGTCTTTGATGTTCTTCATATTCCCCAGCACCTCCTTCATCACAGTGTTCTCCTCAGTCTAACCGACAGATGCACAGCAAGACAAATGGACAAACGGTCAAGAGGTGGCAATGCTTCTGCCAATGTCTTCCACATGTAGATAAATAGAGGTGATTTAAACCACAATGAAATGAGCACACTTCTGTATAGCAGGGGAATTATGCCTTTAAGAACAGGAAGCTCTGCCTCTGCCAATCTTGGATGGTTTTCTCATTGTGACCTCTTGACTTGGGAAATGACTTAGCTTTTCCTGCTGTCAAATCTCTAATGTTAACTTGTGGGTAATGATGACGAACTTTTCGGAACACTATTGCTTATTCACCGTATCCGCCAGAGTTAGATAAGTCCATACATACCCTTTTCATCTCCGTGCGTACCGTATACATACTGGGAACTATATTCTCAGAAGGCGAAGCACTGCTACTTCTGCGGAGTGATTTGCTCGCAGCCAATCCAAGTAGCAGTGCTTCACCTTCTGAGAATATAGTGCCCAGTATGTGTACGGTTAGAAGACGGCTGTGTCTCATGTGACCTTGTTATTTGTACACGCTGTGACTATACAAATCACAACATGTAAATAGGAAAATGTTGGCGTTATTTTGTCACTTATTGGGAGCAGTATGCTAGCTGGAGCCATTTACCTCCAGTCTTTGTGCTAAGCTAGGCTAGTGGTGGGTGCGTCAGACAGCTACGACACGCACAGAGATGAAAAGGGTATGTATGGACTTATCTAACTCTGGGGGATACGTGAATAAACTAAAGTCCCAAAAAGTCGGCGTGTTCCTTTAAAAGATTTCCAAGTACACTACCGTTCAAAGGTTTGGGGGTGGTAAGACAGTAATATTGTGAAAAATTATAACATGAAAATACCTGTTTTCTTTTTTAATGGTTTTTAAAAATATAATTTATTCCTGTGATATGAATTTTTTTGCATCATTACTCCAGTCTTCAGTGTCACGTGATCCTTCAGAAATCATTCTTATATGCTGATTTGGTGCTCAAGAAACATTTCTTATTATTATCAATGTTTAAAACAGTTGTGCTGCTTAATGTTTTTGTGGAAACATGAAATAGAATATAAAGTTAAAGATATATAAATAGAAAGTTCAAAAGAACAGCATTTATTTGAAGTAAAAATCTTGTAACATTATAAATGTCTTTACTGTCCACATTTCTGGTTAAACGCCATGCTGAAGGAAAATTGTCCTCAAGTGACTTTGGACTTACTACGTTTACTTGTCTTACAATTATGGTTTGCGCTTTTAATGTTGACATTTGTAACATCAATCTAGGTTCTGTAATGTTTGAATGCTCTTTACAGACGTTTGTGTTATTTTGTTAGTCTTTGCTAGTTGTTTCAATTTTCTGTTTTTCTTTTTCTCCCTTTTTTAAGAAAAGAATGAAATGAAAAAAGAACACCCAAACCAGAATGTTGTAGTCCTGAGAGCTACAGTATTAGCAAATCATGAATTTGTGGCCACGAGTAAAAAGTTGAGTAAGAGGAACGAGACAGAACAAGAGGTTGAGGGAGGGGGAAAAATAACAAGAAAAATGTAAGGGAAGGAAAGGTTATTAACTTCTGAAGCACATTAAGAACATAAAATAACACACACACACACACACACACACACACACACGCACACAAACTGAACCACAGTGTGTGCTGATGAATTAATTTGTGCATGTGTGAGTGAGAAAAAAAAAGAAAGAAGCATAGGTAGTAGCCACGAGTGTTAGGCTGTGAAACAGAACACCACATGGTCTGGAAGAGCCTCTGGGACCCGCAGCATCCAACGGCAGGATTTCCCAGAGATTATGCCCAGACTCCCTCATCGCTGGGAAGCTCCCAGTGGAGGATAAAGGGGCTGTTTAAACACTGCCAGACACGACTCGGTTCCTATTCACACTTCCTATCTCCCTCTAAAACAAACCATAAAACCCCAGCCCACATCTTCACGTTTTCCACTGCCTCTTCAGTCCTGTTTTCCTTTAATGGTTCTGTTTAGACTACAAGAATTTTTGCTTGCATGGTCAGATATTTAATCTGTAATAAAATTCTCCAAATCAGAGATGGCCACCAACCTGAACAATGGAGCTTTATGAAATAAAGTTTACATTTCAGATCAACAAAACAGACATCATTTATTCACCCTTGTTTCGTTCCAAATCTGTACGACTTTTCCCCCCCGTGGAACACAAAAGGAGAAATTTGATGGCCACTCTTTTCCATGCAATTACAACGAATGAGAATGAGGCTTTCAAGGTGTTTTTCTCACATAAAGCTATTGTATGACTTCAGAAGACCTGGTGTATAGTGTACAAGTCGTATGGACTGCTTTTATGAGACTTTTATGGTGCTGTTGTGACCTTCTCGAGGCTTGAAATCCTCAGTCCCTGTTCATTGCAATTGCATGGGAAAACTGTTTTTATTTTGTGTTCTTTTTCAGGTTGAATGAACTAATCTTTCAAACAAAACACATTCCCGAGGTTTCACAGACAAGGCTTGAGTTTAGTCCCAGACTAAAATGCATGTTTGAGCTGTTTTAACTGAAAGCAACTTGCACTGACATCTTAAAATTTGTCAGAGACATCGTCTCAAGAAGCACACCAAAAATGTTTTTCAAAGGCAGATTTATAAAATCTATGTCCTAATTGAACTAAGGCCTAATCCTGGCTTAATCCTGTAAAACAAGACATTAAGTAAAACAACTTTACCACTTTCTGCAAGCCATCGATGAGATTGCCCACAATGATACGAAGACCTTTCAGTTCCTGCACCATGTTGCTGAGCTCCTCACAGGAACGCTCGCACACGTCCGATGCCAGTTTCTCCTTCTGCCCAATGAAGTTGGTGGAGATAGCCGTGCTGACGGACACAGTCTCCGTACTCTCATTTACCACGTTAACTTCCTCTGAAAGGGATAAGAATGCAGTGGATCAGTGTTAAAGAACATTACTTGAGAGTACCCAATAGACAACTTCATAATGTGATTTAAGAACTGACCCTAAAGATAAAGAGCAAGCAAAAAGACTTCACTTTTGAAATGGTACATGTGATGCAAAGTGGCCTCATGAATGTAATCAGAATACGGCAGCTATGTTTGAGTTTTTATAGGGGTGCATGGATTATAAAACATTGAACCGATGTGTAGGATATTCCACACCCCACAGATTTCAGATATATCGTTCTCTCACTATATTTCTGACATAACTATAATAAATGTGCAGAAGCTTCCCCAGAAGTAACATTTAAAGAAAGATAGTGATTTTTCAAAGCACATCTTGGAAAAGGAGGAAGGTGGTGTGGTTGGGGGATACGCAACAGCAGAGGAATGCTGTCCATTATGCCAAAACTCCCATTAGATATCTGCAGCCGTTTTGGGGTCATTTGCGTAAATTTTCTCCAGATTAATGGCGAACAGAAGACACTAAATCAGGGAGCCATGTTGATACCTCCAGAGGTTCCTTTGAGACTCATGCAGGGTTAGCAGCTTTTTAGAGACTGTTGAACTCGTTCAAATCTCTTTGGGGTTTCAGTCAACGCTGGGAAAATAAGTGTGTGTGTGTGTGTGTGTGTCTGTTTCAGCGACTTTCTAGGCAGGCTTTTTGTGCACTTCAGTTTAGCTTTTATTTAGCAATACGTGGCACTCCTAAACTGGGGCACTAGAGAGTTTAGAGGGACCTCTGTACTGGCATCCTAACGTTCAGCAGTTGGCATGCATTTGTCCTGGCAATGGAAATAGAAGCCTTTTTGACTGCCATATCCTATGCATACTTATTCAGTTATAATTAAAAGGAACTGAGGCAGCAGTGATGGACAAATGCTCACACCCGCACATTTCACACAAGGCTTAGTTTTGTCATGGTCTCAAACTGTTTATTTCAGCACAAAAGTCAGCCAGGTCCAGGGATGAGTTTATTTACTGGTTAAATTAAATAGACTATCTCAGTACTCTTCTCCGCAATAAACTGGAAACAGTGGAATCTGATGCAGAACATTCCAGATTGGTTTGTTGTTTGAAGGCCCTGACACACCAAACCGACGGTAGGCCGTCGACCATGCGTTCCGCACCATTGGCACTTGTCAGACCCCTTCTGGGTTTTTATGGCCGATTAAGCATGTTGAAGCATGTCCACCGAAGAGAGAGAGAACTCTGATTGTATATCTCAGTTTGTATATCTGCAGTCCTAGTTTCAGTTTCCCTTTTTTAATGATGATGGATATAGACTATTGATACCTGCTGATGAAGGCAGTTATTTCTTTACACGCATGCAGGGGCAGACCACAGATGCTAGTTGACAGTCGTCTGTAGTCTTTGTCATGTGTTCAAGCGTAGCTTTTTGGCCGAGATGCAGACGACGTGAGGTGACAACAAAGTCAGGTTTTCGTCGTTTTACGTCGGTTTGGTGTCTCATGACCTTAATGCATTCTTATGCTTCCAATACTATCACAAGTCATTTTTTTGTAAATTTGACTAAAGCTCATTCATGCTAGCCAGTTAGATAACATTATTGTGGTGATAAATCTGCAGAAATTGCAGCAGAAATGTAGAATACCAAATGTTTCCGAGGCAGTTTGCCAGGCAGAAAAATGGATGTAAACCATCATAAAGTAAGACTGTCACTGGCAATGATGCACTGGACTACTGGTAACTGTTTCATAAACTGGCCTGAAAACTTTCTGGGCCAGAGGGCCATTCTTACTGTTGGGCCCTGCCAACCAAAGCTTGACGGAACAGTTAGTCAAACCAGCCAGTTTGTGATCTGACCGCATGTATAGAATTATGAGTATGTACTTCTTCCTTTTTTCCACCTTCTCTGAAAGTATGAACTCCCTGCCAATGCATATTAATCAATGTATATTAATCCTCTTTATGGCATGTGCAAACTGGTTGACCCTTATAGCACCACGCTAACATGAGCGTTTCCCGTAAACATGATGTAATACGGTCAGAAATTTCCACAGCTCTGATCTGCAGATTTCGTGACCCACTTAGGTGAAAGCCAGAAGAGCTTAAAATGAAAACTGAATCCAACGGAAAACATACCAACCCTTTTAAAACAAATTTGATCACGAACTGCACAGAATAAATCCATATAGAGCTCCTGAAACCTTTTAGAAGTCCATGCATTATGAGTGCCTAAACTGACACCTAAAAATCAGGTCAAAATAAGCCAGAGGTCATGAAAGCAGAAAATTAAGGTGAAATTTTGGGAATTACTGCAAGAACTTTCAGTGGTTTTCCCATGCTGACTTTGATAGTTTTCATGTTTAGGAGATATGAATGAATTCTTACCAGGTTTAGCGATCTCACAACCTTTGTTTCTCAAGATGTTCTCTATCGAGGTGTCAAAAAGGAACTTCACATTTTGTAGCAAACCCTGTGGAATGACAGAGATTATAAAAAGTCCATTATAATGTTAATATGAGGAGATTTTCTTTAATAACCAGTAATAACCAGTATTCTGCCAGCATTCAAATCCCCACAGCAGTGGTGAATTTGTAGCATAACTAGGCAAAAGTCAATAGAACACGGTTCCTTAAAAGGTCCTTAGATGACTTCTAATGAACTTTATATATATTTTTACTACTTTCTATTACATAATACAGATATAACTTCCCCATTTGGTTTAAAATACATTTTCAGACACTCAAAAAAGGATTTTCCTTCCCTATTTGGGGTTTATTAGACACTTAATAATATCAATTTGACTGCACTGACACTATTGGATATGAACAAAACTTTCCTGCATAGCTCCTTTATAGCTGATTCATAATTGACAAATTTTGCAACATCGACACTGTCATTGAACACTGTCTTCTGTAGAGCAGCTTATAACCGAATTGAACAAATTTTAAAATTGTTGAACTTTTCAGTTATTGAACTAAACTGAATCAACACTGAACTGACTTCAGCTGCATAGTGATACATTCATCTTTTTTTAAAGTGGTTTTTAAACATTGTTTTTTATTTTCCTGTTAATGTGAAGCTGCTTTGTAACAATCTGTATTGCAAAAATACAGCTGATAAAAAATAGCAGAATAAAAAATAAAGCTGACTTGACTATTTCACAGCACAGGAAATCATTATGCAGGAATAGCATAACATGAAGCATGGAATGAAGTACAGATGATGTTCATGGAGAAGAACTGGTCTTACCCTGAAGTGGTTTTCCCTGATAGATCCCTTAGCCACAAACATCTGACTGCTCTCCGGCCGCAGGTGCTCATAGAAAGGCTCGTCCAGGATCACGCTGTCAATGAGGCTACAGCCTACGTACAGATGAGCATTTTCTCCGTGAATGTACAGCGTGATGTTCTTCCACTGCGAATCCGACAAGTCCACATCCTCAAAGGACACCACATTTTGAGACCCCTCGACCATGTAGACCAGATCAAGCGTGTTGGCGCGTCCATTGGACACAATCTCAAACTGACGGCTCCCACTGGGACCCTCCAGACCAATCAGGGTGCCCCTTGAGCTCTTGTCCTGTCGCATAGTGGCCACAAACACAAAACCTTCATTGTTCTGGACCTGCTTTAGGATCTGATGGAGGGCCAGGGTGCTCACAGCAGGGATGTGGTCAAAGCGGATGAAGCGGTATGCCGGCGAGTCCCAGTCGTGGCCCTTGAAGAGCTTGGCACCAATCGTCTTTCTGCTGATGCTGCTGATTTTGAAAAGGTCGAAGATGGATTCATCTTCCACATGGCCATCTTTGAACGAGTCGACATAAGCATTTCAGCAAAGTGCAGATGATTGTGATAATACACAATGCATTTTATGTGATGATTATGTAAGCCCATTAAAGATTTTCAGGAAAACATTACATCATCTCAGGTCAAAATCATTCAAAAGCTGTTTTGCATTGAATACCACATAGAGACTCTGTTAATAAATCAAACACAGATGTGCTTGGAGGCACAAAGAATAATGGGCAAATTGTGTAATATGGAAATCTCAAATTCAGAATTAGATGTAAAGACAAGTGGGTAAATGTCAATGGCAACAGAAAAACGGGTTAACCCTAAATATTTAGAAACAGTTTAGGAACAGGTGCATCATGGATTTACCTTGAGGTAGTGCTCTGATGCATAGTAACAGCAAGGGCAGAAAGCAGAGATTTCTCCTGAGTATCATAACTCCTTCAAAATACACATATACATATATAAAAACATAAAACATTAATAACCCATTTATTACCAAATACTCATTAGATAGCCCAATAAAACATTCCACATGCCTCAGTTAGGCTACAGGACATCATTGAAAATCGCAAATAAATAACTAAATAAATAATGTACATTTTGCATTGTTATCAAGGCAGTTGTGTTGAAAATGGAATAATAGTACAAATATATGATTTAATGTAACAATACGTATACTATATATAACAATAAATATAATAAATAAATGGACTCTGGGTTTTACTACTGTATGTTTGCACATTCCTAGGTTTTATATGCATTTATATAAGACAGAGCAATATTAGTGAGAGATTAATATTAGACCCTTTGTCCATTTGATGTATTTCTCAATTATGACATTTTAAGGAGAACAGACACAGACATCATCTTCCAGAGGGGCAAACTGTAGGCTAATTAAACAGCTGTGGTCATGTGACTATTTAAACCAGCCAAGCAAAAGTTCACATAAATTCAAAACAGTCTGAACGTTCATTTAGTCGACAACTCAAGTAAAATACATCAACAGCACTTGTAGTCCAGTCAAAGTCAAAAGTAAATGGACACACCAGTGGGGACTAAAGGACTTTTCAAGTTAATAAGACATTAAACCTATAGCCTATCATCATTATCAGAATGACATCCCAAACATTTTAGCTGATTGCAGTAGTAACAGGTATTTAAAAGCATTTAACTGTAGCAGTCTTACTAAATGAAGACATCTGTAACAACTGTGACAATCTGTCAAACGTGGTTTTAGAGGAAAGAATGTGTAATTATTATTCTCATAGAGAAAATTAGTCAAGTCTAGGGAGCCAATTTATATAAATATAGGCTATACATGCCCCCCCCCCCCCAAAAAAAAAAAAAAAACTCACCTGTTGTGATGTGCAATCCAACTGAAACAGCACAAGTTTATTTGTCCTCTAAATCTTCAAGATAAATATGCGATAAGCAAGGACTAAAATCCACAGTGTCTATAACATCCACACGGCTCCGAGTTTCAGTTCAATGACCTGAGAACTACTGGACTGAAGCCCTTTATACGGTTCAGTCCGAACCATGTCAGTCAGGTTCGGATATAAAGCTGGACCGGCTGAGGGGGCTGAATTATAAGTTTCCCATCATATAATGTCATGCCGGTAGCCTACCAATGCAGTGAAAGCTCCTGTCCTCCCCTGCAGTGACGTCTCCGCGTCCATATCTCGAGTCTGAGAGGAGGAGGAACATGTGGAGGAGAAGAGCATGCTCGCGCAAGATGCTTTTAGACACTCGAGAATACAACCACTCACTGTCAAATACAGTTCAAAATTATATTATAGATAATCTTTGTTTACATCTATTTAAGTTGTAGCCTATATTTATGTATGGAAGTATAATTAATATCTAATTAAATCGAGGTTGTAAAAGAGGAATGACCTTCACAGGCTCAGACTTTGATTCAGTTAGAATGCTAATTAAACTTCACTTTCATATTGTCCACTGACTGATATATTGATTGTAAACATGTCTTGTACCACTTTAAGTCTATGAAGTTTTTCTTAGTTGAGTTATTTCTTCAAGGGCGTCTGCCATGGCTGTCAGATCAATGCAAAGTAATATTTTGTATTAGTTATATTACTTCGTGTAACATATCATTTGTATAGGCTAAAAGAGAAAAGCAAGTGAATTAAAGCGATCTGGTTGTTCTATTCGTGTCACATGAGTCCAACGACACTGCAAATGTGTCACGTGATTTTGCAGCGTTGAGTATTTGTAGCCAATCACAATTTCAAGAAAAGTTTTTGTTCTTTATGAGACTTTGTGACCTTTCCTTTAAATATAAAAGTGTCAAAAATAGGCTATACAAAACCAAGAAAATTAGATTTGTAATGTTATAGGCATAATAGACAATCCGGTTTTGTGCAGACTTTTTGCCAATCAGTCTGAGAAATCTCATATATTTCACTAGTTTAAGAATTCCAGTAATTTAATTTGGAGGTTTCCTTGGTTTCAAAGAATGAGGCAAAAATGTGTCATGCAACGACATATGTTGTCTCAAAGAAACTAGAGACAAACCAAAGATGACTTATATCTTATATTCATAACTTACCAATCTCAAAGTTGGAGACAAACATAACTCTCCATGTCACAATGGTCATTCAGTGCACAAGCAAAGATATTGCGTGACTTAATCATCTGAGCAAATTGGTTTGTTTTAGATATTGTGCCATCTTTGTAAAAAAATTCTTCTGGAAGTATACCACTTGGCCAATTTAAAATGCTTATTTTTTGTCATTTAATCGTAAGAGTCTGTCGGTCTCATGTGGTTCCACTCAAGCCCCAGAGAGTGATATTTCATCCAAAGCTGAGTAAACATGCACGCTATCAAAACACATCACAGCAGAACATACTGAATATCACTTTGGTTGTTGACACTAGTTCTACCAGTTTCCATTTCCTGAATGTGTGCGTTTCAAAATTGGGTTAGTGTGACATGAACAGGATTTGCCGTCTCTAGTCCCATTATACTTCTCTATGATGCCTCTGTCATGCTAATGCTGTCATCTCTGTCTTCATGGTGATTTCAGTAATGTCTTTATGCAGGTCCATTTTTGTGCACCCAAGAGGCCACCTATACCTTTGGAACCCAAACTTTTAGCATGACAGTTTCATAAATCAAAATTTGGTGGACATACATCCTCACTTGTGATGATGATGTTTATATCATGCAATTATTCTTTTTTTTATGGTTGATAATGGTTTAATCTAAGTCAGAGAACAGCATTACATCTTCCAAACATATTGGTTTCATATTTGAATATGATTTCATTTATCTTAAGCATCCAAAAAAAAAAAACCTCACTGATTTTCTTTAATTACAACTATGCTGAGGTTATGTAAGCCAGACTCCTTTAATCTGTATTTTATTACCATCGTTCTACCTCCAGAATCTGTGGTATTCGATAAAATACTTTGCTTATTTGATAGCAGGTTATGTAAGTTCTGAAGAACCCACAGGAGGTGGAATGTTCCATTATGATGTTGGAGAGATAAGCGCCGGAGCAGAGATGGAAGAATCTTACCAAAACACAGATAAATAGACCTCTGATTTCATGCTGCTGGATATCCATCTGACAAAAATCACACAGTGTGCCATAAAACTTAAGTGTCTCATGAGGAACTCTTTTCACATTGTTGGACTGTAAAATTGATCTTTTCAAGATATTCTCAAGGGGGAAAAAAAACATTGCCTTTTTGAAGAGTCGCAAAAATGTAAAATGTAAAGACTGTCCTACTAAATAAATGACACATTTACACAAATAAAACTGATGGTAAGAACATGAAAATTCATTACATGCAATTCATTTTTAGTAAGACTTTATTCTTCCAGTTGCAGTTTATATATCAATCACCAGATCATAACAAATCTGTGACACTGTAAGTTTGCATTTTCTTGCATGCACAAAACAAGCAAAAAACTTGAAAGGGTTAATTAACCAATAGAGAAACAGCTGTTCAGCATTTTTCAATTATATGCAGTATGAGACACAAAGGAGTCAAGCTGATTGGTCACACTTGTGACCCATGATGCTGAATGCATCTAAATGCCATCCAGTTGTTGATTTCTTTTTTCTTTTGCACAGAAACACAATCATGCCTGAAGACAGACAAAACGCTGAGGAAAGTTACTGTATTTATGAGAAACAATAGCATAATAAAATGAACTTTCTGACTCTGTTTAAAACAAAAAGAGGCAAAAGAGAGCAAGACAGAGAGAGAGAGAGAGAGAGTGAGAGAATAGGCCGTTTAGGGAGGGAGGAGCTCTGGCCCTGGGTCCCTGGGCACAGAAGGTGCTGCAATGCTGCTTTACTAACAGTCGGAATGGGAAGCACCTCTCAGCTCCATTTCCTCTTTTCTCTCTCTCTCCCCCCACTAAAAAAACCTCTCCAAGTCTAGAACACAAATGCAACACAGACGTGTACCTCTGTCTCTCGTTCTCAGACTTTGAAGATCCAGTGCAAAAATCCACACTACTTCCTTTACCATCTAGCTTATATCATAATAAGATTCATGTCAGATGCATTTCAGCATTCAGCTCAACTCCTTCAAAGTTCAAGAGTTCTGTTCCATGAGCATATTTAGGTTTGCTCACATCTATAGTTTGAAGAATGTATTGCTCTTGAATGATTGTCTCTCTGAATACCTAGAAAGTCTAAAAAAAGATCAATGTGGGGTTTTCAGTTTTTAATACACTAAGAAATATATACCCACATAAAACATAAAATATTTTTTAAATAATTATTTTTCAACTCATTGGGATCAAGATTAGATTAAAATAAGTATGTTCCATAAACATTCCAGTAATATATTGAAACATTAAGTTAGATATGATAATTTAAATATACTTACACTGTAAAAAAAGTTGCTGTCTTAAATTCGAAGTACAATCAACTTGTATGTTTAAGTAATTTAAATTTAAATTACAATAAACTGACAAAAAATGAGTTGAATCTTGTATAACTTATAAAAATAGTTAAAACAATGTAAAAACATATGTTGTCATAACTTATTATTTCATTTTTTACAGTGTAATTTAACAATATTTTTCCCAATGAGGCAAGACAATATTTCTTTCAAAACAAATCTTATATGTTTTGTTTTTTAGAATGACAGAAATGTTGATTAATTAATATTTTTAATCATATTTTGCATCGTTACAGCTTCTTTTTAAAGTTCAGTTTGTTTTCTCCCTTTCTCATAGAATTGGAATTAGAACTGACAAGTAAAACGTCTCGGTTACGAACGTAACCTTAATTTCCTGAAGAGGGAATGAGATGCTGCGTCAAAATGGGTGTGGAAACGCCTCTGTGTGATTGCGTCGTGAAGTGGAGCCAAGGTCAAGGTCATAGAACCTCACGAATGTGTGCGGCGAGGACCATCCTGCCGCATCACAAACATCTCGGAGGGAAACTCCTGACAGTAATGCTTTGGAAACAGCCATACTCCTAGTAAAGTGACTATACACTTACACTTAGTACAGCCAAAGGTGAAGGCTGACCGGCCGACTCATAAGCAAGTGAGATGGCTCGACCACCCACTTGGGCATCCTCTGCTTAGATGCCGGGGACCCCTTCCTGGGTGACCAAAAGCAAGCGAACAGTTGTTCAGACTTTCTCCACAGGACCGCTCTGTGGACAAAGCCCTAAAGCCCTAACTGGGCAGAGCAGATTGAGTTTTTCTTGGTCTGACATCTGGAAAGAACCTCCACAAGCTCCTCACATGCAGGAGACTGAAGTAATACGTTTTCAGTTTCTCCTGTTTCGATACTTACAACATCCAGCTCCTCAGAACTAGATAATTGCAGTACCGGTGTACCTCATTCGGGAAGGAAGTAACCGCAGCGCATGCTTCCAAATCCTGAGATGAGGCAATGGACCTGGCAGGTGTAGGCAGAGAAAGGGCAAGGCCCGTCTCAAACCCCTCTGCCAGATCCATTGGCGAACCTTAGGACTTGAGCCACCGCTATGCTTCAGCAGAAGCGGGACCGGAGCCGCAAGAACACGAGCCGAGGCGCCCTCCTCAAAAAGTAATCACTCACAATGCTCACATTCAGCTCCCTCGAGGGCTGACTGAGCATGCTGCGCTTCCAAACAAACAACACATAATACATGTGTATCCCCAACCGTAATGTACTGTATGTGGGCAGGGATGAACACACTTCTTGAACTGTTGTTCGCTCTCCATTATAATGCCTTTTTTTATATAGGTGAAAAACTCCTGCCAAGCAACTTTCTAAAGACACCAGGGACACAGATTCACACAGAGCGCTTGCTGAAGACACAGAAAATCACACTCTTTGGTTTGAGTATGCTTTATAGTTTCCTGGTCGATGACGTCACCCGCCTATGTAATTCTGTGCTTCACAACGCAATCATGCAGACGCGTTCCCACAGCGTCTCGACGCAGCGCGAGTTCCCGTGAAAGGGAACTTGTATGTTGTTGGAGAGAATCTGACAAGTTTAAAAAATATTTTCTGGCAAAGGTCACACAATCATGACTTCAGTTACAAGAAACATCCCGCAGCTGCCTTCCGCATACTCTGACCGACCGTACTGTTTCCCTCACCATATGACAATATGAATAAGAAGAACAGAAATTTTCATTGTAAGTCTAGTGAGAGTCTTGAACTCTGGGAACTGGATGGCCTAACCTCACACTGCTCAATGTAAAACCACCCTAAACTAACATGCTATTATTTGAAAAGAGCAATAAAGAATCTAAGGGTCTGACTGTTTTCTCTAACAGAGGGGTCCAAAATTCAGAGACCACATTGAAAGTCTGGATTTTTCCCCCATTTAAACCTGGAAATAATGGAAACTTAAAGGGATTGTTCATCCAAAAATGAAAATTCTGCCATAATTTACTCACACTCGACTCACATCATTGTAATCCTATCTTTGTCTTTGTTGTACATACAATGAAAGTCAATAGGGTCCAATATCCTTTGTCTTCTTTTGTATTCCACATCAAACTCTAAAGGTAAAGTGTAAAAGCGTTTGGGTAGAAAATGATTAAAAAAAAAGAAAAAAAAGTATGCATTAAACATCAGTGGACCTCCGAAAACAAAAAAAGATATTAATGAAATGATGAAATTACCTCTTTAAAGTCTGATAGTCTATGTGCCATTAACACACACACGCACGCACGCACGCACACACACACTCTCTCTCTCTCTCATGGTTATGTCTTTGTTCTGACTTCCCACATGTCAAGTTCAGCAGCTGTGTCCATCTGTTCCTAATTTCAGTGTCAGTCACTGTCTGCAGGAAAAGCAAGGAAAACGGCCTGATCTAGTGTTCCGTTTGGCCGTCAGGCGATCATTTTATCAATGTAACCCAGCATCCAGACTTCAGAGAGTTCAGACGGTTCTCAGAGTTCTCTCCAAAGCGTTGCATGCAGTATAAAGCTAAAATATCACTCAGAACAGGACTGTGTTAGAACTGACAAGCAGTAAATATTGTATGTTGGTGGAGAGAATCTAAAAGCGAGAGTCTTAAAAATATTTTGTGGCAGGTCACAATCAAATGACTTCAGTTATGAGAAATGTCTCACAGCTGCCTTCCTTCACTGACCGTAGTTTAGCACACCATAGATATGATTAATATGAACAACAAATCCTCCATATATATATATTTTTTTTTACAAATACCAATGTTGTTGTAACTAATGTATTTTAAGAGTTTTTTTTAAGGCAAGTATGTTATTTAGACCCCAAATATATAAACATAGCTTCTATTTTAAAACTTTAGACGCTTTCGCAGATGTGAGATCCAGGCCGCTGCGGCCGTTCCACGCTCATGTGCGTGGAGACAACAGCTTCTTAATTTGCTCTTTATGTTTTCAAAAACATTACAAAAACATTATTTATACATAGCTCATGCAGTTTTTTTCTGAAGCGTTTTAGTTGGACGTTCGTCTAATGTTTTTAAAATTGTACTTGTTTTGGAGTGTTCAGAGAACATTCAAAACTAATATTCCCTTAATGTTTGAAGAATACCAATAAAACAAACAAAAATACTAACATATTAAATGAAAAGCATTGAATGAAATGGATCTGACAGTCAAAGATCTTGCACATGAAAATTAACTAATGCGTTTAATAAAATAGTATGCATAAGCGAACCCACACATATAAATCTGTCATTCTCTCATCATTAATATGTGTACACCTCCTTTGATAAAGCACTCCTCTCTCTCCCTCATCAACAATATCTCAAATACATGAATTACATCCTGTTCTGACAGACTGAAGGAACATCCTTTGAATGAACTTTCAGATATAAGCTAATGTGGGAAAGTCCTTGAGTTTGTTAACTTGTTAGGGAAATAACGCACCAAAAACAGTTTTTAAATCACATAAACCTGGAACAATCTTTAAAGACAATGAAGTGGACAAATCAATTTAATGCGACATTGATGTTTTCCATGCGCACTCGGGTTATCTAAACGTAAGTCTTATTGGACTGAGAATGCCAACTAATCCATGGACAACTACATTTTGTCTATGACAACAAACGTCTTGAACAACTGATCGAATGAACAACTGGTTTACCGTCTTTCTGATGTTGTTATAATTAATAATTGTACTAAATTAACAGGTCACACAGGGAGCTCTACAAGGAAGAGGTTTGAAACAACATTGTGACCAATTCAGTAATTTCAATTTATTCTCCATTTGTTTTTGACAGCTCATTTCACATATTGCCAAAGCAAGATTTTAGCATCATGTCATAAACTTGGAGCCGTTAAGAACATATCTTAAAAAATGAGGTCTCTGAAAGCAGCTCGCACACAGACTATTCACAGAAACCGGCTATCATCATGAGCTAGTTAAGTGCATCCATATTGGACATCACTCTGTTTAGCATTATAAGTGCACAGCTTCTTTGTTTAGGAAAAGCAGCCAACCCCAATTGTAAGAGAGAAGATGAAGCGTTATTGTTTTTCTTTAATTCAAAAGTAAAGATCAAACGTGAAACCACTGCATAACTTCCTCAGCTATTGCTTGAAGTCATGTGGGTTGAAAATGTTTTCCTGTAATGGCTCATGACAATGAACAAAAACTGCTGAATTGTTTCCATTCACATTTAGACCTTGTGCCAAAATAAAACATTAAAAAGTGTACTTTTCTTAACAGTTTTATCTTGGTATTTCATATACTTTTGCAAAATGAATCTTGGCATTTTTATGCAAACGCATTTAATGCCATTAGATATTAATGGTATAACATTAACAGCTAGGAGAGTCAATATAAGCTATTGTAGAACATGCTCTACTAAAGGTTAGTTTCGAAACGGGCAGAGAACTGAATGACCTCAGAAAAGTTATTGGTGCAGAAATGCTGCCAGCCATTGTAGTGGACACCACCCATCATTAGAGACTCCGACGTTATTCTCTATCACTTACATGAAGATCTATTGGCGCCAGATAGACACAATACATGTATTGCTTTCAGATGAGCATCCTGTCTCTGCATTTAAAAATCTAACCACATTTTTGTTCTAAACCCCAAACCGTTTTAAAGGGATAGTTCACTTTAAAATGAAAATTCTGTCATCATTCCCTCAAGTGGTTTCAAACATGTATGAATTTCTTTCTTCTGCTGAACACAAAGGAAGATATTTTGAAAAATGTCAGTAACCAAACAGTTAACTGGTCCCATTGAATTCCATAGGGAAAAAAAAATCAATGGGACCTGTTAACTGTTTGGTTACTGACATTTTTCAAAATATCTTCCTTTGTGAAAGAAATTCATACAGGTTTGAAACAACTTGAGGGTGAGTAAATGATGACAGAATTCATTCATTTCATTCTAAAGTGAACTATCCCTTTAAAACTGTGCAAATAATTCAGCCCAAACCGTTTAATGTACAGAGGTCACTCAAACTTTGTTTCGTAGATAATGTCAGTCTTAGGTGTGCTGTTTTTTTAAAATTTTTTATTTCCATAATGACCAACACAATCTACGTCTCAAATTAGCGTCTTTTTGGAGATAACATGCTTTTTTTGGGAGATAAATAATGGCGCAAATTCCAGTAAATTGACTAGCGCAAACCTTAGTAAATCACATTGCGTGATTTATCTAAATACTCTCCTCCCGTACATTTTGCGTCTAAAAGGGGAAACTCCTACAAATGCAAATGCAATAAGGTCAGCCACAAAAATAACTGTGTCCAAGCCTTTTCAGAACTAGTTTTAAATGCGTCTTTAGTCAATTCCTGACAGTAGTTTTTTTAACGCCAGAGGGGTATTTGCACTGGCGCACGCTGGTAGTATATCTTGCCCTAAATTACAAATAGCCTTCTTTCTTACTTCTACTTACATCATGATGGGTCCCTTGCATACATGTATTCCATCAATTATAGCCACCTTCATACTACTGTTGATTCTTGAGAGAAGCCGACTGAAAGATAATGAGAATGCTAAAGTGGCTCGGATATATAGCATTTCATTTATGCGAAACCAAACCTAAAACAAACTTACCTAAACATAATATCCGTTTATCCATCTTCATTTCATTTTCTTCATTACAAACTGCTGCAAAATGATTGGCTGTTATTCAACACGCAGATAAAACATTTGAAAAATGAATCATTTTGGGTCTGAAATTGTAACGTATATATAAAAGTATTTAAGTATTTTTTAATTTGTAAAGTAGTCACATCTCAAAAGTAAGATTTACATTCACAATTTAGGTCTACTTTAATATCCTTTTGCTGCAAAGAATATTACATCAGATGAACCTGTGTAAACTACTGCATAGTGTGTGTATGTGTATCTGTGCATGGGAACGTGTTGCTATGTAATGTTCAAATGGACTTTTCTCTGAGGGTGCATCTTTGGCTTAACGGTTGAGGGCGTGAGCATGTTGTCACATCTGTAGGTTGTCAACGGCGGCTGAAATGATGAAATCACAGATCCCGTCCATGATGTAGGTCTCAGAGGTGGCACGCCAGCATCTCAACGCGACTGATGTAAGACTTTCATTAGTCTGCAGCATCGCTGGACTTGGGGCAAGAACTGAGCCATAGGGTAAATTCCACACTTAAGGGAGAAGAGATTCGGCCGGATGAAACAAAGCCAGTTTTCCATCAAATGTTCCAGTCAACAGCTGTGAAAAAAAAAGAAAAAAGACTTCACTCATGAAACATCCTGTTGCAGCGTGAATTAGTTTATGATAAAACTCTCTATTCTAACTATGAGGTCCTGAATGATTCAAATGAACTAAACTGCTATGCAGTTATTAATTCCAAAAGTGCCGTTTCATATAATCAGTGGCATTTTCATGATCAATTATTAAAGCAAAACCACAGACAAAACAGGAACATAACACATCTGCCGTCTTAATGACAGAGTCAAATGGTTGATGGTTTTCATTTATTTATATTTGCCAATAAAAATGTTCTGAAGCTTTTATGTCCTGCACTTTGAATCGTGCTCTCCTGAAGACAATTAGCCATTTAGTTATGAAACCCCATTTATTCAGCAGTTTGTTTACTGGAATCCCACCAACTCTGGATTTTCAACTGACTCTCCATATCTTTTAACGTTTTGACAGATACAAATCAGAAGCAAAACTTCAGAAGTGTGTCGTGACATGCAGACTCACAGGGTGAAGGATCAAACCCCCACATGGTGCCTGGAGGGTTACAGACTTGGGGTAGCAACAAAGACTTCATTGCTTTGTCATAGGTGAGAAATTGAGTGACATGAAACTGTCTTGGCAGTGACCTGGAGTGCGTTCTGAACAGAGAATATCACATACCTGCCTTTACACACAGTAAATCTACATTAGAAAGTTAAATAATACAAATTTGAAAAGAATTTGAAAGAAAATTTATAAAAAACATTATCAGTTCCAAACTTTTTCAGATTTTGTCAGACCAATCACCTTTCAGAATGAAGCATTTCATTATTTATTCAACTCTTTTTACAATTAATGCTAGTTTCATTTTTAGATAATTCTATTATATAATTAAATTATTTCATAATAGTGTTTAAACTACTGTTGCACTTCACTGTGGTGTTTACCCATGCACATATTATTGTCCTTGAACATTTAAAGGTGCAGTAAGCGATTTCTGAGAAACAATGTTGATATTTGAAATCAACCCAAACAAACACACCCCTCCCTTCATTGCTCCGCCCCCAAAATGCATGAACACGCAATACAAGAGTGGATATCTCAAAATAATGCTTCACAAAAAATAAAGCGAAGATGATAAACGAACAAAAAAGGACAAAAAAATTAACATACAGTACATATTTATATACAAGCATATAATGTTGTTATATTAGTCGCCAGCAGCACACCAGCTCCAGACAAACAATGACACTATCCTGTTACTATAGCTAACATTACAACAACAGCATCTTGGTTCAGTGAAACATAGCAAAACCAATGTTAGTGTAGGAAGCAGAAACAATGCTACATCTGCGTCCGTTTTCAGGTCTTCTCTGAATTTCCTAATATTAACGTAGGTTGCCTGATCATAACTTTTCTTTCTTGTACATTTAAATACACAAGTACAATTTAAGAACTATTAACCATTCCAAGTCCTTTTTAAAAAATTTAATTTCTAACAAATTGCTTTATTTTACAGTCCATGTACTTACAGTGTAGTTACCCAAAAAAGTACTGGTAATATAAGATAACTACATGGGTTAAAGTTAGGTTTAGGGATAGGTTCAGTGTTAGTACCTAGTTATAACCCAGATAATTTATATAATAAGTGCATGGTATGTACATGCGGAACAGGACTGTTAAATAAAGTGCTACCAATTGAGCTATAAATTAAATTGACTACAGACATTTCCATGACTTTTAAAGATTGCACTGATTTTCTTAATGTTTCCAGGCTTGGAAACAACAATCATCTTCAAAAAGTGCTTTTTTTCATAATTTGCTCACCTGAATAAAAAATGTACTATTCAAAATATTAAAAAAAAGTATCTCTTGTAACCTATTGAATATAACAAATAAAATACATCTTTAAGTGTAAATGAAAAAAAGTTTGCAGCAAAAGCAGCAAAATAAAAAAGCAAAGTATTATTATTGCTTATTCATGAAGATTTCAATGAGTTGGATGAGATGTTTTGTTTTGTTTTGAAGAAGGCAGAAAGAAGTATCCGTCATAAAAAATAATGAGTTATTAGGGAAGCATTCCCTGTCTCATGTATCCTGATCTTCCTTTCATTGAGTATTTCTACCATAGGAGTATACCTAAGCCTAAATGGTTTTACAAGCAACTTGACGATAAATCAGAATGCAAAATATCGTAATTTCTGACGCAGGTTTCATAACCTGATTTACTGCAGTGTTCACTGGCTGAAAGTTAAGGAAGGAAGAAACACAAATCAAAGCTTCAAAAAGAAAGCTGAAGAATAAATAACTTATAGACATGTTTACATGTTTGTTTTTATCTCATAGGGGGATCATTTAATATGGTTAGAATAGCCTCCTCAGGATATAAAGCTTTTAGTCAATTAGTCCATGTTTGCAGTGACCCAAGAAAAGCCTGTATTTTCATTAAAATCCCATTTAAATCCCAGATTACCCTAAAAGTCACAGGGAAAATCCTTGATGCTGAAGCTATGATTTTGAAGACTCAATTACTCAATTTAATTGCTCAGTTGCTCTAAACCTGTCTTTGAATAAAAAATTATTAGAATTATGAGCACATATTACATGCCATCCTTCTTCTGCCAATAATAGCCTGGCATTACAGTGAGTTGCTTTAAATGATCTGCATTGAAGAATAAAGCTGACTGCTTAAGGGCGGGTGTCAGTAGAGGTGTCTCCAAAAAATGTGTAGACCTTTAGACTTAGAGGAAAAAGCTAAGAACAGAGACAAAGCAAACTGACAGTGCCACTGCCACTGCCCAAAGCCACAAGAGTTATACAAGCAGGAAAATATGCCATCCTGCTGGGCTCACACTTTTTTTTTTTTTTTACCATAAGATTCTTAAGACTGGCCCACACTAAAAGGGTTTTTAAATGTTCTTCCGAGCACATTCAAACACTCTTAACACACCTCACACAACAGGAATATCTGATAAGATAATCTGTAGAACCTTCAAGATAATCGGGACTTTACCTAGGATTGTTAGAGGAGGAGAATTAGGCCCAAAATAGACCAGATTATCTTGTAGTGTGTGGGTGCCTTTACTTAGAAAAAACTGTGTGCGAGAATTTATTTAGTATACCAATACACTGTATACAGTATTTATTTATGAATTCTACAGTTGTTAACAACTTAACAGCTGACAACAGTTAACAACTGTTAAGTCATGTTGCACTGTGAATCCAAAGATGAATGACTTATTATACTTTTAACACGTGGCCTGACAGCCTCTTCAGTCTGTATTACAGTTACAGCCCAAAAGCTCCCAGAGCTGTCAAGAATAAGCAATTTTCCAGACACATTCAAATACAACCTCAAGACAGACCTCTAGGTCGTCACCATCCCTGTCCTCGTATGAATCCCTTAATTAAACTTAACTTCCATCCCTTGCATTTTTCACTTATGAAACATTTTGATTTTTAATAATGCTTTGAGATACCAATAAAAACGTAGGACATCACTGTTATATATTTTATCATATTTTAATCCATTCAGCAGATTTTACCCCCAAAAGTCAGCATAGAAAATGTGAAAATGTACAGACTCCATGTGTGTCTTTAAAGGGTTAGTTCACCCAAAAATGAAAATGCTGTCATCATTTACACACCCTTGTGTTGTTCCAAACCCGTAAGACTTTTGCTCATCTTCAGAACACAAATTAAGATATTTTTGATGAAATCTGAGAGATTTGTCCCTCAGTTGACAGTCCACGCAACTACAACTTTGACGCTTAATAAAGTTCATAAAGAAATTGTAAAACTAACTCTGAAGAGACTCGATCGCTTTATGTGATACACAATTAATTTAGGCTTTTATTCAGATATTAACATTGATCAGTGAACATAAACAGAAGCTTAACCAAACCTGCTTGACTCGTGAGAACAAACCTCAAGTGTGCTGCGTAACACAAGAGAATGAACCTCATTGGTTGTTGCGGAAGCTCAAACGTGCTGCATAAAACGAGAATGAAACTCATTGGTTCCTGCTGAAGCTTAAACGTGCTGCGTAACACAAGAAAATGAACCTCATTGGTTGTTGCGGAAGCTCAAACGTGCTGCATAAAACGAGAATGAACCTCATTAGTTCTTGCGGAAGCTCAAACTTGCTTCGTAATACACGAGAAGGAACCTCATTGGCTCTTCCAGAAGCTAAAACTTGCTGCGTAACATGAGAATGAACCTCATTGGTTCTTGCAGAAGCTCAAACGTGCTGCGTTAACACATGATAATTAACCTCATTGATTCCTGCTGAAGCTTAAATGTGCTGCGTAACACGAGAATGAACCTCATTAGTTCTTGTGGAAGCTCAAACTTGCTTCGTAAATCACACTAAAATGAACCTCATTGGTCCTTCCAGAAGCTCAAACTTGCTGCGTAACACGAGAATGAACCTCATTGGTTCTTGTGGAAGCTCAAATGTGTTGCGTAACACGAGAATTAACCTCATTAGTTCTTGCGGAAGCTCAAACTTGCTTCGTAACACACGAAAAAAAGACCCTCATTGGTCCTTGCAAAATCTCAAACTTGCTGCGTAACACGAGAATGAACCTCATTGGTTCTTGCACGTCAAGTGAACATGCTTGAGCTTCCGTTTACCACAACTGATGTGTGAGTTGATGAATGTGAACAAAAGCCTAAATTAAATCTGTTCATCATATAAAGCATTTGAGTCTCTTCAGAAAATTTGGACTAAACTGCTCAGTATACTTATGGATTGGTTTTACTGTCTCTTTGTGAACTCTTTAAAGCATCAAAGTGGTAGTTGTGTAGCTGTCAACGGAGGGACAGAAATCTCTCAGATTTCATCAAAAATATCTTCATTTGTGTTCCGAAGATGAATACAAGTCTTACGGGTTTGAAATGACATGAGGGTGAGTAATTTATGACAGAGTTTTCATTTTTGAGTGAACTATCCCATTCTGTAAAAATCTCTTAAGCTCACCAATGTTGCATTTATTTGATTAAAATACAGTAAAATATTATTACAATTTGAAATAACTGCTTTCTTTTAAAATATATTTTTAAATGTATTCTTTTGATGGCAAAGGTGAATTTACAGCATCATTACTCCAGTCTTCAGTGTCACATGATCCTTCAGAAATCATTCTTATGCTGATTTGCTGCTCAAGAAAAAAACTTGTATTATTATCATTATTGAAAACAGTTGTTCTGTTTAATATTTTTGTGGAACGTGATACATTATTTATTAGGATTCTTTGATGAATAGAAAACTTAAAAAGAGCAGCATTTATTTGAAGTATTTTTTTTTTTTGTAACATTATAAATGTCTTTACTGTTAGTTTTGATCAATTTAATGCATGCTTGAATAAATGTATACATTTCTTCACCCAACTTTTAAATTAAATGTTGAAGGGATATTTATTTAGTATGATAGTAGACCTAAAATAATAATAATAATGAATGATAACATCTTTATTCATACAAAAGATCACAAATGAAAGACTTAAGCAAGTAGACAGGGCTGAATGATTTACTATAATTTGAGGACTTTTCAAATATGCAAATATTCAAGTATATTTTCAAGACCTGCATTGATTTTTTTGTTAGTACTGTTCTCATTGTTGCTCTTCCCTAAAAGGGATAGGTAAGATGCAAGCAACCCTTCTGGAGAACAAAGAACCTGCGCGATATCACACATCTGTAAATGTCACAGAAGGGTCACACCTCTGCACTAACTTCCACAAGAACGTCTCAGACTTGGCTTATGGGTAGTGTCTGCCTGAACGGAAAGTCTCTCTCACTCTCTGAAGCCCGTTAGGTGGTAAAACAGAGAGCATTTAAAGTAGGAGAAATCAAGGCCGAGGATTATACTTTCAGAATTATACATAGTAGTTGTGCTATTTGGACGCCAAGAGTGTGAGTCACACACTGATATCTTCATGTGCGCAAACAACTGTTTAAATGACTTATTATCTGCCAGCAATGCTTCATCAAATGTCCTAATAACACAAAAAGCCAGTGTTTTGAAAAGAGGAACTTAACTTGAATAATTGAATTAAATATAATACACAGTGACTATTCACAATAGGAACTTCTGTAAGTGGCTGAATAACAAGCAAAAGTAGGTTACATGGACTGGCTGCAATATCTTCCCTTGTGTTATTATGTGAATAATAGCTCAAACATAAACACAAAAGGCTACTTTTTGACATCACATTGCATTACATTACAAAAGTTAGCGAGACAGACAATTGAATAAGCAGTGGAAAAAATGACTGTTAGGAGAATCTTACACCTGAAATACATTAAAACAGGGGAATGTCCTGGAATGAGGATGACATCTCCTTTGGCAGAGACCAGTACGGCATTACAGAGAGCATCTGCAGCACAAAATGGGCTAATAACCTCATTTTAAATTATATAAAGTGCCCAACCAACCACTGCTGACCATGTATTTCGCAAATAGAATGTAATAAAAATATATAAATATAAAATAAGGAATTTCATGACAGTATCACAAAATACTTGCCCATTGTAAGAATGCAAATATATTCTAAAGCATTTATTTGATTTATTACTTTACATTGTGAAAGAATACAAAGTTGAAAAGATAACCTTGGGGTTCTTTACAGTTTTATGCAACATGGCTTCCATAGCACTGGATCTCTCCAAACTTATGACCACAAAGCAGCCAAGAGATACAGCTACAGCTGTTTATGCAATAAAATCCGGCCTCTGCCTTAGGATATAACTCTTTCTCGTCACACATAGCTTCCAAAAGTCCATGTGCTGCAACTTAAAGACAAATACAGCCCAATGTGCAGAAATAATATACAGTGGCCTCCAAAAGTATTTGGTAACTTAAGTCAAATAAAAATGTCTGAATACCATTGTATTATATAACAAAATATCAAAGCAAGTGGCATTGCAACCAAATGCTGCTCTGCATGGTTTCAATATTAAATTCACTTTTCTGAGCCATTTTTATAGTAAATATTTTTTTGTAATTTTTAGTGGATGTACTGTATGAATTCGCAACTATGTTCCACTAAGTGTCCAAATACATTTGGTCTTAATCTGGAACCGTCTGTCTGTTTATCTGCCATTCATCCATCCATCCATCCATCCATCCATTTTAAACCCTAACAAACCTGAAGAAATAGGAAAGATTTTGCTTGAAAAGTGCACTTAATTCATTGACATTAAGATATTATATGTGACTAATATGGTTTAGGTATAACTGTATGTTATAAAGAGCATCTAGTGCAAAAAATGAATTGCCGAGTAGCAGTAAACACTATGGGAAAGAAAATATATGCTTCATTGAGTGAGTAACAACAATAAATACAGATTTGACTGATGGAGTACATATTAAAATTGTCCGCTATGTCTGAATGAAACGAGACCTGAGAGTTAATGCATGTTGACTTATGAACTGAGCTTTTAAACTTCACAGATCTCTGTATCTCAGCCAGTACAACAGCGACCACTAAGACTTTCCACTTCCAGTCTTGGAAATCTGAATGAATAAGAGCTTGGAACAGGACAAAGAAAAAGAGCAAAACAGTGCATGCAAATCCCAAGGCCATGTGCATATTAATACCAGCTTAAAACACAAGGACTAATTCACACTGGAGAGTTTAAGACATAATAAGGGACTGGATGTGATACACCTATCAAAGCGAATGAACAACGAACCACTCTGTGGATAAAAGACTGCCAAAAATGAAGACAGCCAAAGATGCGTGTTTATATTTTCCCCAAAAAATAGGTGGGGAAATAAGCTTTTAAGCTTTCAAAATGAAGCAAAAGCACCATAAGTCTCATAAAAGTCTTCGATTAATCAAGATTCAACTTAAAAGAACGATTCACTCATGAAATGGTCTGTACTTCTTTCACGAATGCAAGAAGAGTTATGGCAGAAGATAGGATTCAGTGAATTATGACTTTAATTTTGGTTTGTTCTTCATGCAAACCTGCTTCAGAAGACAGCGTGCTTCAGAAGATTGTGTTGTATATTCTACTTTTATGGTGCAATTGCATTCTTTTTGAAGCTTGAAAAGCTTCAGTTCTCAGTCATTGCAATCCCATGGAAAAGAGAAGGAAAAATAGTCTTCAAAAATAGCTCTTTCGGTGTTCTGTAGAAGAGGAAAAAAGTCCTATCGTTTTGGAACAACATGAGGGTGATATAATTTTGGGTGAATTGTTCTTTTAAGTGATGGCTGAAGACTTCGTCCAGAGGAGACTTCATTTCCTTCTCAAGAACAGACAGGCTATAATTGAACATCTGCTGTGTGAAAAATAAAGAGTACTACCAAAGCAAAACAAGCCATTTATGGTCCACATAATGATCTGATCAGCCATTGTAGTGAACAACCATGGCCAAGATCTCTGATATCCAGACCCGTTAACAACAACACAGCTAAGAAGTTGACCTTGTTAGGTAAGAGATGACACTACAGACATGTGTTGATATGGACAATAAATACTCAAATAAATACTCAATTCGGCGGGTAACTTTGACAACAATGAATATTATGGCATTACTTCCTGCAGCACCAACTATACGCGAGGCTAGTTCAAATTCGCCAAATGAACGTCCTCGTCGTGCGAACATTTTATAGTCGCCGACAGGAAAGGAGGAGAAGACTGCAAGCGTTTTTCCAGTTGACTTCTTATGTCGTCAAACCATATTTCAATTAAAAAACCTTGTCTCCTCCTCTCCCCATGTGCTGGCTCATTTTTTCCTGCTATCTTGTCTTCTTCGGCTACGCGAGAACCACAGGAACTTCCTGTAAATGGTCTGAAAGTCCGAACCATACAGAAAATTCTTTCACACTAGAAACGAACCAAACCTTTGTTCAGTTTGATCCGGACCAAGGATCAAACTGACTCTTTTCAAACTCTTTTCATCGGACGAAATTTCATCTGTTTGGTCCGGACTGTGGTACGGGGGAGGTTCTACACCTGTAATTTTGATTCGGATCAGACTGAAAAGCCTGAAAATCCGGACCAAACAAGGTAGCTGTGAAAGGGCCCTGAAGCACTTGAATGTGATGCTTAAAAATGATAATTATAGAGTCATATCCTTAAAGGGTTAGTTCACCCAAAAATGAAAATTCTGTCAGTAATTACTCACCCTCATGTTGTCACCCTTTACACGTCTGGGTTGTACGTCAGAACGTAGGCTCACTATTGGCCGACGCTGGTCATGTGTGTGATGCTGGCTAATAGTGAGCCTACGTTCTGATGTACAACCCAGAAACGGTGCGCTGTTACACTATGTGAACTCACTCAGAGGCTCACACAGAAGAAAATGAATAGTTGAATAAAGTCGTTATTTTTTTTGCGCACAAAAAGTATTCTCGTCGCTTGATAAACTTAAGGTTGAGCCACTGTAGTCTACAATGAAAAAATATGTTTTTACTAACTTTTTGGGCTGGCAAATTAAAAAAAAAATTACAATAGAAGCCTATGGATGAGTGATACAGCTCTCAGATTTAATAAAAAATATCTTAATTTGTGTTTCGAAGATGAACGAAAGTATTACGGGGTTGTAACAACATGAGGGTGAGTAATTACTGACAGAATTTTCATTTTTGGGTGAACCCTTTAAATATACTACTGAGTGTTACACAATAAAGTTTGGGGTCAGTAATACATTTCTTTTTAGGTGTTTGAACTCTCTTATGCTCACCAATGCCACATTTATTTGACCAAAAAACAGTAAAAACAGTAATATTGTGAAAAATGATTACAATTAAAAATAACTGTTTTCTATTAGAATATATTTCAAAATGTCATTTATTCCTCTGATCGCAAAACTATGACCTGATCTAAAGAAATGCACGTTTTACTGGTGAGCTCTAACAACTGATGTCCTTTCACATCATTCCAGAAAGACATACTGTGGTGTTGAGCACCTAATGCAGAGCAGGTGCATGACATTCTCTTTTGTCAGGGCTAATACATAACCATGAAATTAGAGTTCCTACTTCAGTGTGAAAGGGTTTTTCAAGGCCATCTCTACGAAATATGATCCTGCATCTGTTTCTGGACTCAAGTAATTCCGTCAAAAGCTCAGGCTGATCAGTTAAAGTGCAACATCCTGACTTCCTACACACACTCCAACGTATAAACAGATGCTCCAATGGATCATTCAGAGCATGCGCTGTCAAAGCCTGTAATTCAGTTTTATATTTTCTATGCGCTAACATGAAACCGAGATAAATAATTTGGGGATCTCTGAAAGATGACATTATGTGGCTTTGTACAAGACCCGCAGTTATATTTACAATACAGACTCCCCAGAAAGCCGTGATCGGTGTGACCAATTAATGTCATCTACACAACCACAATGTCTGTAAATCATTAATGGGCTTTTAAATAGTTTATACCTTTCAGCCCGATGTGTGGTCACACATTGATGGACTGCTCACAAAAGTTCTCATTTTTCACAAAGGCAAATTTTGACCCAGATTTGGACTTGGTTTTCTATTCTCATTATCTTTCTTAGACTCATCCGTCTATAATCCTTCTGTTTTAATGAGTTTTGCAGGACACTATGCCTTAGCTTAGAGAGTGGTAAAACTATCAAAAAAACAACAAATCCAAAAAACAACAAATCCAAAAAACAACACAACAAAATAAAACAGGCTTTTAAATAATTTACAATAATTCCTCTCATATATCTCATTCAAAAGCATAAAGCAGCCATGTGCAAATATGATCTGCTTTTCTTGTTTGTGGGGTAACATTAGAAAAATAACTCGATGCCCTCAGTCTTCTGGAATGCTTTACATAAAAGCCAGAGGAACCACAAAGAAGGCAATACAGGTTTAAAACGACATGAGGGTGAGTAAATGGCAGAATTTTTATATTGGTGTGAACTACTACTTTAAAATCAGTGTCATAAACTAAAATGATGTAGCCTGTATGTTATTCTGTTTTTACAACTGCTCATCTCTCAAATATTCCCCATTTCTTATTCATAAACAGAGCACACACTTTTTCCGCTCTGATAAGGAATGCTCTGTAGATGACAGATAGTTGAGTTATGGAGCAGAAGTACTGGCACCACAACTAGTGCTGGGGATCCAAAAGGTGTCAGTCTGAGTGCAAGACGCTTTGGGAAGTTGTGACATGGACAGAGGAAGAGTTGAAGTCATGATAAAGGAGCTGAGCTAATGCACATGGGTCAGGAAGTCAAGACGCAAGACGGCCAGAATGGAGAAGATTGGCTACTAAAAAAAAACCCTAGTCCAAAAACCACCATTTGGGCACTTCTCTGTCATTTTTAGACAAAAATCTGTCATTATTAACAGTATTTACATACTTATGCTGTTTCAAACCCAAATATGGTTACTTTTTTCTGTGAAAATAAAATTAAAATTCACATATCTTTTCCATAACAAAAGTTAATTCTTTCAAGCTCCAAAAAGGCACTATATGAAAACAATACAAAGTATTTATTTTTCTTCTGACGTGCATTATTGAGACATGATTTGATCATCAGTGAATAATAAATTACATTTTTGCATAAAGATTTATTGATATTAACTTAATTTTTATATTATATTATGTACACTACCGATAAAAAGTTTGGGGTCATAATAGAAGTATAACAGAATGATTTCTGAAGTATCATGTGACACAGAAGACTGAAGTAATGGCTACTGAAAATTCAGCTTTTACCATCACAAGAATAAATTACATTTAAAAATATATTATAATAGAAAACAATTATTTTGTAATTGTAATAAAAATGTTTTGATCAAATAAATGCAGCCTTGGTGAATATCAACATATATGCTGAATAATAATACAAATCTTACCAACCATATACCCTTTTAAAAGTAGTGCATATTAGATAAAAAAAAAAAAACACTTTTTTGTCTGTTTCACAGAACAAAAATAAAAGCATATATGTTTGGAAACAAAGACATGATGGTGAGTGAATTATGACAGAATTAACATTAATGGCACTGCATTAGATAAAATACATATAAGTGGCATATATTTGAAAGAAGGATAGCAGAGGCAAAATTTTCACAAAAAAGAGGAGAAAAAAACCTGTCATTAGTGTGTTGAACCTGTGACAACTGGCTTCATACTTAAAAGGAACCAGTGCAAAAAAAAAAAACCCACTTGGTTTGATATTTTGTTATCTAATTGTTATCAATGTAATTAGGCCTACTGTAATTGTGGCATTTCAGAGTCACTGTGTTTGATATCACACTAGAGTCTCAATCTGAAATATCCAAGATTAAGAAACACTCCTTCATAACAGAAAGTTTGTGTCAATTAAAATATGTACCTGTAAATGCTGGTAAAGTATTTGATCTGATTGTTTAAATCACTAGAGTTTGTCTGCCAAAGATGTCATAGCCCTGGGGTTTCAATGCACCGAATCCCTTAATGGAAAGCACAAAAGTCTTTCAGAGGATCATTTGCTCAAGGGCCAGAGACAAGGCAAGACTTCAGACAGCTTCAGCTCTTCGGTTGATATACTGACCAGATGATGACCGAGCATCTATTCCCCAACAAGGAAGATCTCCCTGTCGATCACGTCTCTCTCTCATGGCCCAGAGAATCAGAGATGTGAGCACACGCTGAGCTCACTCCAGAGCGCTTTATAAACCCCACACATTTGCAATGCATGAATCACACTTTCCCTCGCAAAAACGTCCTGTAGCACTAAACCAAAGAATACATTTTACAGCCCTGTAAATTACCCCTCACTCCTCCCTGCGTTCCACTGTCCAAGCTTACAGCACGTTCATATCCACCGCTGATCAAAAACGGTTAGTGAGATTGCTAATTTGTAGTTTAAAGACATAGTTCACCCAAAAATAAAAGTGCTCTCATTATTTACTCAATCTCATATTGTTCGAAACTCATATGACTTTCTTTCCTGAATTACATTATAACAAATGAGGAATACAACTGAAATAACGCCTTAATTTATATCTATTTGTCACACAAAGCTATTATATTACTTTAGAAGACATGGAATATAACAGTATATGAGTCGTATGAATTACTTTTATGCCTCTTTTATGGTGGTTTTATATAGAAGCTTGTTTCCGCCACAGAATAAACCATTTTAAAAGATAATTGTGACTTTGAGTTATAAAGTCAGAATTGCAAGAAATAAACACGCAATTCTGACTTTTTTTATCAAATTGCGAGTTTATATTTCACAATTCTGAGAATTGTAAGAAATAAAGTCAGAATTGTGAGATATAAAGTAAATTCTGACTTCATAACTTGCAATTGCGACTTTATATCACGCAATTCTGGCTCTATATCTCGCAATTGCGTGTCAAAGTCAGAATTGCGAGATATAAACTCACAATTCTGAGAAAAAAAATTGTGAAGATAAATTGTGTATAAAAAATTATTAATCAAGTAATTAATCAAAATGTAATAACTCAATCTACCAGTAAAATAACTTTTCTCTAGTGATATACGCCAGACTTCTCCAATCATTTCGTCTGCATAAAACCTGACCCTTTCTTAAAATCGGCTGCAAGCTCGCATTCAGATCTGCCTTGATCCAAACAACAGCCAGTGGATTAAACCAAGTCCCTGCCCTACATTTCTTCTTTTCAATAATATGTTTCACTTGGATGTACATCACAAAACAGGAGAAAGGATCTGTCGCTGCTTCCATAATCTCGATGGATTTCTCAATCCATATTTATTATATCAGGTCTAACTCACTGGACTCTTAAACCTATTGTGCTTTCCATAGCAACACAAAAAAAAAAATTTTTTTTTTTTAGAGCTCTCTTGTGCCTAAAGTAACAACCTTAGCAGAGTACATATACTTGATTCACAGCCCTCCATACACCAGGGAACAAAACATATATCTCAGATCCTTCCTCAAAACATACCTTTAGCACAGTTGGCAAAATCCTTGATGTGAACACGACAATGAAACGGATATTTGTTGGAGTGTATTTGACTAACATTCGATATGAGGACTCTGTTTATTAACAGCAGTATGATGGCTGTAACAGGCCCGTTTCAGTGATGTGTTGAGTTGTGTTGGAGACCAGGGACTGAGGTGAGGACACACTGGGCCGAGTGAGGGGTGTAGAGGCTTGTGCTGTGTGTCTCAAAGCCATCTCCCCACACAACCTTTGATTCGCTGCGTGAAACCCCCCTGTGGAAGCTTTTTCTGTGGATTCATTTAACGGTGAAAGGAAGATGGGGTTTCTCATATGTCCCACAGTAAGGCAGCGGGACAAAACACACACTGTAAAACATATTCAGTTGCACTCAACGAGAACGGCTGTAATAAAAGAATCTCATTCAGTAGTCGAAGACATTCTTCTTTTCAGTACCTTCATACCTTATGTTATTGTAATCTATGGCATGAGGTATTTGAGAAAATAATCTTTCTGTCATTTATAGTCTTTGTGGTTAGAAGCAAAATTCAAGAGTACAGTACAAAAAAACAAGCACACACAAACAATTCCAATCATTTCAACAGGAATCCACATGACCAGGAATATCTCATGAGAGTGAAACATTTCCCCACGCAGATATAACTTTGGGTTCAAGTTTGTCTCACAAATGTCCTGTGACAGAAAGCGACTTTGTGGACTCCACTATTAACAATGGACCTTTTTTGTAGGCAAAAATCTGCTTATGTGACCGCATCTTAATCAGAATTAAGGCAGGATAGCATGCATGCTTTGTTGGGAAGCATCCCAGAATGCACAACAATAGAAATAACCAAGCCTGCAGACAAGGCGAAAGAAATACAGTATAATTCATACTGAAAAATACTGGTCAAAATTGTGTAGTGTAATTAAAATGGATTATTTTACCAAATAGCTTAATGTCAAACATAACTGAAATGAATAATTCATTCTGCCTTATATAGGTAGCTGCCTATGTAGGTAATGCACAGCAAGGCAGCTCAATTGGTTAAATATAGATAGATTATAGTGCTTGCACGGCAGCATTGTATTGATATTTGCTATTGATATAAGTTTATATTTATCAGTATGGTTTGAAAATGTTCTAAACTCCTAACCTATTACTTTTAATTCTTATAATCACAATAAATAAGCAATAATAAGTATACAAATTGATTGTAATAAGTACAATCAACTTGGATGTTTACAGTAAGTCATTTCAACTTAAATTATATTTAACCAACTTATTTTGATGGGTTAAAGCAATGTAAAAACATGTTGTCATAACTTATTGATCATATTTTTTTTTACAGTGAAATTAATTCAGCCCAAATTATGTACAAAAACAGTTTTTTTATAATTTCAGTCTTATGCCTGGCTCACACTACAGGAGTTTTGAAATCCTAACCGATTTTTAAATCTGGTTGCAGCACACACTTTAGGAGAATCTTTGCAGATGTTCTTACCTCAAATCTTAAACATGCTCATACTACAAGATTTGAAAATCGCGGCGCATCACACACTACAAAATGTTACTAAGATTATCGTGCCTGAGGAAGCGCCTCACGTGATCTACGCAGCAGATCGGAAGCGGGAAAGCGGATGTAAACAAAATGGATACTGTAACACGAAAACTTGCTGTATCAATAATGATCGTTTGTTGTGAGAAAAAACAAAAGCGGAAGAATAAACGAGTATGAATGAGAAAATGGTTGGGGAGACGGACTGAACATGGATTGTCAGTTCTTCAGAGAGAAATGCAGGTAAGAAATGTCTGTCACTTCCGTCTCGTCGTAGACTTGTTTCCTATTGGTAGGGACAGTACTGACGTAATCACAATCTTGCTCATCCCGATAAATATCAAACACGTTTGATATGATCGGGGCGAGCCCGATTTGTGTGAGAGCAGATCGGGTGGGGCAAGATTCAATCTGTGAACGCCTCACATTACCAGATAATCTGTGCCGAACATCGCAACCAATCGAGGTCCTCGACAAGATTTTTTCTCCGATTCTCGGGAGGGGGAAATCGGGCATAAATCGGCCTAAAAGTCCTGTAGTGTGAGCCAGGCATTAGGTTGTGCTATTGGTCTTATTTTCTTACACCTATTCGCACATGGAATAAATGCAATTGGAGGCATTAAACCAAAACCTAAAATGCCAAAACTTTAACACTAGCTGCTTTGTAAGAACTGGTATTGTTTCAGTAAAATAAGAGTTATCGTTAAATGAGATATTGTTTTAATATTGTTTACCTCTGGATTTGCAGGGTTGAAAGCCACATTCAGGACTGTGTCAGAGTGTCTCTGGAGCTTATGGAGAAAGTTGCTGCTGCGTGTGTCATATATATAGGCCTGGAAGAAAGGTTAAAGGACAGGTTGAAGGTTGAAGTCTCAGCACAGCACATGAAACTTATTATCAACATCAATATAAGCAAAAAATGCTTGCCTCATTATGCATACACACTCTTTGTAAATAAACTTTCATACACTGGCTTCAGTGTCTGAGAGCAAAAAGTAAAAAATGTTGAAGAGGCCAAACACGCTACCTCATGTTGCATGCTATATTTGTGTTACCTTGTAAATGTGCACATCTAGGGATTACAAATGTACTGAGAGAAATATTAAAACCTGACTATCCGGGTAACAAAGATAAACAGTATGCATGGGTGCATGTCTAACTATGGAATCTTCTTGATAGCATTTGGGCAGTATTTTAAAAAAGGCACTATTTCCAAGCTCAGTTCTATGTAGTGTTTGAAGCACAAAGCTTAAAGGTATGTGATTTAAAAACATTTTTTATACTTATTCAGCAAGGATGATCAAAACTGACAGTAAAGACATTTATAATGTTATAAAATTGTTTAGTTTCAAATAAACAGGAATAAATTGTAAGGTAACACTTTACAATAAGGTTTCATTAGTTAACATTGGTTAACTACATTAGTTAACATGAATTAATAATGAACAACGTCCACAGCATTTATTAATCGTTGTTAATGTTAACTTCAACATTTACTAATACATTATTAAAATGAAAAGTTGTATTTGTTAACATTAGTTCATACACTGTGAAGTAACAAGAACAAACAATGATTATACAATGTTTGTAACAATGTTAACAATGACTGTATTTTTCATTAACTAACATTAACAAAGATTAACAAATACAGTAACAACTGTATTGCTCATGGTTAGTTCACGTTAGAACTAACGTTAACAAATGAAACCTTATTGTAAAGTGTTACCAATTGTAATAATATTTCACAATATTAATGTATTTTTTGATCAAATAAATGTAGCTTGTGTGAGACTGAAAATCTTTAAGACCCCAAACTTTTGAACGGTAGTATAATTTTCTTCAACCAGGGTTTACAGGATCATTTACAGCAACAAATGAATGAAAAGGTAAATAATGCCATAGGTGAGGCAGAGAAAACCGGCCATTAAAAAATCTGCCATATAGATAAAAACATGAGACCTATCACAGCAGACTGATTGGGTTCCTCCATATGTTTCTTATTCAGTCCTCGGAAATACATTGAGAGTGTTCTGGAAAAGACACTGTTCTCTGTGCCAGAAAGAAGCCAGAGATCGCTAACAGGTTTTTGCAATATTCAATTATGTGTATATTTAAGGCATTTAGCAGATGGCCTTATCTAGAACAACTTACAAATCAACTTCAGCTTCACGTGCAAAACTGACATGGTCAACAGATAGGAAGCCCATGAGATCTGCCAACACTGTGTCCAAAAAAGACGCAATGTGACAAAGCAATATGCAATAAATGCTTCTAACGGTACATGTTCAATATTTTATCTTAACTAGCTATCAATGGAATTTAGTCAATGGCTTGCCTTTATTTATTTTCTCTTGACATTCCTCTACTTATTTTTTGTTTTTAAATGGATAGCTCATCTAAAATTATATCACATGTATATCCAAATCTATCTTTATTTCTTCTGTGGAACACACAAAAAATATTTTGAAAACCTCTCAGTGCTATATTTTGTCAACACAATGAAAGTCAATAGGGTCCAAAGTTGATTTGGACACAGAAAAAAAGAAAAGTTTTTCCCCTGAAGAAATTCTCTGACATAAAGATTGGGTAAATTATCTTTTCTTTTTTTTTTGGGTGATCTATCCCCTTAAATTACTAATAGGTAATGGCAAAACAGTTAAAAGCACAATTTACAATGTGGTTAAAAGCACAATTTGCCATGTTTCCATGTCCTCACTCCTATGAGGTCAAAATCAATCATATTTTGTTGATCATACTTGTATTCGTAACTTGTTATGGCTAAAAAATAAGGCTTGGGATTAACGCAGTAATGAGATGGCGATGAAGTTCTTTTTTCTGTGATTGTCTTATGAAATATAAAATGCATCAACAAATTCATCAGTCTCAAAGACAAAACTACTGTTCTCTCCATTCGGCTTCCAGGAAACACTGGAAAGCAGGCGGTGCTGTGAAGATCTTCTCAAAACTGCTTTAGTGCCGGCGATTAATAACAGCTATCAACACGCACATATTATTCCACTGACTTGAGCAAAGACTAAAAACACATACACAAATAGAGCAGAGACGGCAGTCCTCCCACACTGGCAACGAGACACATGTGGAAAAGTCATTTGATTGATTCAAAAAGACAAAAATAAACATTCAGTTCAAAATATGGATTATAAGAAAAGAGAAAGTGGCTGCTTTAAATGGTAAGTTTGTGTGAAACCTGATGATAATGCTATCCAGCTATGTTTGAGAATAAACCAAAGAGCATCTTGTGCTTCATTGGAAGCAAGAACATCTGACCATCCTTATAAAGACATTCACGATCAATTTTATTTGATTGGTGACCTAGAAATATTGCTGAATCTTAAATATTTATCTTTGAATCCTAAATCTAGGTCATTCATGAGCATTCGCAAAAGCCAAAACCCACTATCGCGAGTCATTTTTCATGAAATTGTTGAGTAACATCCACAGTTTTTTTTGAAGGTCAATGGGACAATAGCTCTGTAAAATACTATTTATTTTTCTCAGAGCTCTTTTAACAACAGAACACCACGAAAGTATGAATATCCCACTGTTTTCCTCATATGAGTGAATTGTTTTGACAATCCTGGCAAAGGACACAAGACATGGAGAAACTCAGCAGTAAATGTGATGCAGCTGCTGGATATGATAAGAGATACTCAGAGAGGGAGAAATAAAGAGGTCAATGGAAAAAAAGTGGTCTGTCTGTCTGTCTGTCTGTCTGTCTATCTGTCTGTCTGTCTGTCTGTATGTCTGTCTGTATGTCTGTCTGTATGTCTGTATGTCTGTCTGTCTGTCTGTCTATCTATCTATATTAACAAAGACATAATTTACTTTTAGCTGTTGAACTAGAACATTTTCGCAATTTGAAACGGTCTTTACATATTCAAAGCATTTTCATAACTCCAATAAGAAAAAAGAAAAAAAGTACTGACTACAAAACCTGTTCTTACCTATAATGTGAGAAATGTGGTGTTCAGCGGTCCTGAATGGCGGTTTTATTACCTCTGTCAAGATACACAGGCTCACACTGGGCCAGAACAGGATTATCTGATTTACAATTATGCTGTACATTCTGTACAATGCTTGTGAGAAATGTAGAGGCACTATGAATTATAGGTCTTATGAATTATATTACACCTTGTGCTTATCACGACACCGTAAAACACTCCGCTTAAGCAAGAAGAAACTATTCTCAACAAACACAGCTGAAAGAGACAGAGGCGAGGGTTACAGGACATTGTAGCAGAAGATGTATTAAATGCACTCACACAATGGTCCTCCGAGCCAGTAGCTATGAAGCGACCACAGGGTGAGAAGGCCGCAGTGCAGTGATGACAGCGGTTGACATGGCTCTCATAGCGGCGAACACACCTGACAGAGATGGACAGAAAGAAAGAAAGAGATATGAATTAGTTGAGTTTTGTGAATAATTCTACAATGTGGCAAATTTACATTTTTTTTTGCGGCTGCTGAAACTGGTTTGCTGGTGCTTTGTGAATAATAAGTGTTTGACATTAAATACCATACGCTAAAGTGGTCCAACTTTGCCCATTATGCTTTAATTCAAATATTTATCCAATAAGATCCACTCCTTTGTCTGTAAAGCAGCTGGAAAAACCACATCTAGACAGCATAAATGACTATTACCAAATTTGAACACATTCACAATATTCACATTTGACTTGACCAGTCAGAAATGGTTATCTGAAAGAAAGAAAGAAAGAAAAAAAAAAACACTCAGGAAAGTCATAATTCCTTAAAGTGGATCTGTTTAAAATCAGCTTTTCATTTCCAGGCCTTCTTTTGTCTCTCTCTTTAGACATCACCTCCTTTAGAATGTAAATATTAATTTAGCAGATACCACTCATCCATAGCAACATACAGCACCATATTCTGGAACACTGTGATGACTAAGAAAACATCAAGTATGTCCAAATACACAAAATAATTTTCAGTGGAGAAGGGAAACACATCTGGAGCCAGTGATTTCTCTAAAGGTGCTATCAAACAGTCAGGATCCATGTTTCATCAATGGGTTACCTACCATTTGTCAATATGTATACTGTATAGATTGAATAAAGGCTAATCATAGGACAGCTTTCTGGGTCAATGTGGGTAAGATGTCCCAACATGGAATTCAAACACATGCACATTCATTGGGAATTTAGGGTCTGCACTTTGAGCATCCACAAATTAAAAAGTGCTATTTCAAAATCCACAGATGGGAAATTACCCGTAGAGCTTAACCCTAATGAGATCATTATGCCATTATGGAAGTCACAAAAGGGGCATATAAATTGATTTAATGCTAGCCATAGCATCAGCCTTTATGGAGAAGCACAACCATAATAAATTAACTATTTTAATGAGACTACATAGACTGCCAAAGCATGCATTTCTGTCCATGCAATAAAAAAAAGCTAAAAATAAATAAATAATATAATAATATAAAGGTTAAAATAAATTGGACTGCAATAGAAAAAGCATCATGGCACATCATGGAAGAGCTTGCCTGAGGTTCTTGCTCATCCCATGAGGTCGGTTGTTATGTTCACTCTGATTGCTTTGCACGCCTTAATGAATCTAGAGTGTTTTTCTGAGGATCTGGGTCTCAATTCCCATTCTGTACAAGCAAGGTTAATCTGCTTCTCATTACGAGGAAAGATTATGCTTTAAGAGAAAGAATAAACAAATTTATTGTGTAAAGCCCACATATTTTCTTCACATTTAGTCAACCACCAGAGCGGAAACAAACAGGATGCCAACTGGAGAGCCACCACAGACTGCAAGCACCTTTAAAAATCAGAATGAAAATACCAAGCAGTAACCACCAACAGTCACCTAAAACAACTAGGCTACATAGAAGCGTGCTAACAACCACATTACAGCATCTTCTCTGAATTTGGTTAAACCCTTTTCAAGAGGTGGACTTGAATGACTATAAAAAAGCTGCCTGGGGACATCGCCATGATGGCTGCTGAGTGACAAGAGATGATTTTAAAGGTCGCAGTTATTTATATTCATTCACTGATTGATTTGAGGATTCTTTCTGTAGGTAACATAATAATACCTGTAATTACTTGTACAATGTAAACATTTTTTTGTTGTAATTAGCTCTCTCTAAAGAGTAACTTTCCTGAATTTAACTTGAGATAACCCAAATATCCAAGTTGTCATTATAGAACTCCACATTTCAAGTTGACTAAACTTAAAATTGTAAGGCAGTATGAACACTTACTTTAAAAATGTTTTTTAAGTTAAAGTTACTTTTTACAATGTACCAACACGAATTCACCAATAAATACTTAATAAGGCTTTTAAAAAGTTTTTTAAAGAATACATTTAGGATGTACAAACACTGCAAAATGCTTTAACAGTGTGTTGACTGAGTACCAGGGTCCCACCGGCGGTGCCCTGACCTCCTGTGCAGCTGAAGACAGAGTGATGCTTCATAAAAAGATTTTAGAAAGTCTTCATGAAGCACTTCAGAGTCTCCATATTTCTCATACATAACTCAAAATCCAGAGGGCTGCTGCTCTCCTCTTAGTCTGAAATTCAATATAATACTGTATACCTATAAAGGAAGCATTTTCATTGTCATATGCAAAACATACAGAGCCAGAACAGGTAGAGAAGGGTGATGTGGAAGATCACAAGCCTCAGTCTTCCAGAGCTCCTTGGCTTTTGGCTGAAGGTTTTGTCTTGGCCTGTGGAATGATGTCACTTGTGCTTTAAATGAAGTCTTGGGGGAGATAAATCCGTTTCACGTGCTTGAAGTTGGAGCACTGTTAAAGAGCCAGCCATTGGAAAAATGGAAAATACACATAAAATGGCTTGCACTGAAAGACTTCATTGCCAGACCTCGGTTTGTCAATGACTGCAGACAAATTATGTCACTAATTCTCACATATGCTCCCGTCCATGTTTCCCGTGTTTGACCTGCATTTATCTTTAGTATTTTGTCTCAAGTGTTTTTCATGGTTTCCTCCCTGTGACAATTTTCCTTTCTCTTTTCCACTGGAACTAATCCTTCAAAGAAGTGAAAAAATATTCTATCCAGCAAGTTGTTTTTAGGCAAACCATTTTCCTGCGGCACAAGAGTGGTTAGTCAAATGGTTTTTACAACTAAGGTGATTGGCTCAAAAACATATCAAGTGTAGCGTCAGTTCTGGCAGGTCACGTTAGTCAAGCTTGCATCAGCTGACTCTCAGCTGACCCACGTCTACCTATAGGAATACGACGCCTGTCACTGTATACATATATAAGCTCCTTCAGTGTTATCAGCAGCTATGGCGTTTCTCAGGAGCAAATTACCCTCCTCCATCCCCAGCTCCTCTCGTCAGTCAGGATTTGGCATTCTGATTCCCCTTGAATCAATTATGTTGTACTTTAAAATCTTGAATTAATGATATCTGCAATACATTCATGTTGGTTCTGTTCCGTTTACCCTAAGGCCGTGTGTCCACCAAAGCGTTTTTAGCCAGCTGAAAACGCTAGGCGCTCTGCTGAAGACGCCTAGCTGCGGGCACTTGAGAGCGTTTTGGCAGCGCAGTTTTTTTTCCAGTTGAGACGCATCGTTGCTATGATACAGAATATCCGTTGGTCCGTGTGGTATTAGTCCCGCCCCTCCTCCACTGTGATTGGACGGTTGGCTAAAAAGTGACAGTGATGAGCGCTGCGTTTTACCCAAAGTTGAACATTCTTCAACTCTCGGCGACCTGTAAAAAACGGCGAACGCTCAGCCCTTGAGCGTTAAATACCCACTCAGCACCTCGTTGCGCTCCTGGCGTTCTAAAAACGCGGCGTTCCCATTGAAAACAATTGAAAAAACACTCCAGCCGCGTGAAAAAACGCTTTGGTGGACACACGGCCTAAGGGGGGTTATTGCTGCTCTCCCTGCTCTTATCCATGCTAGGGGATCTCCTGCCCAGAACAGAACCATACCACCAATCCAAACTGTATGCTAATTGTCAATCGTATTCGGCGATAGTGGTCCTGACAGAATTTGTGATTTCGAAAGAATTCGACTTTGTTCGTACTTCAGGGGGGTCATGTGGCAGGAGAAAAACTGCCATTGAGATGAATGGGAATGCTATCGGATAGCTTTCTCTAGGTATTACAAACCTCCTTGGGGAGGAAAGTGTCAGTTGTGAAACGTACAGCATGTTTGCATAACATATCAAACTCTTTTATTTTAAAGCAGAGAATTCATGCTTCGTTAAAGAAGTTAGTTTCTGCAGGGATGGATGAAGTTGTTATACGCTCCTGACCAGAACTTGACCTGGAACTCTGTGCAAATATTTATCAAGGCAAGTAAAAAGTATTTGACACTTTCTCGAGTTTTCAAGTAAGAGCAGGAAGATCTAAGATCCAAGCATAATATAATAAAGGATGTATAAGTATAGAAGCAATTCATACCATTTCACAGAGTGAGAGAATTTAAAGTCAAGACAAGTCTTTCATCACTTACTTCAGCTGTACTTATAAGGGAAATAAAACTGAATGGAGAGGATCAGGTGCAGAATATCTATGGATATGAAATATCACTACGTTCCGACAAAAAATATGTTCAGAGTCTGGAACGTTCTGCACAGATTCCTGTACCTGCAGTTGTTGTCTCTGTTCTAGTTTTGTTTCTACCTTCACAGGACGACAAATGAGTCCAAAATGCTTTTTCCACCCTGATGCATTTATGGAGTGTTCTTAAAGGAACAGGCCACTCAAAAATACAAACCTGTCAACATTAATCTCCCACTCCATCACTAATCTCTTTTTTTTCCAAGCCAGTGTGGAACAGTAGATTTTTTTGTTGTTGTTGAAGAATATCCTGACCACTCTTTTCCATAAAATGAAAGCGAATGGGGCTGGGTATGTCACGGGACGGAGGAATCAAAAACGGCAGGCAGAGATGAGGGATCCAAATGCAGGGAGATTTTAACGAAAATAAACAATCATAAAATAATTCAGGGACAAAATAACAGTGAGAAAAACAAAGAAAACACGGGGAACTGGAGATCAGACCTGCATGACATCAAACAATGTCCGACAGAGAGAACCAGAGAAAACAAGGCCTATTTAAACAGAGGGGTAAACGAGCTTAACAAGGGAAAATGACACACCTGTAGCAGACTAATGAAAATGGAAAAAAAACCCTACAAAACTACAACCTGGCCACAGGAAAGAACACAGAAACTGGACACAGAGTAACTACAACATAAAAGTCCCACAGAAGCAGATCTGACAATGTCAAGAGGATTTGATAGCTAATAGTCTAAAAAAGATGACAAGTTAGTAGAAACTAATAAAAGCTACAAGAAAAACCAGGACAGGGACAGAAACTACAAATACAAGAATATGTGCTTAAAGTTACAGACTCCAAAAAATGTGTTTGCAACATCATGGGTGAAAATATGATATTATGTTCTAATTCTATTACTTTCAAATGATACATGGATAAGAAAACACTAGCACTATACAAGCAGAAAATTAATTTGAAACTAGAATTAATCCAATTAATATTCAATTTAGAAGTACTACAAGGTTTATTTTTCAGATAGCGTTGGTTTCGGTGTCTATTTATCTATATATTTAACGTGGTCGTATACAGACCAACGGGGGACTGTAAAAGAGACAGCATTGCTGAATTCACTCCACATAAAGCAGAGTGGTTACTGTTAGGTCAACTGCAGGGAGGGAATTCTTTCCAGAGTCCTTTTGGCAGAGGGCCGGGCAGGCTCAGCTTCTAGAGAATCTGGAAATTTTGGATTCTTCGTTTGAATGATGTATGTACCTTTCTGACTGCCCCTAATCCTGGTTGTTCTGAACGATCTTAAGGGCATTATGTAATGGTAGTATCCCGCAAGCCTATAAACAACCTGGGATTTGACTGTTATTCACTTCTCTGAAGGATATGTAATCAGCGATTTACTGAGGTGACGGCATGAAAATGTATGCTGGAAAAAACATAACTTGAGCAACATATGTAGAAGGCCAATTACTCAACAGCCAATTTTAAATCATCATAAATTTTAAAATGGCACAGAAGTAGACATTTCATGGTCGACTCAAAGGTGATTTATAATAATGTTCTGTAAGCCTAAGCATGGCAGCTAACTCAATCTTTAGAATATTGTAATATTTATTAAAAGATAATTGCATAATTCAACATTTAGGTGTTGGTAAATGGGGTGTTTATGCAGTCTTGCCCTCTAAAGGTCTCAGGAAGCCAGGGAAAGGAGATGAAGGGCCTACCTAGCTGTGCGCAGGTCCCACAATTTCAGACCGTCCGTTATGGCACTGCTCAGGAAGAGATTGTATGATTCCATGGCCTGTGTACAGAACAAGGACCCCTGCAATAAAAGAAACAGAGGAACGAATCACACCAAAAGAAATTGGCACAATAAAAGGAAAATATGCAAATATCCTGAATGGGGAAACTGACGTTCTGTTCAAAAAGTTTGGGATTCTCAATATTTTTGAAAGAAGACTTTTATGCTCACCAAGGCTGCATTTATTTGATCAAATTACAATAAAAAAAATAGTAATATTGTGAAATAATATTATGATATAAAATAAAACATTTCTGTTTTTAACATATTTTAAAATGTAATGTATTCCTGTGATCACGGCAAAGCTGAATTTTCAGCATCGGTGTCCAGTCTTCAGTGTCACATGATCCTTCAGAAATCAGTATAATATGCTGATTTGGTGCTCTTTTGAATGGTGGTGTACCTGATTGCAAGAAAGATGAGCACATGACATTTATTTGGTCTAAAGTACCTAAAGTATATAAAACTACTATCCTAAATAAATACATGCTTGCAGCATCCTTGTTAAATGTAGTTGTCATAGCTTTTGACCGGTCATAGAAAGTGACATGAATTTGGCAGGAGATTGCAAACAAGCTGCACGTGTACGCTGAAAGCGTGCAGACTTTCCAGAACTGAAGTTCTCTCGAAAAGCCAGAAAAGTCCACAGAATGGAAATGTTCGTCATACATTGTGGAAGACCAGTCAAACCATCTCTCTCCAGCCCTAACACAAATAAAGATGGTTTAAAGTGTCCTGCGTGATTACTTGCACACAATTCATCAGAAATATTCTCTACGGATGTAGCTTTAGAAAGAGGAACATGTTGCCCATGCACGGAGGAGAATGTAGAGTAGCTGAGAAGAGAAAAAGTTTGTTGTAGCTAATTCACAGCTGGCAGGAATTCCCAGTGATCAGCTCTCTTGATCCCTCTAGGCGTCTCTAATGCATGGGCTTCTTGTTGGAGGATCCCATATGCATGTAAGAGCCAGGTTGTGTTATTGTGAAGAGATCAGACTCACAAGTACAGCAGACAATGTGTAGCGTGACTGAAGGTTGGTATGCTGGTATGGAAAGTGGCCGCTCAGGGAACGTGGGAGAGTGCCCGCTAGCTAAAACCATTATACCGCGTTAGATTAGTTATTCCAGTCCACTGTCCACTTGTGTACCCAACTAATCTCAGTTGACCCTCTCAAACTGGGGAGTATCTGGGGCAGTGAGTCTGCAATTCACGTGATACAATGCTCTCACGTCATACAAGACATGAGAGCGGAGGGCAATATACCCAACAAAAGCCTTAGTTTAACCTGTTACATCTCACATGTCTGGTAGTATGAATTTTCTGATACTCAATATTTGAATATACAAATATAAAAGAATGTTTCAGTACATTTTGTAGCAACCCTCGCAGCAGTAATTCATAAAGTCAGAACATTAGTGTAATTAGTAAGTAGCAGAAATAATGGCTGTTTTTTTTTAAACAAATTAATACTTTTAATAATTAAATTGATCCAAAGTGACAGTAAAGGCTTTTTCTGTACATTGTTACAAAGAATCCTGATGGTTTCATGGTTTCCACAAAAATATTAAGTAGCACATCCATTTTCAATTGCCAATGATTAACTTTTGTGATAATAATAATAAGAAAAAGAAATGTTTTTTGAGCATCAAATCAGCATATTAGAATAATCTCTGAAGGGACACTGAAGACTGGGGTAATGATGCTGAAAATTCAGCTTTGATCACAGAAATAAAATACATTTTACAAATATTAAAATAGAAAACAGTTATTTTATTTTGTAATAACATTTTACAATATTGCTATATTTTTTATTAAATAAATGCGTCCTTCATGAGCATAAGCGACTTAATCTTACTTTTATGTAAATGGAGTGGAGTCCAATGTCAGTCCAACAGTTTCACAGATGCAAAGGGATAATATGCAGATGTTCATAAAACATCACCCTCAACAGACAGAATATGCTTACCCAACATGCTTGGCTTAAGCGAGATCCTCCCTCAACTTATTTCATGTTTCCGTCCTAATCTGTAAACCTGAGGGATTTAGACCAAGATACTCAGCAAGATAAATGGGACACGCGAGGCCTACAACTTAGGCCCACCTTGGAAAACCTCACACAACTGTGGTTTGGATTATCCCAACTAAACCGGTGAACTTTTATCCTTCAAAAGAAGAAGACATCATTTCTTGCATAACGTTCCGAAAGGCCTTATATAATGGGAGGACGGGAGTGCCAAACTGCAGAGAAAAATTTGCTTTGGAAAATGAACTTGTTAAGCAACTCCCAACACGAGCTGAATCCGTTCATTATCTTTCACTCCCTTCAAGGATGCCACACATTAAGGTTGAGGTTGAATTTGGATATTCAGAATAATCTACTTCTTCCTGACTACACTGAGCTCCTGTTCAAAGAAGCCTGAATAAAGTCATATCTGGGTGTGGACGGTAGTATTAGTATGGGGCCCCATTTCCCCTCAGTATGATTTCCCAGCAAACAAAACTCATCCAATCAGCTTCATTAACTATAATTATCTTTAAGATGAGGGCTCAGTCAGTATTTCCTTGGTATTGTTTCTGAAAGTGACTTCATCATGGTTGCCATGGATATGAGGTTAACCCAAGAGCAAAGTGAGTCAGAAGCAAAGCATATTACTTTGGGTTTACAACAAACCCAAAGCACAGGCCAGACACACAACAAAAATACATACACAACCCGCAAACAGCTTAAGTGGTTTGTAATTCCAATTTTAGTGTTGTAACTCAAGGGTCCCACCAGTATTGAGTCGTGTGCACCTTGTAAATGACCACTGAGGTCAGACAATTCAGAGTGAAAAGGACACTGGCCTCTCTGCAGCATGAGCGTCACTGCTTTGTTTTTAAAATGGTGGTCACAACAAAACAAATTCTAGAGGGTTGAGTAAAAGGCTGGTGGTACATACTTGCCCTTGATATTAACAAAAATACACGAACATTCAAAAGGTTAGCCAGTAAATAATATTTTGAAAGAAGTTTCTTATGCTCACCAAGACTAAGACTGCATTGATGTGCAGAAAATACAGTAAAAACAGTCTGAAATATTCTGAAATATTACTATTGAAGAACTTAAAGGAGAACTCCGGCGCAAAATGAACCTTTGGTCTAATTACACATTGTTACCTAGTCAACCGTTATCTGAGATTTGTTTTCATGATTATCGAATGTAAATAGTTTTATCTCTAAAATCAGTTTAGCCTATAACGCTAGTATAACGCTAGTATATGGGGCATTGAGTAATGACAAATAAAAATCGCTTGTTAATACCACTAACAAGGTTCAAAATAGCCCCACACTAACACGGTAGCATAATGAGGGTCCCTACCTTCAAACCGAAGCATTGAGAACTTTGTCAGTGTCCAGACAGTTTAATAAGAAGATATTTTATACATACAGTCAACTTCACGTATACAGGCAGAAGCCATCTTTGAAAAACAGTCTCTACCAGTCGATCTACGAATGCCGATCCAAGTGCGCTGGACCATATGAGATTCTACACAGTTCAGCGCACTTGGATCGGCGTTCGTAGATCGCAATCATGAAAACAAATCTCAGATAACGGTTGACTAGGTAACAATGTGTAATTAGACCAAAGGTTCATTTTGCGCCGGAGTTCTCCTTTAACTTATTCCTGTGATCATGGCAAAGCTGGATTTTTCGTATCATTACTCCAGACTTCAGTGTCACATGATCCTTCAGAAATCAATCAATCAATATGCTAATTTGGTGAAAACAGTTGTGCTGCTTAATATTTTTGTGGAAACTGTGATACGTTCCAGTATTCTTTGATGAATAGAAGGTTCAAAAGAACAGCATTTATTTGATTTATTTTATTTTATTTTAGCATTTGCTCATTTTCAAGTCAAAACTGCAAGGACAATATTTTTCAGTAATATACGATTACAAATAAAACATACCAAATAATTTAAATCACTTTAATAGCTAAATTCCTCTCATTTTTTTTAAATATAATATACCAGGAATGGCTCCTAAAATAATTTTTTTAGACGTTAAATTGGTTTTTAGTTGCCAAATAAGAAAACTGTAAGGATGATTTAAAAGGTAGTAAAATATTTGTATTATCCGGCGCAGTCAGTCTCTGGAATGTTTCGGGACACTGTACACATTTTGAAGAACTGTATAAATGGGCCTGTTTACACCCGGTCCCTTCATGCGTTGGATAGCTATCTAATTTGTTAAAACAGTTCCATTTACACTTGGCCACATAAATGTGTTTCAGCAAAACAAATATACATCCAATCTTCAATTCCCGCTCTATATGTAAATTTAATAGAGGTCACGTCAACAAAAGTAACAGATATGAGCTGCATTTTATTATCTAATTTCAAGATCAAAGGCCGCAATAGGAGGTAGTGCAGAAATGTATTATAAACACTGTTCTGTGATTTACTAATAAAACAGCTTAGTTACTGAAAAGTTCTAGCATATAATTCTTAGTAACTAAAACCCACCACTTCACTATTAGTAGTAGAGTGACGCTGCCATGTAGAATTAATTCATACGCAATCTTTCTCCCACTAATACATTCATAGAAATGTAATCTTTACTAATGCTACTTTATCTGTATCAATTTTAGAACGAGCAGAATTATGTGAGAAATATAACGACCCGAAGAACTGATAAAAACAAGCTGTATTGTCGGAGCAGTAGCCTTGTGGGCAGCACTGTGTCATATGCCATAGCTTTGAAAAAATAAATAAATCTGAAGTAATTTAACCCCTAGGTTATACCATGTCATTCCGCTTTATAACACGCCCTCACACAATATTACATTTTTTTTGTTGTTGTATTTTTAATCGAATAAATGCAGCCTTGGTGAGCAGAAGAAACTTCTTTTAAAAACACAAAAAATCATACCGATCCCAAACTTTTGAATGGCAGTGTATGTCTCCCTTATTTGTTTTAGGTCTTGGAGTCTTTACTAATGAGCTGATGATGATAAAGTATGTTTGATTAGTGAGTAATATAAACGTGTACTGTTTGGGGGACCTTCAGAAACAATGATGGGAAACAAGTGGTCTACATACAACAATCCCTTATTTCAAAAGAACAAGGAAAATGACATCATATGGTTTTATTCTCTTACCTTGTTCTGGGTGAGGTGGTGGACGGCTCTACAGTGGGCATCAGGGATCTGAGTGGCTATACAGCCCTGGTTCATATCGAACACCTGGATGGAGCGGTCAGCGCCAGCAGCCAAGATGATATCTGATATACTGTGGTTAAAGAGGTACGGTTAAGTCCTGTCACCTTTAAAGAAAACCAATATGGTTAAATAACAATTTTCTGAATAGTTCATGACTTTTATAGCACTACCAAAGAGGGCATGAGATTACCCTCTACATTATAATCTGTACAAGCTTTATTATTTCAGAATCCTAAGTACACGCAACATTTCATCATTACGCTGATGTGTTCCACTGCATGTGCTGCAAAATCAGGCCAACTACATTACCTTACGCAAGGATAGGCTAAACTGAACAGACTGCAGTGTTCAGAACATTTATTGCTTAATAAATTACATGTAAAACATTTAATAAGGAAAAGGTTCGGACACACTTCTCAAGAGCTTAAAAAACTTTAGATCTAAAAGCATATATGTTTAAATGCTTGAAATTCAGTTTGTTGCCAAATATAAATGTGTATGTAAATTTACAGTCGATGTATTCATATCTACCAAAATCTTCTATTGCTCATGCAATGACACCTTCAGCTATCGCTTTTTGAATTGTGCAAAGCATATATTCTCCGTCAGGTTTTTTAGGATACAGGAGTAGAAGTCATTGATCGCCGACATTGAAGTGATGTCTGTTCCTGACTTCATGCTTAATTTACTGGCCAGTTTGGACTTGCTTCTTTGCGTATACCTGTGTTATAGGAGAAGGAAGAGCAAAAGATTTTTTAAGCACTGTCCATAAAGCTAATGATTCTGAAATATAAATGTTTCTATGGATAATAACAAAGGCCAAACCTAAACATAACCCTTACACAACAATATTATTGTATTTTTGAACAAATAAATGCAGCCTCTGTGATTTCCGAAACATTATAAATTCTTACCGACTCCCAAATTTCTTTTAACAGTATCAACTGTGATTGCATATGGACCATTTTAGAAAAATATGGAAGAAAAAAAAGAAATATGCAGTCTTTATATGAGTAGCATAATGCTGAAAAAGCTCTTGTGCACATAATAATTCTCTGTAAGAGGGATAGAAGATGTTCCATCATAAATAGAATATGATGTGCAATATCTGGCTCATGTTTCATTTCCATCTCTTCCAGGGATTCCCCAACACTTGTGTTTAAGCATATAAAGATAGGGTTTCTTCTCCGAAATAATTAATGGGTTCTCCACTGACGAGAACTCACCCTAACAGACATCCATACTGTGACCATGACCACAACCAAAAAATACACAGAAATGATACACAGCAGGAAGCCTGAAGTAGGTGTTTGTAATATTAAACAGTGTTAACTAGAGTTTAAATTAGGATTTTGATATATGGCTATACATCTGATCGCCTGGCATACTTCCAGTTTTTACATCCCTCGAACTGAGCCTTGCTTTTGTCAGACCCGATCTTCAGTTATTGTACGGTCATCAGTACCCTGCGTTTACCCTTTCTCACTGTCTATGCTTGTGTGTGTGTCCCGTACCTCTTGATGTCATCTCTTGTGGTGTCCAGATGGTAAAGGTACAGCATTAGATTTGATCCTGACGCCAGCAGTAAAAACTTGTCCAGATAATAAAACTGAGCCGTTCTGATGGGCTTTGTGAACTGCAAAAGCATGAAGTTAAACAAACAGTGCATAAATAGACAGTCAGTAATTCACATCAACATCGCAGTTTATTAATAGCCTTTAAATAAGTGCTAAGTGCATTCATATGACACATCGTATAAATTACAGCACCATATCAGTTTAAAATATCAAGATCTCAGTCATTCTCTCTTTTTACCAAAGATGGAGTGTGAAGAGATGAATGAGGATAGAGGAACATTGGAATGTTGTTTTTTCTGTCTGGAAAATATGAGATTATTGAAAGTCAATGAGAGACAATTTGGTGAGTGGAATATGAGTGCTACTGGATATTTAGCGTATGCAAGTACGTGAATGTGTGTAGTTTCTAGCTCATGATTTAAAGCATCGTTGCCTTCCGAAATGTGCGCAGTTGCTCTATTATCATCAATACCACAAGGGCCGATATTAGTGTAAACGGTCTGCTTTTATTATGCCATTTAATTTTTTTTTAAAATCTTACTTTTTACTTATTTTTATGCTACCAGTCAAACCTTGACTCCTTGTCTGCAATGTGCTTGCCAAACATTTGTCCTCGTTTGTTTGCATATTTACTATTTCTGGCCAAAATGACTCAAGATTTTCTCTTTAATATAAATGACACAAACACTGATGCATTGGGTCATATTTGGCTCCACAGATACACACACAGGTGCACAAGTCTTGAAGACTGGGTGGGAAGACACCAGAGAGAAACTGTAAGCCAGAATGTGACCGAAGAAAACTGATTTGAATGAACTTCAGTTGTGTTGGGAGTTCTGGGAAAGAAGGAAATTAGGGTTTAGAGAGGTCTGCAAGTGTTTAGAGCACTGATGTGACTTGCACAGATGCTTTGATGTTCCAACAGAGGAATACTGCCAAGACAAACACTTCTCACAGGAGTACGCATTCAAATGCAAATGAATTTCTTGAATCTTAAAACTTTTCTTCACATGCTTTGCTCATTTGTTCACTCTGAGCTGGGCTTGACTATAATTATAGGTACTGCAAAAGCTCAGAACTAATATAAACTTTTAAATTGCTCATGTCAGTGCAAGGACTGTATTTGGCTTAATTGTTGATACGTTACCATGGTCAGAACAGGTTCAGAAGCACTTGCAGTCCAGATGCAAAGGGTGGGGTCCTCAGACGTACTCAAAAACCACCGCCTGCTATGACTCCAGCATACAGTGTTCACAGCCTTACTGTGCCCTGCAAACAGAGAACAGCAGTCAATTGAGGAACAACATATCTCTAGTTTAAAATTCGGATGCCAAGGTCCCCAAAAATGATGATCCCCTTGCAAGGAACCCTCTACTAAAACTATGCAGGCAGCTATGAAACTATATTAGACTAAAAAAAAAAAAATAGTACCGGTAAGCCTGAAATTATAAAGACAACATTTCAGACATTTAATTTCAGAGCATTCCTGTCTAAACTCTCCACAAAAGCATATGAGGACTGGACATCTGTTATTGAAATGAATGACATGAACTGTTGAGTGACAGGAGCTGAAAACACAAAAATATGTAGGCATATTATGATATATATAAATTGCAACACATGTGTGAACTGTTGTTACGCTCTTCGTTGTTTATAACAATCCCTAGTCCAATGAAAAGAACGTCTATTGCAGGGACAAGAAGGGCCTCCAAATATCAGAATTGCCCAACTGTCAGTTTCAGCTGTGCTGTCAGAATGGCACGTAAAAATTCAAATACTGAATCAATTCCTTTGCGGCCACTCGTTCAGGAAATGAAAATAATAGACATGCAAAGGAATTTTACAAAAATAAACACTACAGATCTGAAGCTCTCCCAACTACCTGTGTAGACAGCTGGGTTACCGGTGAGTGGAGAGTTATACAACAAAACCGAACTGTCTCCAAGACCACACACAAGCTGCTTTCCATCTCCTAGACACAAAAATAGAAAGTTAACAGACAAAAACGAAGGCATAATTAGTTCAAAAATGACGCTCCTGAGGCGAAAGTCTAAAACTAAAGCACTAAAGCACTCTTAAAAACAGGCGTGCACAACTTTATTGTGTTTAACTCCAGGAGTCTACTCTGATTTGCTGCTGCTGCTACAGTATATTGTATCTTTATGTGAGACCACAGGAGAACCAAAAATGCAAATAATCAAAAAGCAAATGATCGTTAGCTACTGCTATTAAGTGCTGTTGGTCATGCATGAAGTTGGAAAAGAAACTGTGTGCTATGCAATGTTAAGCCAATAAAATTACAGAAGGTTACTATAGTGCTATAGGGTGCTATAGGGTTACACTTTGTGTAGAAGAAGTTTGACCATAAGAAAAACTCACATGCTTGAAGCCTAGTGTGACCGTACCATTACTCACCTGAGTACTGTAGAGAGTTGACTGTGGTTGGAGTTGTGGAAACCATTAAATGAGTGTAAGGCATACTTGGTGCTTCAAAATGTGATGGGTACTCATTTAAGAGGCCTTTTCTGTTGAAAAACAGCACGTACTGTAGATTTCAGCAGAAGCTACAATGATCTTATTGAGTACTGCTGCATTCTTGAGACTCTGTTCTTAAACTGGCAAAATACTTACGTATTTGTGCTAGTTGTTGAGGCAGGGTGGGTTTTCTTCTTAATGTTGGTCTTTGGTCTAAACATTGTCCGACTATAAAAGAGATATATGCTATAGTTTATTGTCTAATTCCTGAAAAAAAAAACCAATAGAACATACTCTAGTTTTCATACACAAGGTACTTGAACTGGCCACAGAAACCACATTTGTGATCTGCTTTGAGATGAGAGCGATTCTACTAAGATGGTCCTTAAATACATCATGAAGATACTTCCCCAAGGTCCTCTTGTTCCTTCACTACATAATATTGCAACAACAAAAAAATCTTAAGACAAAAAAGCCTTTCAGTAAAGTGAGTCTGAGCAGGCCTGTAGGTTCCGTGGAAACGGAATTAAACAGTGTTTAAATGAATATCATGCAATTGACCTCAGATTAAACTCCAAAATTACAGCATGGAAGATATTAGGTATGAGTACAATTAGAGTCATTTGCTGTAAGTCACATTTCAAAGCTACCAGAACACAGCCTGAGTAATATTTTTTATAATTCTATAGAACTTCTTAGTCTATATTAATGTTGTTCCTAAAAGGAAGTTTTGACATATTCCCCATTTTATAAATATCTAAAACTCTCATTACACACACTGAAGGGATGAATTTCACACATTTTCTAAATGTTGTACTCAACAGGGAGATTGATAGCTTACAACGTTCAAAGCCTGAAACCATGCAAACCTGAAACCGTAAAGTTTGTTAGACTTCTGTTCTGACCCTAAAATGCATTTCTCTGTGTCGTCTACTGACTTACTGAGGAGCTGCATTGTATCCTGATGACTTCACTTGTGTGTGAAAAACTAAAGCCTGATCCTTCACACTCTTCTGACAGCTCACACCTAGAAGACAAAAAAGAGAACAGGTCAGTCATATAATTAAGATCTACCTATATGTAGTCTGAACATTATCATAATCGTGTGGCACCAACACTATAGTTTTAAACAAGTTTGATAGATGCTTACTAAAGCGTGTAATAACCCAACTGCTGTTTAGCTATTTTCATAACTCTCATTTCACTCGTCAGTCTCTTTCCACTCACATAATAAAATATGTTTTTCTTGCCCATATATTTATTTATTTGGTAAGAAGCTCTGCTTGATACTGTACAGTCAGTTGGTTATTATGGCAAAATATACCCTTTCAGGATGACATTTTATTTGGGTTTATTTTGTGATACTGCACAGTTGACTGTACATTTTACCTGACTAAAGAGTTATTGACCACAACATTTATACTAATAGGAACTTATTCAAATAAAAAGTCATATTACAGTAAAAAAAGATGTCATATGATACAAATCACAACCTGAAGAACTGACATTTTTCCAAGTTTCCTTCTCTTCAGTGAACTCATTTTTTCCAGCTCCATTAAATCTAATGCACACTTTTCCAAAAACGGTTCCTCTGTCAACCACAGACTAAACGTATATTCTGAAAAGGGGCTTATAAATGCAACTGCTTTCTAAAGCAGAGTGTTCAGTCCTGCTCCTGGAGGGCCAACGTCCTGCTGAGTATAGCTCCAACATGCCCCAACACACTTGCCTGGAACTTTCTAGTAATCCTGAAAACCATGATAGCTGGTTCAGATGTGTTTAATTAAGATTGGAGCTAAACTCTGCAGTGTAGTGGCCCTCCAAAGCCAGATTGGACACCCCTGTCCTAAAGGCATCAAATAGATAAGGATTAAAATCAGTTAAATTCGTTATTGTGCGTTATTGTACTTTTTGGACATTATAAAAAAGGTCCAGTAATAAGTTCAGTCAATAAGGAATTATGTACAGTATTCTTTCATAGCTCATACTTATTTCTGTGGTATCCCAAATTGTTTCATTTTACATTGGCAAATGGTACAGAAACAGTGTACCAAAGAGAAGTAGTGGTTTCGGTTCATTGTCAACAAACCACATCCTGACATAACCCATTCTTCAAGAATGTTACTCTGTTCTGAGAACAGTGATCAGCCTGTTATCAGACCTTTAATCACACAGACTACACTGCTGGATCTTGACTAGTGCATGTCAAACCCCAGCAGCAGGAAGAAAATGAGTTGTCCTAGTTATGGTATTGACTTAGGCCCCAGAAAGAGCTATGGAATAAATGTAAACCTCTGAGGATATGTAACTCTAGTAAGGAAGAGAAATAATGCCCAGATGGAGATGGAAGAAGAGCCTCCCTTAAGGGAAAAAGAGTAATGATGATGATGGATTGCTTTTACATCTATGAAACATATAAGAATCATTATTCAGTTAAAACACACACTAAAAAAAAAGTGTTCGCAAGGAAATAAAATAGCTTTAAAAAGTATTTTAGAATTTCTTTGATTTATTTTAATTTTGAGAATAGGAGAGAGAATGTAAGTACTACTGTAAGTCAGTATGTGGGTCACATATATTACTGTACTGTTTTTGCTGTATTTTTGATAAAATAAATGCAGCCCAAACTTTTCAAATGAAATACCACATAAATACGCTGCCACATTTATTTTTATGGGTACATTTTTAGTCTTTTGAATAATATGCAGTGATGAATCATGCAAATTAAGACCAAGATCATGTGTTAAGAAAATAAATAGGGTCTATTCTGATTTGATGTTGGATTTTGTGACATAGTTTGGGGCTTGTCTCTTCATTCTGTGGTTATCAAAACCCTGTATCTGTGTGACTTCAGACACCAGATGGCATCAGACTGTTTTACTGAAGATAAATATTTAAGAGTGACATTTTTATTGGACGGTTTACTTTCCATGCATTTCAAAAGTATTTCAAATAAACCCAAATATCTCAAACTGCAGTCTTTAAAGAACACTGCTGTGCATAATGACAAAGTTATATTGTGGTACAGACCTTTCGCCAGGCTAGAAAGATTAACATCTTGGACAGTAATTTGTTAGCTTCATAAATTTTACCTTAGAGGGGTGTCAATAACACTAAAACGCCACCAAAGGTGGTGATTTATTTATTTGGCAAACGTGTGTGTGTGTGTGTGTGTGTGTGTGGTTTTGTGAACTCCAACCTATTTTTCTCTGAGGTTTTGAGTCCTGTTTCGCCAGCTCAGCATTCAGAGGGGACATAGTCATCAGAGGAGAGCTGAAAAATTGCGAAAATAAAGGAAAAAATTGCAGAAACTCAAGCGGGGAAAAACAACATAAATAGACTTCTATTACTGGAAATAATAAAATACAGAATTTTCCATTGTGGTAGTTGACTCATCAAGAACAAACAATATATATACTAAAGATAGTTCTAGCTAAAACCAAAATCAAACAATGAGTAAATTATTCTTGAATGTTGTTTAAAATGATACTCTGCATATCCTAAATCCAAGAACCTCCTGACCAGTGGCTGAAAGATACGTTTTGCTACCTGGGCACGACTGAAAGATGCTCTTCCACAGAGAAGCTCTTCGCCATCCTAAAGCAGAGCTCGTCCAGCCAGGCACTGTTAACCTCAAAAAGGACGACTGAATTCCCAAATAGAGAGGACACCAAACAACACATCTAACCAGAAAGAGAGAGAGGATGAGGGTAGTCCTTATGTCATACTGTGTCGTACACAGACAACTTTCCTCCCAGAATGCAAACCACAGTCAAACCTTGTAAAAACTTTACATCTTAAATAATCCGGGCTTTTAGAAACTGTAAACTGCTAATTACAGGGCTGTAAAAATACCAAAGGTGCTATACATGTGAGCTCTAGAGTGGCCTAAGGTTAACTATGGGAATCATTAAAAAAAATAGCAAGTACAGGACTTCTATGAAGGTGATCCTCACAGTTTGCCTTTAATATGGAAATGTATTCTGTTAAAAAAATCATCATAAGAATCTATCAAGGGCTGTACAGACAATACTGTAAATCAATCAAATATTGTATGTGTATACACAATGCATTCTTTTACAGACACCAAAAATGTAACACAGTACTTACGTTGCCACCATGTCCATGGGTGATGTCCCATGATTCTGCTATTGAAATGCTAAGCTCACCTGTCAGGGGAAAATGCAAAACTTCAAAAGATCTGAAACTAATTTAGATTTAGAGATAACCAGGCAAATATTTAATAATTACTGTATTTCTGAGTGTTTAACCAGGGGTCAGTTGCATCAACATAGTCATTATGTTAAGTCTAAAAGAAATGGGAGCTCTACCGCAAGTTCTACCGGGAAGAATCTAATGTCACGTCATTCATTAACCACAGATCTAGCCAATCATCACTCGACATATGAGTATAAGTCCGGTTAACACCAATTACTACGTCCGCAGATGCTGATGCCGGCGTTCAAACAACTGTTAAATAAATCTTATTCATACTTTTTTTTTCCTCCTGAGTCTTTCTAGTAGAACTAATTTGACCATAAAGCAGTTAGTTAGGGGTAATAATGAGTATATTTTTCAGTATAGTTTTTAATGTAACTGACATAAAAAAAAATTATGACCAGTCTCAGTCTTGAAGAAAAATATTTGATGACTAACTTGTAAGACTAGTCTTAGCAGTTTACGCAACCAGCCACAGGAGAAATTAGTGTATTTGAAAGAAGACAAACAGACATTCTTAACCCTCTGCATTTATAATGATGGTGACTTTTTCACTGTTTAAATGTATTCCTAGGAAGCCACTGGTTATAAAACAAATCATAATGTTTATACATATTTTTTAGGTGAATTTCATTTTGAGGTTGCAAGATTTTTACCAATGTTATCATTAAGTGTACAAGTACTTACGCACTGACTTTCTAAAGTTTCATAATCCTGGAATATTCCAAGTTAGAAAACCCAAACCCTAAATGGTTTTCTCATAGCAGCCCGCTGACACTCTAAAGTTTTGTTAGGTTATGCCGAAAATTATTTATCTATCATTTAGCTACTGAACTTGTTGTAAAATGCATAACATTCAAATTGTTGATCACTATGACCTACTGTTGCATTTATTTGTATTATATTTATGCTATTTAAGTGAACATTTTTTTAATGTGTTGTCATTTTCTACTAATAAACATACCAGGAACTGAGATCAAAAAATAAAAACAGGTCAAATTGATGACAAATGGGCAAATTTGAACCTAAAACATGTTTAGGTATCTCCATTCCAAGAGTTAAGATAAAACCTATCATGCCTTTGAGTGGAAGAATCTTGAGAAGCTCTGAAGTATCCAGGTCAAGCAGATAAAGCCCATCAGAACTTCCGATCCACACACAACTTCCTCTATGGAAAAAGTACAAAGAAGAGACTGTTTGCCAAAAGACACTAAAAGGAACTAAGGCCTGGTTAATGTAACTGAGTACAACAGAAAAAGAAAAGAAAAGTAAAAAAGATCTCTATTGTATAGGCCTACTGTTATCATTCAAGTCTCTATAATATAGAACATCTATATGAAAGCCTGTAATATTGAATTGAGACTACAGTGGCAGACTCTATTATTAGAGATTGCACAAGCTTGCTCTTAAGGAAAACTGCACTAAAGCTTTGAAAACTTGATTTAAGTCAGTGTTCAAACCTCTCGTATTGCAGTGCAAATCATAAAGTGGCAGGGGTCAAGGGTCATCTCTCCTGTCTAATAAACTAGAGTTGTTGAGGTAACATGTTGTTTTCTAAGAATTACTGGGACAATGTGAAGAATTCATGCACAGTTACAACTAAGTGTGAGTGTGTAAAAGAAGAAATTAAATTAATATATTTTATATTGTAATACAAGTAAAGGTTTTTGTCCAAGTTGAAAGTGGTTAGTATTAATGCTTTAGAAAACAAAGTAATTTTTGTGACCTTGCCATATTCCAGCAAAGACTATTGGGGTCTGCAGACATTCCTCCAACAGTGTTTACAAAATTTCATATAATGACATGATTTTCATGTCATGCCGCGCATTTGTGTTCACCTCTGAAGTCAGCAGGGCCGTCCCAGGCTCTGTTGGTGCCCTAGACGAGAGTTTAGATACTCTGACTAACTAAAACACCTATGATTGGCCATTGTGTTCAAGAGATCAACAGACATGTCTGTGATTGGCTTCATTGCTCAACGCTGCAAAAACACATAACCTGCAAACCCTACAGATGTCCTCTGCTTCCAACCATCTTGTCATAGCTGTAACTGTAGATTGGACAGCATGAAACCAGAGCATGAAACCAGAAACAGGGGTATAATGACTTCTTATTGTGGTATATGCAATCTAACCTTCCCATGTCTGCCTTACATAATTTCTCACCCCTGAAATACCACAACTGCACAACCAGATAACGGTGAACAACAAAAACGGGCCAAAGACATACCCCTGCTGCAGGCTAGCATGGCTTGACTGTGGTCTCTGTGCCCAGATTCTCAGAACAGGCTTTGTTGTCTCCATTGTTCCTCTCACATCATTACGAGTCATTCCTAACAAAGCACACAGATGAAGCTTACATTGAAGCAGATGTATCGTTTTCCACAGTGAGGTAGGCACATGAAAAACAGGAGTCATACACAGTCTGAATTGTGGCATGTGGGTTTTTTCTGACCATCTGTTTCATTTTGAGGTGGGTTGATTTTCCTGAGGTTTCTCTCATACTTCTGTTCAAGCTTCGAAAGGTCCAGTTTTGTCACCAAGCGACATTTGTGGTCCACAAGGAGAGTGTAGCACCAAAGCTTGAATCACAGACATTCCAACATAAATAAAGCAATATATGGATTACACAAAAGAGGCTGAAAGTGTTTGTGTGTGTGTGTATGTATATGACTCACCTGTCCATCACCAGACCCTGTGATGAACTGACTGTTTTGCTCCATGAAGAACAGACTAAGCAGTGGATACGCTGTGAAACAGAAACATCACTACATATACTCTACATTTACAATGAGTGAAGAATTTCAATTTCTGTTGTATAAATATTGGTGTTAGAAATTATACACCAACCTGATAGAACAGCAGATTCAAAGAGAATATCCCCCTTCCTCACATCCCATATCTGTTACAAAAAATAAAGCCATAATATAAAAACATGTATATACTGTATATATATATATATGCTCAAATTTGATGGGTACAATAAGTTGTTATGACCCCGGTTTTACAGACAAGGCTTAAGCCTAGCCCTAGACTAAAATAAATGTTTGAGCTATTTTAACTAAAAGCAACTTGCACTGACATATCTTAATATATTGGGCCCTATTTTAATGATCTAAGCGTATAGTCTAAAGCGCAGTGTATAGTCTAAGGGCGCAAGTGCACTTAGTCCGAATCCACTTTTGCTAGTTTAACGACAGGAAAATGGTCTAAAAGGGTTGTCCCTATTCTCTTAATGAGTAATGGCTGTGTTTTGGGCTTTAAGTGCAATAAACCAATCAGAGTCTCATCTCCCAATCTCTTTAATTCGCGGCATGGCGGATTCGCTATTTACATGGCGGAATTTTATAGTGGAAAGACCGAACGTGTCTCCAGAGCGCAAACGGATCTGCTCGTGCGCAAGGTAAAAGTGCGCAAGCATACCATCTACGGGACAAGCCGGATTCCTTCCACCATATCTTTATGAACACAATAATCTTTTACATTGTAATCCTTTTATTTTTAATATTTGACATGTTTGTGTGCGTCCCTGTGTGTGTAATCAGCTAAATGTATGCGTGTTGTGGACCCGCCTATAGGCGCACATTACAAACGCGCTAATAACTAAAAAATCAAGTCTATTTCAGTTGCCTCAAAATAGCAACGCGCCAACAATGCACCCGAACACACCTCGTTTTCAGACCAGCACACCCATGGGTGCACAAATGCATTTGCTATTTAAACAATGTGACGCAGGACGTGAAAATGATAACTGCGTCAGGCTGAACTAGTAAAAAGCACTTGCATCACGCTTGGCGCTGCATTGCGCCAGGTGTAAGATAGTGGCCATTGTCTGAAGATGCACACCAGTAATGTTTTTTTCTAAGGCATGTTTATAAAAGCTACTTAAATATCCTAATTGAACTAAGGCCTAATCCTGGCTTAATCTAAGCCCTGTTTGTGAAGGTTTAATGCAGAAGACATTACCGCAAGTCTATGTAGATTTGGAGCTCAAGAAAAATGTCCCATTATTATCAATGTTTAAAACATTTTTGCTGTTATTTTTTATATCTATATCCACATTTCTTTAAGAATTCTTTGATGAATTAAAAAAAAATCTTTCTGACCCCAAACTTTTGAATGGTAGTACACAATAATAATATCTTAGAAAATCCCTATTTACAGGTTAAGCCATGCTGTTCCGGCTTGTATCGCATCTGTACCTTGAATGTTCTGTCTTCTGAGATTGAGATCAGAAGATTAGCATCCCATGGACAGAACTCTGATGCAGTCACAGGACCAAGGTGAGCTTTCAGCACTCCAAGCACTTCCTCTTTCTATAGGAAACAGATATACAGTGGCCTCAGGTTTTGTGTCTTTATTTATCTTAATGGAAAATATGTTTATTGTTTTATCATTTCATTGAAAGGTGTTTTAGTACATACAGCAAAGACTATCGTATATTCTTAAGCTAATCATTTTTTTTTCTTATATACAAGTCAGAAGTCGATGAGGGGTTTATTCTGATTTTTTTTCGTAAACTGATTTACTGCTGGTTTCATGTGAGTATTTCAAGGTTATCTCTCAAACTTTATGGGCTGGTCGATCACAGCCTGAGTAACGGAATGTTCTGCATGCAGTCTTTGTTCAGCGTTTCATCTGGAGATGGGTCAAGAAGGCATTTTTTTTCTCTCTTTTACCGTTTCAGCATAACTGCTTTTGTTTTCAATTCACTCAACAAAAACGGTGTGCACTTTATTTCATACCTCTGCATTCAATAGAACCACTCTGTAGCCTGAGCATGCTGCCACTTTCCAGCTCAGTGGACATAGTGACAGATGCACCACCCTGCCGAGCAATGTGCCAACAACTCTACCAGAGGCAATTACACCTGGGACACACATGTCATGGTTGTGAGATAAAAAAAAATGACAGACAGAGAATAGCAACATTCTTAAGGGGCACCATTTATATTTCTGGATGTTTTTGACTCCAGAATACAGATAAAAGTATTTTTATAGGTCTATGTGCGCTTATTACCTTCTTTGATTTGTCTGTAGCAGCGATGGATGTCCCAGACAATCACATAATCTTCAGAAGCACTACAGAGGATGAGACGATCACTCACTGTCCCAAACACCATGGCAGACACATCGCAGTGGTGACCAGTTAGTTCCAAGGGAGACTACAGGAAACATTCAAATTAGTTAATCCTAAATATATTTTATAAAAATACAGTATTATTGTAATAACGTGAAATACTATTAGTATTTAAGCAAACTTAATTTCTTTTTATTTTAAACATTTTAAATTATTTTAATTGATCCCTGGGATGTAAAGCTGAATTTTCAGCATCATTACTCTAGTCTTCAGTGTCACATGATCCTTCAAAAATCATTCTAATATGCTGATTTGGTGCTTAATTTTTAATAATGGTTCGTATTATCAATGTTAAAAAAGTTGTTGCTGCTTAATATTTTGCTGGAAATTGTGATAATTTTTTTTAGGATTCTTTGATGAATAGAAAGTTCAAAAGAACTGCATTTATTTGAAATATTTTGTAACATTATAAATGTCTTTTGTGTCACATTTGATACATTTAATGCATTTTTATATATATATATATATATATATATATATATATATATATATACAAAAATGACAATCCAAATGCCTTAGAGTATCACAGTTTCTACTAAAATAAGCAGCACAACTGTTTTCGACATTGATAATGAGAAATGTTTCTTAAGCAGCATATTAGAATTTCCAAAGGATCATGTGACATTGACAACTGGAGTAATGGCAGCGTTGCCATCACAGGAATAATGTACATTTATAACTATATTATTTTAATTTGTAATAATATTGCACATTATTTTTTACTGGATTTTAAATGCAGGCTTTAGTGAGCATAAGAGATTTCTTTCAAAAACATTAGGTTTAATTTTGGCATTCGTTGAAAATAGATGTAAGTGCAAAAGACCTCCAGGTTGTTGTTTTCATAAATCCTTATATTCTTGCCCTGCCATGGGACAGCACAGTGGGAAGGGCAGCAGGTCAGCTGCAGGTGGGACACTGGATTATTGCAAGTTACAGCGAACCTCTCAATAAAATACTGCTCTGAGGTCACAGCAGCCATGGAGTACCCAATAGTCACCTGAAACAACACACAACGAGAAGTCTGAAAAGAAAACAGTGCTTAAGTGTTCAGCAGGGAAGGATGACATCGAACAGGCCTAGTAAAAAGGCAGTGTTAGTAATTACTAGTGTTACTGGACGGAGGTTTTAAAATAACAGGCAATTGCCAAGCACACAGCGCACATGACAGATTAATGTAACATCACCCCTCCCTACGTCAGCTTCAGTTGTAAACTCATACCACACAGGAGTTTGCCGAATTTGAACTCCCAGCCAAATTATAACCCCCTTGTTGAGGCCGCTACCTGGTTACCTAATCCTAACCCCACCACACCTAACCCTAAAAACCTAACTATACTGGGGACTCAGGGGGGGGGGGGGGGGGGGGGGGTGATTAAGATCATCGCCAATGATCTGGCGAGGGACACCTGTTACCAATGCTAGTGGGGAGCGCTCATTTTTAACTGCCGTCAAGAAACCGGTACTGTTAATCTGGCAATTCCCAACGCCAGCGGATCAGAGCACTCTCAATAACTGCCTTATTCGCTGCCCATTGTTTGCCTGTAAATTTGACTATGCTCAACACAATTGGATCAGAGCCCTGCCAGTGCTTTGGCATGTAAAGCCTTTTTACCATGCCATACCATACCATGAATGAACCTAGGGGTCTGTGTAGACCTTAATCTGCCCCGATGGTGTCCCATGAGATTTTTTTATAAAGCATTAGTGGATAAGAAAACAAGTTTAGATGTTTGATAAACTATCATATATGATAGATTTTCCATCATTATGAGTAATCAAACACGACAACATTAAATGAATCAAGCTTGAAAAACAGACATTGTTAAACAGAAATCCTTCTTGAATGTGTAGTTTACAACGTCATAATTTGAACATAATCTGTTGAATTAAATGTATGGGTAGGCTATTTGTTTTATGAACACTTTTTGTTATACTGGTTGGATCTCTCTTCACATCCTGATAGCAATTAATAATATACGTGGTCTAGATATTAAAACATGGACATATACCTTCTGTGGGAAGTCTCAGGACAAATACATGTTCGTCCAATTATTGCATTCGGTCTGAATTTGGGAGCTGTAAACAAACAGCAGTCATCTTTTACAGTTCCTCCTGAACCAAAACAACTATAGCTTATACTGCATTCACATCATGTTGCAACCATAATTACAAGATGGTAACCCATGATGTCCTACCTGGAGCTGTTCACGTCCTCAGACTGGGAATTATCCATTTCTATGACAACACTAACGCTGAATTGAATCTGCAGCAGTCAGGTGGTACATGTAAGAGTAAGTTGTTTATGTTCATTATTATTTTAATGTTAGCCTATGTGCTTAGAGATATGCCGTCTCTAATGACACTTTGCTGAATCTGCTCTGGCTGTGTGCAACCTGCTCGATGTGTTTTTAATGTATTTAATAGGGGAAACTGAGAAAACGCGAGTAAAACAAACGATTATCAGTTTAAACTAAAGGTTGGAATCGATATAGTGTTCATGGATATTCACATGCAGCCAGGAATTGTGTTTCCTGACATTTACATGTGCCTGATTTCGACTCCAGTCCAGGGAAATACATAAAGCAAATTTGCCTGTGAACACTTTATATAAATACAATATAGGTAGGTCTAAATCTGGATCACTTATATATCAATATCATCAGATCATCCAGCCCTAAAACTTAAAAACATCCAATTATGCAGAATATATAATGGTAAATAGTCTATTTAATTGACGAGTTGATACAATATATAACAATACAATATATAGGGTATGATTTTACCCCTACATTCAGCATATTGACACAAAATTCTCACTGCAAATCCACCTTTCGCTGGCTAGAGTCCAGTTTTTTCTATAAATTGCAGCGATCCATTTGCTTCTCCATTCTGTAGCTATCGACAGTTTGTAAAAATATACCTCAGATTTCTTGTCAAATCTAGTTGTAGCCTACAGCCAATAGCAAAGCTCTTTCCCGTTTTAGATGTGGCGTGCTTTATTGTGTGTTTTTCGCAGCATTCACACTGAAAACCAATGCTGCCGCTCAGTCTTTTTGCCACTCAGTGGGCGTAACCGCGGTCTTTTCGGCCGACAGTGAAATCACGCGCATACCCTCCATTGCTAGCCACAACGAAATTGCCAACCCTACCTTTAATATTCAATTCATTGGAACAAAAATTTAATATGAATTATTAACCTTAATTAACACAAGTGTAATATTCAATTGTGTCCCACATTTTATGAACACCACATTATTTTCCTCCAATATTTTTTTATTTAATCATTCCTTACAATTGTGATAAGACAGAGGTAACCTCATGTAATTTGAACCAATGATAGAGAATGCAGGAAGTAAATAATTTCATTAAATGTAACCCCCCCCCCCCCCCCCCCCCCCCAATTTTTACACAAATTGTCATTTTGACTGTATTTATCAGTCCTATTAACCAAGTTACGTTACTGTACATAATTTTTTTTTCTTTAATGAATAATAACGTTATGCTTAGTAATAACTATAAAATAGCAAACTGGTCCCATTTCCCAAACTAGCTAACGTTAGCCCTTGAGAGAAAGCTTAATTTAACGTTACTCTTTAAAAAAACACCTGCTTTCGCTGACCATTTGTTGAAAACTAGCTCTACGTTTTTTGAGTTATAGGCCGTGTTTTGTAACTTAAGTTACACTGTCTGAATTCATGAAAAGTGCCAATGATATCGCTTCAAAGGTACGTTAAGTTTATTCCGTTCATCACTCACCTGAAAGTTAATTGTGTTGCTGGTTAAGTATTACGAATGCGACCTTACGGTTTAATCATATATGTGTAAGTAGTAACGTTAACTGAAGTTCAAACATTCGTGCATAGTTTTTGGCCTGTGATGATCCAGTAGCAATTGCGTCCTTGTTGCTTTGGAAACGGGATCTTTTCGGGACGGCACACCAGAAGGGACAATTGCTAACGTTTGTACGGTTTGTACTGTTTAGATCAAGATGTATGATTATAGTCAGTCAGTGTACAGTGGGGGGAGATGCTGATACGACACTGTAGATTTGTTGGAATGTTTGTGTCTCTGGCTTATTCCAAATATTTTTAATGTCTATAATAACAATTAATGTTGTTAAAGACAAGTCTAATATGAAGAACAATAACTGACGAGTTGACTGATTGATTATTCTTGGATACATCTGTATTGTTCGTAGCGCAGCAGATATGTAGCCTCTGATTTTGTATTTACACAAACGACCCAACTAACACAAAATTATTGAAAACCGCAGAGTTGGAAACAGTATTAGTTTAAAAAGACAGGGAATTAATATTCTGTGCAATAATGCCCTCTGGTGGTAAACTGCAGTCAGTCAGTCAGTCAGTCAGTCAGTCAGTCAGTCAATGCACATTGAAATTGAGTTACAATGGAAAATTATAAAACAATAAATGAAAGCAAAAAGATAACATGAATAGTAAGAAACGTCAAAGATTAACAGGTTCTTTTTTTGTAAAATAATATATAAAACATGGAATTTGGCTGGTTAGGTTATTGTATATCTTAATCTAAGATCACTACAAAAACCTTTATAAAATGGGAGAAATTTAGGCAATCCACATCTGTGAATAAAAAATTATACATTTTAGCATGTTGTCAATCCTTTTGTGAATATTATCATATTGTGAATGTGAATATGTGAATGTGAATATCATCATTCACAATAACAAACGCCGTCTTTAATAAAGCTCTATACATTTTTCCAATTTTTTTTAGCACAATTTGACAACCATAAAACAAATGACATATTCTATGACTCTTCTGTCGTTTCACGAAAAAAACCCCCACATTTCTTCAACACAAAATGTATTTAATCCTATTTCAACGTTACAAATGCTGAATGGTGTTTTTAGCAACAAAACGTCTGCGAGTCCACGCCCACATAGGTTTTGCGCCAATGAGTCTCAGCCAAACACACTGAGCTATCCAATAATAAAAGCGTTATCTACATATGCATCCTCTTGGACACGCCTTTAATCGCCATCGACCAATCAGTCTATTGCTTTAGTCAGTCAATCCACTCTCCCCGCCCAGTTTTTCTGACGGAACGGAAGCCGACATGGGCCAAACCAGCCCATCCGGATAACATAGACAAACTTGGCAGCGAGCGGATGAACTGGTTGGATCTTTGTTCTTCACAGCTAGACTATCAACCTGTTTATATATTTTTTGCGTATTGTCACTCATATGTATCACATTTATATCAAGATATAAAATACTCCTTCTTTGGACACGCAGCTTCAGCACAGGCAGATACTTTTTGGGCTAGCATATTTTCCTAGTGTTTTTAGTTCATTCTTCCCCCCCACCGAAGAGGTTTTATTGGACCAAGATAGGCGGCGCGGGCACCAAGATGTCGAACCGGATGGTGTGCAGAGAAGCGAGCCACGCCGGCAGCTGGTACACGGCCTCAGGTAGAGCCAGAGAGACAGCGGCCCGGGCCTGAGGTCCGGTGTCCTGCTTAACACCAATGTGTGTGTGTGTCTGGCAGTGTCTCAAATCCTGGTGAGCTGCCTACCTAGACAGCATAACTTAACTGTTCAACACGCTCCTATGATAGCCACAAATGCTGCCTAGATAGGCATCTCACTAAGTTTTTTGACACAGCCTGTGCGATCAGCTGGGTATTATTAAATAGCCGAGATTAAAATGGTTTAATGACAACAGAGCGCGTTTCTTTACATTTATACCCCTTTTCCTGAGCTGACATCCTTTAAAAAACGAACTGGCTTTGTTTTAAATGCAAACTAAAACATGTCAGCTTAATTTAGGTAAAATATACTATAACATTCTGCATTCCAATTCTTCTAATTCTGTCAACAAAAGTGCGGCATTTACTTTGCCCTGGCATTTAAATGGCCATTTCATTAATTAGTTTCTGTTAGAAATAATTTTGAATAATAATTTCTGATTTTCAGGGAGTAAACTAAAACCACTTGCATTTAAAATCATGGGCCATTATTTAAATCGACCAGACTCTTGTGTTTCTATTATATTTGCCTGTTGGTGTTGTGTATTTTTGTGTCTCTATTGTGTGAATGTTCTGTGTGTATCAGCAGCTGAGAACAAAAACAGGCCAGCAGTTAGCGGGTTAGCCTATAGCTTGTGTGTGTGTGTGTGAATCTCTTATACACACACATACATACACACACACACACACACACACTCACACCAACTACACGAACTAATACCACAGATTAATATAGCATCCACACCAACTTTACCCATCCCTACTTTGCCGGATCAGTAAATCCAGATAGATAAACTGCCGCAATTCAGAAGAAAACTGGATTGACCCTGCTAACGGCTAAAGCTATTTGATGAAGTTCATATAACAGCTGTACATGACAGCTATGTTTTTATGGAGAATCAAACCCCATGTTTCATTAATACTGATGTCAAGTAATACTGTTTATTGTTATATTGGTCAGCATTTAGTTGTCCAGTTCCAATCCAGCAAATACAGTGAGCACAGTCAGCACATAAAAGGCTTTAGATGGCCGATGGTGTTTTTCTCTCTCTCTCATGCAGTAACAAAGGATGCATGACAAAAGCCCAGTGCTACACACACAAACACACACACTAGATCACATATATGTATACTGTACAGAAATCAATCTGCTGGCCTTTACATGATGACATGTGTTCTGCAAGCTGCCAACATATTTAGAGATCTTGTTTTGTAAAACAACAACTCCTCCTTTTGCATGTGTATTCTTGGTCTAATTCCAGCAAATAATATCTAATGTAAGTTATTTAAAACAGTCTAGTGGGTCCTTATGTTTTATTGATGGTTTCCTTAGATCCTTAGATAGTTTCAAAATGTACAGACAATGTTGTCAATGAATCTCTCTCTCTCTCTCTCTCTCTCTCTCTCTCTCTCTCTCTCTCTCTCTCTCTCTCTCTCTCTCTCTCTCTCTCTCTCTCTCTCTCTCTCTCTCTCTCAAAATATTTTTTGTATTGTATAAAATGAATTAAAATGTCACATTTGTTGTCATTAAATTGTGAGCAATTAATTATTTTAAAATTTGCAATCAGCCACCCTGCATTCTAAACATTTATAGGCATCAGTCATTAAAAACATTTCTCTCAATAAAATTACTAGTGTTCCTAATTTATTGGTATTCTTCATATGTGCTAGACTGATATATTGACCAGGTCTATATACACACACTCACTCACTCACTCTCTCACTCTTTCTCTGCTGGGTAGTAACTGATTACATTTAATCTAGGTTACATAAAAAAAAAAAATATATATATATATTTTATTTTAAAATACTTGCAATCAGCCTGCTTTTTTTCTATTGATTGCATATTCATATAATGGCAGTAAATCATTCATAATTTAGTGATTCTCCTTAATTCTTCTATTTCATGTTTAAAAAAAAAAAAAAAAAAGCATATCGCTTGTATACATTCAGAAAGTCTCCTAGTTTTGTGAAATTACACACACAGACCAGCCACTAGTCAGGTGGCTATAATTACATGGCAAATTGAAAGGCCACAAAGCATTTGACTGCTGGATTTACAAAAATCATTTCACTTTTAAGGAGTGTTTTCTCAACATTGTAACATTGCATATCGAACTCCTGATGAAAACATGAATTATTATTTGAATTATCACTCAGTAAGTCATTTTACCATGTAAAACTATGTCTTCGGAAGGTATTTGTCTTTCAAACACATTTTTATTGTAACTTTCATTATTTTAAAATAATTTATTTAATTTGACATTTTTATAATTTATAAAACCTGACGTAATGTTGCACTCTATGTTGATAAAAAAATATCAAATGATAAAGAATCCATTTCTTTCTCTTTGTATTTTTACATCAATATGGTACAAGTATCCTATTCAGTTCAATGTGTTAAACGAGTTAGGTCAAAAGTAATCTGAAAGTAATCAAAAAGTAGTCAGATTATATTTCCGAAAATGTGTAATGTAATGGATTACACTACTAACTACAAATTATGACTGTCATTACACTGTATTATTTAATGTAGATATTAGTGTCCGCATCAGCTATTAAATCCATATCGGTCAAACACTAAAATGAACACATTAGCACATTCATCAATATTCAAATGCTCTTGGGAATATCATTCGTGATAATAGTATGATTCATTACAGTTTAGAGATTTGATTAACAACAACTGTTAAAATTTGACCAATTTGGTTGTATTGTTGCTATGCCTTTCCCAGAATCAGCTGAAGTTCATCTGTTCACTGGTTCTCATAACTGTTATCTTGTCCTGTCAGACTCTGATAATAATTTCATTAGAACTGGGACAATGGCACTGTCTGAGACTGAAATATTGCTGAAATCAATATTCAGGACAGCAATTTTAGCTATTGATTCATTTTTGTTTGAATGATTGAAGTAGAGGAGGAATCCACAGGTAAATGCTTTACTATAAAATAGTTTAGCATGTTGTGGTACTGAGGTGATCCTATGATGAATGAATATTAAATCATATAATTTTTTTTACCGCATTGCAGTAATTCGATTTTTTTGTTTATTTTGGTATTACGCCAATGGAAATTAAGGATGAAAATATGTTTAATGACAATCAAGTGGATTTTTACACTGCTGGTTTTATTTAATCTTTTTATTTCTACATGATCACTTATTCCACAATATTTGTCATGAATACAATGCATAAAAAAATCACGATTGTCCTAAATAGTCTTAATTTTCTTAATGCCTTGAAATATTTCTGGTCCAATCAAAGCACTTTCCCAGCTAATAAGGTGCTAAGACCTACAAGATCTTGAACATTATCTTGACAGATTTTGTGGGTTTCACCCTTACATTTTATGTTGTAGATTGTAAAAAGAGACTAGTAAAACTTCTGTTGATTGAATAAAAATGTTTTTATGATTTGGTATCATACAAACTACATAATTTCTGAGTTGTCCAATCTGTCAAATTATGTCTGTATCTCATATTTGCTAATAAGGTTTTCTTCTATCTTTGCGTTTAGGATCCCAGCTTAACGCACAACTTGAGGGCTGGTTATCTCAAGCACAATCTACAGTGGGTCCAGCTAGAGCCATAATAGCACCGTATGTGGAGTCAAACCAGACAGACATCTTTTTTGCTTCAGTTTCCGTTGTGTTTTTGTATTCCTGAACAACTGTCTTCCGCAGGCACGCCGGCTACACCTACTGCGGCGCGTGTGCCGCTCACGCTTACAAGCAGGTGGACCCCTCAATCACGTAAGTGTCCCTCCTGTCATCAGAGCTTCTTTAAATTCTCTGGAAGTAGCCGTAATGTTGAGTTTGCCGTGGGGAGAGAGGTAACCGCAGCACTCTCTTATTCATCAGTCGGAGGGTGTTCATTCTCGGCCCCTCTCACCATGTGCCGCTGTCTCGCTGTGCCCTCTCCCCCGCCGAGGTCTACAGAACGCCACTGTATGACCTGAGGATCGACCAGAAGGGTAAGGAATCTCATTTCCTCCCTGCCCAGTCTCAACACAGAAACCTTGGGAGGATTAAATACGGATTGAATAAGAATGCACAGAAAAAGGTGTTCACCCATATTGTTTTGACTTCTGGCTCATTTGCTCTCAAACTGAGCTTTGCAGAAGTGATTGCAACATTTTCAACTGGTAAATGACTATATTTGTTATTACGCAATAGTTTTCTAATAGCTGTTGTCTTTGACTAGCCTGGAAATCCAGACCTAAATCTGAAAGGTTAATGGTCTGGTGTCGATTAATGAACATCGGCCAGCTCGAGGGGCGGCACCAAGCATGCATTTGAAAATCTCACTGCACGCAATTGGCTAACACTATGACCAATCACAACAATACACGGGGTGACGTATCACTAAGCCCCATACGCTTAGCTACCAGCGGAGTAGTAGTGGGAAGTTCGGATCATTTTACTGACTCGGATCTTTGAATCTCGTTCAGCAAAATGAACAAATCTTTTTTCGAGTAATTTCGTTCATTTCAGCATAATATAATTAAAATGTCCTGTTAAATAGCCCAACACATCTAATACTTAGGAAAATGTTGATTACATTTGAAAAGTTGGGTCCAACTTAAGTCCAGGCTATTGCAGTCTGTTAACTCACCTCACCTCCTGATCCACAGCGTTCTTTCTTTTGCAACTTCAAATTTATCACGTCTACTCTGTTCCCCGCTTCTCGTGTCGGTCTTCGGGTTCGAACTTGAGCGGAGCTAACTGGTAGATTATACTTTTGCCGTATCCGGTCGGCAAAACGGCAAAAACTTCCTTCTTGCAAAGGAACGATTCGAGCGCCGTCTTCTGTTCCTCTTTTAGAGAAAAAGGCAAGTCTAAATCTTTCATTGTAGCGCCCAAAGCCGTTTCAAACAACTGGTGTTCATCCATAGCCATCTTGCAATGTTTACAAATGACTAATGTCATCTCGCCTCTGGCCCGCCTATATCAGATAACCCAATGTGATTGGTGCAGCTCAGATAGAGGGGCATATTTAATGAGCATTATTACTCGACACCAGAGTAAACTCGCTGAGCAAATTCAAATTGTGCTCTCGCGAGAACTCTGGATTTCCAGGGTAGTCTTTGAGTATAACCATGACAAATGTGCAACATAGAATGTGCGGGATAAACTTTTTATTTCATGGTGTTCTTGTTAATGAGGGTTTGTGTAATTATCATAAAGTGCCTGTTCTGTTTGTAACTCCTCAATGAAAGCCTATAAGTGAAAACACAAGGGCTTTAAATCCCCCCGTTTCTCTCTCACGCAGTTTACGCTGATCTGTGGAAAACGGGCATGTTTGAGAGGATGAGTCTGCAGACAGACGAAGATGAACACAGCATTGAGATGCACCTGCCTTATACCGCTAAAGCCATGGAGAGGTAACAAGCTGACAATGAACATCTTAATCTGGACCGTTAAAGGAACAGTTCATCCAAAGCAGTTCATCCATTAGTCACCCTGATGACAAACCTATATGCATTTCTTTCTTCTGTGGAACACAAAGTCACTGGTGTTTCAATGTGTTGTTTTGAAACCTATTGACTTTAATTATATGGATAAAAGCAGTTGAAACATTCTTCTAAATGTCTTCTTTTGTGTTCCACTAAAGACAGTCAGTCATACAGGCTTGGAACAACATAAACTATCCCTTGAATTCATCAGATTCTGTGAAGAATTTATACATTTGAATATATATAATATACACACACACAGATATATATATATACAGGTGGTCATATAATTAGAATATCATCAAAAAGTTAATTTATTTCAAGAATTCAACTTAACAGGTGAAACTAATATATTATATATAGACTCATTACATGCAAAGTGAGATATTTCAAGCCTTTATTTGTTATAATTTTACAGCTTACAGCTTATGAAACCCACGAAATCAAAATCCCAGAAAATTTGAATATTACATGAAATCACACAGTAATTACACAGTAATACCATGGTCATTGAGCCAGGTTTTTGGAAGATGTGAAACGCCAGACCCAACAATGCAGAAGAGCTGAAGGCCACTATCAGAGCCACCTGGGCTCTCATAACACCTGAGCAGTGCCACAGACTGACCGACTCCATGCCACACTGCATTGCTGCAGTAATTCAGGCAAAAGGAGCCGCAACTAAGTATCGAGTGCTGTACATGCTCATACTTTTTAGTTGGCCAGCATTTCTAAAAATACTTTTTTTGTATTGGTCTTAAGTAATATTCAAATTTTCTGAGATACTGAATTTGGGATTTTCATTAGTTGTCGGTTATAATCATCAAAATGAAAAGAAATAAACATTTGAAATATATCAGTCTGTGTGTAATGAATGAATATAATATACACGTTTTTAATTACTGAATTACTGAAAATCTACTTTTTCATGATAGTCTAATTATATGACCAGCACCTGTATATATAATTCTTGTTTGCCCTACTTTTTTTCCAGAAGTGGTTTCACTCAGATATACCTCTCACAATAGGCAAGAAAAGACTATCGCAACTTCCATTTCATGCTGATTTTAAGTGACTGAACGCCAGTGGGTGGGACCTATGATGCGATGATGAATAACTATTCACTGATGTCTTGCTATGGAGACAGTCATATGCAAATGTATATCATCTTTGGAGCTTGATTACATAAATTCTTTTTTATATATAATGAGGATGATGTTTTAAATTCTAAAAAAACCTGCAGGATGCTTTAATGGTACAAAGACCTCGTCGTATATGTCAAATGATCAAAGAATATTTCATTTGAACGCTTTACACTTTTTAGTAGTGTATATAACTTTGGTCACATTTTAGATTAGGGTCCAATACTCACTATTACCTAAACCTTTTTGGCTCAATAAACTCCTAATTACTGCTTATTAATAGTTAGTAAGGAAGTTGTTAAGTTTAGGTATTGTGTAGGATTAAGAGATGTAGAACAGCCAATATCCTAATAATATGCATGATAAAAAGCAACTAGTTAATAGTGAGAATTGGACCCTAAACTAAAAGTGTTACTATAACTTTTGTCTGGATAAAAATCTAAAAGGTAAGTGATTTCTTTGAAGGAACCAAGAATATTAGTGGTACTGGACATATTAACACATTTAACATCATCATCGTTTTTATAAAACTACACAAGTCTCACCCTTTGCTTTTTAACATTGTGTCAATGTTGCGTTCTAGCAAAATGCGTGATATTTGATATAGTTTTCTGTGGTTTCCTCAATGTACCTGGTTTTTACATTAGGCAAGTATCTATCAAGGTTTCACCTCATCTTTATTCAGAAGCCATGAGCAACATTATTAACCCATAGTCCCACTCTAATGCTCATTCATCTCTGCCAGATCCACTAATTATGTTGTCAGGGTCTGTTTACCTAGTGCTGTGCCTCCTAATTAGTTTGCAGTGATGGATGTTCTGTTATTTTATATATATTTATTTTATTTTATTATTATTAATGCAGAAGCCACCAACCACTTCTGTTATGCCATTAAAACATTGCAGTATGTGGGCATAGGAAAGGTAACATCCCCTCAATTTGTTTGATTAGACATTTGGGTATTTTTTTCTCCCAAGCAGAGCAATTAGTTGCTGAGCAACTGTAATATGTAAAAATAAAAATCCTCCACATTACTCTCTCACCTTAGAAATTTGGGTAACTGAAAAGCCTTGCAGAGCTATTGGCATGGCCACTGTTTTAATGAGTGATGATGCGAAACTCATTGGAAAATGAATTTTAATAAACATGCAAATGTCAAATCTCCGTCTGGGACTTGACAAATGATTATCTGCTGTGCTTTGTTTCTCACAAACAGCCATAAAGATGAATTCAGCATTGTTCCTGTGCTGGTGGGAGCTCTGAGTGAATCTAAAGAGCAGGAATATGGCAAGCTGCTAAGCAAATACCTGGCTGACCCCTCCAATCTCTTCATCATCTCCTCTGACTTTTGCCACTGGGGTTTGTGTCCACTCACACATTTACATTTTTCAACTGTCAAAAAACGGAAACTAGTCAATATAAATTACAGTCAGTAATCTGTGAAGAATTTCCTGTTAGTTGAAATGAGATGTACTGCTGACAAATGCTGACATCTTTTCAGCTGTACATCTACTAGGGTTTAGTTCTGGCACGGGTCAGCGCATTGGATCTATTATCATTCAAATGACTTTAGTAGTTCTCGTTTGCGTGTACCAATTTTTGGTAACACTTCAGTTTAGGGTCCAATTCTCACTATTACCTAGTTATTAGCATGCATATTACTAAGATATTGGCTGTTTATTAGTACTTATAAAGCATATATTAATGCCTTATCCATGACCATATTCTACATCCCTTAATCCTACACAATACCTAAACTTAACTACCTTACTAACTATTAATAAGCAGTAATTAGGAGTTTATTGAGGCAAAAGTCGTAGTTGATAGTGAGAATTAAAAGTGTGATCCAATATTTTTTGTGAAAAACACACCATTTTTGTTGTATGCAACATGCATGTAATAGTAACATATGTGGATATATTCATTTTATGCATATAATACGAAAAGGAGCACTTAACACAAACTTTATACAATTGCCAATTATTATATATAAATGATTTATTTTTAAATTTCAAAATGTATATATATTCCAATAATCATAAAAGTGGAGAGTGAAGGCATGATATTAGTTTGGTATAGCAAACCGCCCTAAATCAAGTGTCGCTAAAATGAATGATAACGAAAGCAGCTTGTAATCTTTCAAGGAAGATATGCACGCTTTCATTTCTCACCTCATCTCGGGAGCACAGATATTCTCTCCACTCTCATTCTCCGTCAATGTGCTGGACTTGCCAGAAACACAAGCCGCCTGCTTCCTACATAGACTTGGCAGAATCCAAACGGAAATAAACCTTGTAACTTAAGTGAGTGTTTTGAAATGCTCTACATTGGTAGGAACTTGTATGAATATCCCAGATGGAGATTTTTTTTGGTGCGTCCTTTGGTTAATGATTAATTTGAACTCTTTTCGTTTTTTTTGCAGGTCAACGTTTCCGTTACACCTACTACGATGAAAGTCAAGGGGAGATCTACAGATCTATCGAGCACCTTGACAAAATGGTAAACCAATTTCTATGCCCTTTCCTTCTGGTACCTCACTTAATGTCTGACACATGTATGGAAGAAAATTAATGACTAAAGTTTTTGAAACAAAAAGCCTGTTGAATTGCACTACTTGAAAAAAATATGCATTGCATTTACCATGCTTGCATTTTAATGCATTGTATTTTTAGGACTTGCATTTTTTATTGGCTCAAATTCAACATGGCTGCATATTTAAGCTGTGAATATTTTAATTCAAAACATTTCAAACACATTTTCATTATTAAAAATTCAATAATCTATATTCACCTTTCATATTTCACTTCCAAAATATTCAAACTGTTTAAAAATACAACCTATAATATTCAACAGGCAATTTTTGGTCCATTTTATTTCGCTTTACAAATTCGCTTCCACAAATTCAGTGGTTCAAATTCGACAGTAAATTCAACATTGACATCCAGGAACTGCAGGGAAAGCAGTAGATTACCGAGCATACTCTCCATCTGCTGTTAGTCTATATCACCAGCAGGTGGTGCGTGTGTTGTTGACGAAGACCAGGGCAGTTGGAGCAAGCCATTCATTCATAAAAACTCATTTATAGAAATGTAAGTGTGTTTGTGATTATTATGAGGGCTGTTTTTATGTTTAAACATGTTTAACTTTATATTGCGGCGATGTGCTGCAGTACTAGAGTTTCCCTCAATACTTCAGGATTGCTGGACATATGAAACGCTTAACGTAGCTTAACTAATACAGTGATAGCCTGTAAAAGACCAAACTCGCACCTTATTGTGAAGGCTGTACTATATGTCTATAAGCAAGCAGATGGACTCAGAATATGAACTTAACGCGCAAAGTTTCACGCAGCGTTTCCCTGTGATATACTGGCATAAAGTTGGCTTGACATTGGACATTCGCACATTTAGGGACCGTCTCTAAAGTTACATACAACATTGATATACACGTTTCTAACCTCAATAGCATTGGGAGAGAATGGCTTACAGAAAACTGGTAGGCTAGGTGTCAGTCATGATGCACACCTTTTACATTTTTGATATTTATTCAAATAAATTGAAGTTTGCTATTGAAGTTAGAAACGTGTGTAATGTCGTATGTAACTTTAGAGACGGTCCCTAAATGTGTGAATGTCCAATGTCAAGCCAACTTTATGCCAGTATATCCATAGGCGTAATTGGCGGGTGGGACATGTCCCCACCACTTTTTTTGCCAGGGTCGATATTGTCCCCAACACTTTTGAAACATCTCGCTGCACGGATGTACTAACAGCCTAAATAAAACATCTCCACAGTTAACTAGCAGAGCATACATTTAGTTTGTTTGTTAAATAAGAGGTGATCTAGTGCTAAAATGTGTTGTTTATGAAATCAAGTGCTCAATGCCGCTGCGATCAGTGGCGCGGATACAGTGTATCTTGTGGCTCGTGCACAGTCTTGGGACTCGGACGCGCGCTTCAATAGGTTGCGGAGACTCTATTCGTTCCGGTGAAATCACAAAAAAACCTGCACACAAACGTGTCCCTGCTTGATATACAACCACTGATAAACAATCGGTTTTGATGAGGGAAAAAAACTATACGAGTGCGCATTAGAACCTAGAACCTCTGACAAGCTTGGCAAAAGTTCTGCCACTCGAGTGACTCGACCATTAAAGTACAATGTGTTTAACTATGTAGGCTACTTATTCAACTGTATTTATTCACGTGAAAATTCTCTGCATTAACAACATATTAGATCTCATGAAACCCAATGTAGCCTATTTAAATCGATTGCTGGACATCGTAATGTTATTGTACACATCTGATTTATGATTTGACATTGTATTAGCAACACACACACACACACACACACACACACACACACACACACACACACACACACACACACACACACACACACACACACACACCCTGTCCCACCCACTACGCCACTAGTATATCACAGGAAACGCTTAGCGTGAAACTTTGCGCGTTAAGTTCATATTCTGAGTCCATCTGCTTGCCTGTAGCCATATACCTGTAGTACAGCCTTCTCAATAAGCTGCGAGTTTGGACTAACAGCAGATGGAGATTATGCTCGGTAATCTACTGCTTTCCCTGCAGTTCCTGGATGTCAATGTTGAATTTACTGTCGAAGTTGAACCATTGAATTTGTGGAAGCGAATTTGTAAAGCGAAATAAAATGGACTGAAAATTGCCTGTTGAATATTATAGGTTGTATTTTTAAACAGTATGGAATATATTTTGGAAGTGAAATATGAAAGGTGAATATTAATTATTATTATTATTATTTTTAATAATGAAAATGTGTTTGAAATGTTTTGAATTGAAGTCCTAAAAATACAATGCATTAAAATGCAAGCATGGTAAATGCAGTGCATATTTTTTTCAAGTAGTGCAATTCAACAGGCTTTTTGTTTCAAAAACATTTGTCATTAATTTGCTTCCATACACATGAGGTTTACATGCAAGTGGCCCATTCTGCTTTGGGATACACAATGTGCTAATCCTATTGGTGGTTCCAGAAAAAAAAAGGTGAGGAATTTTTCTCCAAGCTACAGAGTCAATGTTATGGTTACTTTGACGTGGAAGTCGGTGATTCAAAGACTGACTTTAATACTTTCCACCCATGACAGTGTGTCAAATAGCAGATGTTCTTGGCAACCTCATTAAAGGCCTACCAACTGGGCAAAGTACTTTTTCCTCGGTAGGGTCATGTCCAATACAAAGATCTCGTTTGATCTGGAGCTCCTTCGAGGAAATATCCATTCATTAGTGTTACTGAAAATCCATCTTGCTTTTTGAAAGTTGAATATTTTACATCATGATTTTGTGTTGTACAATTAAACTACAGCAAATGTCTAATGCAAAAATAATAAAAAATATCACATTATTAATTGCAGTAATGAGAATGTTTTGTTGATGTCAGTGAAAATACATATTTATTTCTTTTTTTAGGGAATGGGAATTATAGAACAATTGGACCCCATCTCCTTTAGCAATTATTTGAAGAAATATCATAATACTATTTGTGGTCGCCATCCCATCGGCGTTCTTCTAAATGTAAGTACCTAATGAATGATTCATATGAATTTCCCCCGGGACATTTTATTTAGCAAACCATTGATGACTCAATAAAGCAGAAGCAAAATAACGTGAATGAATAATGGCTAGTGCGTAAGCGTGGTAATTAGTCTAGCACTTAACAGTCGCAGAGCTTTTATTAATGTCCCCCCCCCCCCCTCCAACTAATGTCTTGCCAGCTTTCTAGTCTTTCATCATGAAGCTTTTAAGATTACCGTTAAGTATCTCTTTAGTGTTAACTCTCCAATGATTCTCCTCACTCCACCAGGCCGTGGCGGAACTGAAAAAGAACGGCATAGACATGAACTTCTCTTTCCTAAACTATGCGCAGTCGAGCCAGTGCAGAAGCTGGTCCGACAGCTCAGTGAGTTATGCTGCTGGAGCACTCATCGTTCATTGAGGTGAACTCTCCAAGGAGCCACGAAGCCTCCTAGAAGACCCCCCCCCCCCCTCCCTCCCTCCCTTCCCTTCCCACCCGTCCTGTTCCTGACCACATATCCCCATCCCTTCCCACCTCTTCTTATAGGATGGAAATCCTCACCCCCCCCCCCCCCCCCCGAATCCAGATGTAACGTTAGATACTAACCTCCTCTACCTACAGCTTTCCCTGTACCCTGTTTGCCACGTGAGGCAACCCGGGTGATGCTATAGCTTGAAGTTCAGCCGCAGTTTTTTTGGGTGTTGCAAGGTCAGATGTTTGGTTGGTTTTTTTGTTGTTGTTTGTTGGGGGTCGTAATGAGGCAGAATCGGCTTTTGAACCTCCGAGGACTTTAGGTATCCAACGAGCCCTTGTGTAAATTAAAAGCAAGACACACTTAATAAGAAATAAAACCATCGACTCTTTTTGCAAGTCTGCATAATCTACATGATAAATGACATGTCTCACCTAATGATAAATAATTTGAAAAAGGAAGTTGACAGACTGCAACATGCCCATGTACACCCTGAGAATTGCATTGGTCCTGTTGTAGTTTTTAAAGGGCTACACAATACCCACTAACCCTCCACTGTACTGGTTATACCAAAAAAAAAAAGTTTTTCTTTCATTTAATCTTTATTGTAGTCAAATTAAAGTCTTTTTTCGGATTCTTATATTTTGTTCTGTTTATTTTTCCTTTGTGATTTAGTTTTCTAGTTTTACTATGTGTTTGATATATAATCTCAAACTGTGTGGAAACATTTAGTAGTATATTAAGTCTGCAGAAGCGCAGTACATGTTTGATTTAATGCTGGTTCTGGTTCAGACTGCCTCAAAGTAGCCATGCTTTCCCATCAACCCTGAAGCTTTTAAAAATGGTATTTTTGGGGTTGTTCTTAAACAGTTTTATTTTCTCATGCAAGTTAGCAGCCATGTTTAACAGCCGACTAGTAGTTAGTGATGCACACCCGTACAAGGAACTGCCAGAAGGGAATTTTCTGAACGGCGTAGGCATTTTGTCTTGCTTTCCTCTTTAACGCGTCTACTCCAGGCCTCCCAAAGAGCACAATGCAGCAAGATTTTTCCTGGGTAACCATCGGAAGGAAAACCGCAAGCATTCTCCAAGGTTTGAATGTCTCAAACCGGATCCTCAAAACAGAAAACAGACAAAGCATGTCATACCATGCAGATGTGCCTTGGGTCAGTGTTAAACATGATTTTTTATTTTTTTGGTCCTTCACCTATACTTGATTTAGTCTTGTCTATTAAATCAGTTTTCACTGTTTTTAAAGTAGGGGTAGAGAATCATTAGCTTCACCCATCACAACACCTGTTCTTGTACTTTTCTAATTGTTTATGTTAGTGCCGTTTATTATTATCTAACTATTATTGTGGAGAAAATAACAGTTCACACGTTGTCAAATCTATGTCAAAAATGAATCGAAGTGCTCCTTAGCGGAGTCATTTTTGAAACTCAGGTTACATTGAAGCATTACAGAATTCTCGCCAGATATGACAAGGATCATGGCTAATGTTGCAAAGAAACAATAAAGTGTAATGACAAAAGTAACTATGCTGTGGTGTTTCTTTTACTCGTCTTAGTGTTTGTGATTCCTTTTGGTGTTTGTGACATGTTTACGAGCAGTTTGGGCAAGATTCATTTAAGATGCCGTATATTATAACGTGAGTTATATGCTTCTCTCCCAAGATGTAGTCTCTCTGTCTTAACTTTCTAATCGAAAGTTAGCGGAATATTGGGTGTGTGAGTTTAAACCACATTCTACTCTGAAGTAAGTGAAATAATGAAAGGATTTGTGGGCAGTAAAGCAACCCGTAACATGTTTCACAGTCATTATGAGCATGTTAATAGTACATCTGCCATGGCTACCATTTGAATCGTGCAATTTTTTTTTTTTGCAACACCTCTAAATGTAACCATGTTTAACTACTCTTGACACTTGCAGAACATAATGACTCACTGCTGTTCAAAAGTTTGGAGTCGGTAAAGTAATTGATACTTTTATTCATCAAGGACATATTAAACTAATCAAAAGTAAAGACATTTATAAAATTAAGAAAGATATTTAGTTTCAAATATGTTCTGGAACATTCTATTCATCAAAGAACCATTAAGAAAAACATAAGTTTCCACCAAAATATAATGCAGCACAGCTGTTTACATATTATTAAAAATGTCTCTTGAGCAGCAAATCAGCATATTAGAATGATTTCTGAAGTATCATGTATCATGTGACACTGGAGGGAAAGTCCAGCTTTGCAATCAGGAATAAATTATGTAAAATTTATTCAAATAAAAAGCAGGTGTAATATTTCTGTTTCTACAGTATTGTCGATAAAAAAAAAAAAAAAATGCAAAACTTGAATGGTAGTGTCAAGCCTTAAATTAATAACAGTGGACTCGCATGAAAAACCTTTTCCTTAATTGCTTTTGCAGACTAACTCTTATATTGAAAACAGACCTGCCTTGCTTTGCTAGCCTCATGCAATCGTCACATTATTATGGATTTAATTTAAATGGGAAGAGCACACGCAGTGAAGTGCATCTGCATGGCAGACCAGTTTACCTTTTAATTTTGTCTGCTTATGCAGCTAAATTCCTGTGGGACGAGAACTTCCTGTTTATTTAATTTTTTTCTTTAGATAGATGTTGACTGCTTAGATATTGTTTAATACCATTAAACAATCCCAGGTTCTTAATCGAGGGGATTTTGACTGAGGCAGGAACTGAGGAAATTAAAACAATTCAAGAAAAATCCGAATCTGCCTGTCAATTGTTAATTCTCTTTAAAAGACAAAAGTACAAAGAAAAGATGTTCAAAGTTTTCACTGACCAACTTAATATTTTGTAAATATAAACAGATTTTGATTTTGATGGCTGCAACACACTCCAAAAAAAATGTGGGAACAGTTCAACTTTTCAATCATTTGGGAATTGAGGATACTAATTGCTGCAGTTTTGCAAGTGGAATATTTGCTCAATCTCGCCAGATACAAGACAGCTGCTCAACAGTCCGTGGACGTCGTCTGATTCTCCTTTTCATTATGGGCCATACATTTTCAATAAGAGGCCGATCTGGACTGCAGGCAGCCAGTCAAGCACATCCACTGTATGGTGTAAGTGTCTGAGAAACCATTAGCATGTGCAGAATGAGGCCTGGCATTGTCTTGCTTCCCAGAAAAGATGTCATCTTGATGCAATCTTGATGTCTCTGTACAAATCCCAATATATGCCTCCACATCAATGGATGTTCTCCACATTGGACATCTCAACAGATGTTTGATTTCGCACCTGGCGCTGATGAAAGTCTGGATGGTCCTTTTCATCTTTTGGAACTCGATGTCTGTTTTTCCCCAAAACAAGCTGAAATGTGGACTCTGAGCACAGCACACATTTGCAATGTGTTTCGGATCATCTGAGCTGAAATCGGGACCAGAGAACTCAGCAGCATCTCTGCAGAGAACTGATGTAAAGCTTTCTCCTTGCGTATAAGAGATTCAAGTTGTATTTCTTGATGCAGCGGTTGACTGTGTTAAGTGAAAACGGATTTTCCAAAGTACTACACCAGACCCCATGTGGCTATTTTTTATTAACACAGTAGCATGATGGTTTCTCATGCAATGACATCTGAGGGCTGAAAAGTCACACATTAAACAGAGGTTTCTTGCCTCTCCCTACACTGATATTTCTTTTATTATGTTAGATGCAAGACCTAAATACTTTGCAATCTTGCATTGAAAATTTTGATTTTTTTGTATTGTTTGACAATTCTCTCATGTAATTTGGCACAAAGTGGTGAGCCATGACCCATCTTTGCTCACAAAGACTAAGATTATTCTTTTATACCCAATCACGCAAAAGTTCACCTTTGTGGACTGTTTCAAAATAATTTAACTAGGATATTCTGTAATATTTTCACTTCATGCATCTGTCCCAACTTTTTTGGAGTGTGTTGCAGCCATCAATAATAATAATAATAATAATATTTACAAAATATATTGGAAATATTTTTCTTTGTACTTTTGCCAGTTAAGTAAAGGTTAATGTATTTTACAAATGTCCCAACTTTTATGGAATTGGGGCTATAAATTGTTGGCAAACTAGCGTGAAAGGTGTATTTAATATGGTGGTAGTTATGGGTAAAGATATAAAAAAAATATTGTTATACAAGGAACAACTTAACTGTAACTTAACTGTAAAAGACTAAAAATGCGACAATAAAAACCTGTTAATTGGTTAAAAGTAAGTTCCAATAAAAATAAATATTTACATATATATATACATATACAAATCATCTAATAATGTACATTAAACTGACATTCTCAGAAGTCCCTGTGTGACACTTCACATTTTTGGTGTTCAATTTGATTGTTTCTTCTTAGTTTTTGTTTTGTTTTTAGTTATGTACATTAGGGTTTTATGGTACATCTTGTGTTTTTAAATGAATCATTGTGTTGTCATGCGTGTTACCATGATGGTGTTTAGCATTTGTGTGCATGACACTTCCTATTTGTTAGTATTTACCTCAGCTTGAAAAGCTCATCAAGTGTCTTTCACTTTACCACACCAGTGTTATTATGGTGGATGTCAGTATATAATAAAAGTACGAAACTGATTTAAGTAGCAACATGGCTTTTCTAATTTAGCAGAACGGGGCTGTTGGATTTACTGGTTTAAATTTTTTTTTTTTTTTTTTTTTTTTAACGTTTTAAACTGTAATTTGTACAGGTTGTTCTGTAAATATGTTTACATTTTCACTGTATTTTGACTGAATTATTCTGGCAACCACAGCAGCCAGTTTTTATTTTCTGTAAAAAGACTGATTACTTTTAAATAAAACAGTTTTTTTTTTTTTTTTTCAGGATTAGGAAGTAAAAGCCAAACATCTAGAGTCTGGTGTGTTGTGGAATGTCATTCACCTGTACCTTCACAGCTCACACAATTGTGGTTTTCATTTTTTGCACTGGTTTAGAGTTCAAATTCCAAAAATTCCCCCCTCCCATTTTCTCTGACCCTTCTTTGAAATAGGATTTGTGAGGTGACGGTGGTTCCCATTAATTGGCCCAGCTCAACAAATATCACTTCATCAATCTGTTCTCGCTGTTTAGCAGTGTCGACATTTCAAATCTCCTGAGCAGTTTCAGGTCGCACTGAACGCATTAGGGTGAGGAGAACGTTGTTGAGAATTAGTTTGGACACAGGTGTCAGCTGTGGTGACCGCACGTTTCTCCTCCAGAAATGACTTCAGTGTTGATCTCCAGCTTACATCATGCTCTCAAAGTTAATTGGGTGAATTTGTGTGGTGTTTATTTTCATTTTTGCAGGGCAGATAAATATGTTTTTGTAAGTCAATATTAAACAAAATTAAGTTGCTTAATGTGCACTGTTCATTTTTTAATTAAATTAATGCTAGATTGTTATTTTAAGATCAATTTATCAGTACTGATTGTATTATTTTAAGTGTTTCTTTGGAAACATGATTTAAAAGACTTGTTGCGCACCCTGTTGTTTTAAGTGACTTTTATTAAGTGACTGCTTTACACTAGGGACATAAACACTCAAAGGTTATTGGTAATATGGATAAATGGTGCGAGAGGAAACACTCAGGCATACTTCCTACTGTTTCATGTAGTTCTCTACATACACAGAATCCATGCATTAATCACCATTCTCAGCAGGTTCTCCCTTAATTAAAGGAAACAACCTGTTGTGAGCTAAAGAGGTTTTCTGAAAGTGAACTGAATTCATCATACGTTAACAGCCGAAGGGCATGATATAAAAAAATCTGCAATTTTACGGAATACTCCTGGCTTATGTAAAAAAGAAAGATGCTAGAGTCATTGTTTGGGGTTCTTCAAATCACTATACTGGTGAAGAAAAAAGTACACAAAATAATTTTTTCATTTTTTTTAAATAATGTCCAAAGTATTTGAGTACTTGTCACAATACAAGGGTGTGTGCATAGCAGGCAGACAGACAGATAAAGACTCCAGATGAATATACTTCCAACACGATTTTAATAAATCCACATTGGCAAGAATATCCAATGAAGGCAGATAAACACACGTAATGTGAATGTGACTGAACAGAAAAGAATGTGAAGGATCAACTTATATAGCAAACACAAACGAGATGATTATCAAACAGCTGAAACCAATAACACTAATGAGGAGTGGGAAAACTGAACAAGGAAGACACGTGACAAATGAAAACAAACTGACAGTACACCCCCTCCGAGAAGGTGCGACCCAGCAGACAAGCGAGGGAAGGTGGGGGCTCTGGTGATGGCAGGATGATGACAAGACCCCGGAATGGATGGAATGTTGCTGATGGCTCAGACCCAGAGCTCCCCAGTGCCAACAGCCCAAGGTGGAGATGGGAGATGAGGGAGGGCTTGGCTTGGCTGCCGACGGAGACAGAGCCGGTGGATCCGATGATGCAGACCGAGGGTTGATGGAGCTGAGCGACATCACTGGTGCAGGAGACCCAGGTGATGTCGCGGCGACGAGCGTCGTAGGTGGAGCCAGAGTACCTGAGGACTGGGGCGATGCCAGTGTGATCGAGGACAGAGGCGAGGCTGACGGGAAGGCGGAACCTGCTGCAGCCGTAGAGGTGGAGGGACGGAGCGCAGCGGATGGCCCGTAAGTCCGTGGCACAAGTGGTGTGAAAACTGACCAAGGGAGTGCCGGTGGGATGAGGGAACCCGGAGGAGCTACTAGGCCGAGGGTCCCTGGTGGAGCCAAAAGTGGGAGGAGCCAAGACAAAGCCGACAGGCTGACGAGCCGAGAAGGATTGAAGAGATCCGAGGCCAGAGGCGGAGCCACAGGATCCTCTTGCACAGGCGCTGCTGGTGGTTGCTCGACCTCAGCCAGTCTTCGTGAGCCCGCGGTGTTGCGGGCTCACTCCCCTGGGTCAGATCCACGCTGGGGATCCACTTCCGGGGCGATGGCAAGCTCTGTCCTCTTGTCCACGGGCTCTGGCTCAAACAACAAGTCTTTGACAAATGAAAATAAATTACATCTCTCCTGAGCCAGGATGATTATTTTTGCCCTATCGTCCATTTTGGGAGGTTTAGTCATCTGTCACAATACAAGGGTGTGTGCGTAACAGGCATTCAACACAAAGTTTAATAAATCCACATAGGCTAGAATATTCAAAGAAGGCAGATAAACACACTTAACGTGACCGAACAGAGAAAGAATGTGAGGGATCAACTTGTATAGCAAACACAAACGAGATTATTAAACAGCTGAAACCAATAACACAAATGAGGTGTGGGAAAACTGAACAAGGAAGACACGTGACAAATGAAAACAAACAAGTGACAATTGAAAAAGTCCATGAATAAAAAAACTAACAAAACATAATTGTGACAGTACTATTATTTCAATATTAATATTAAATAATATAATAATATAATGTAAATGTGAAGTTCATTTAGTGCACATTTGAGTGAAAATGTAAGGAAACCTAAATGGTGCCTCAAGCATCTTTTTATTTTTTACAGTCTGAGAGGAGATTTCCTATTGAAAAGTATTAATATGTATGCCAAAACAAACTCCCATTTACCTCAATGAACTGTAAACACTGAACTCAAAATAATGAATTGATTTAGGGTAAGCTTAAGTTAAACAAATTAGTTAAATCAAATGAACTTTTATGAATATTTAAAACTTTCTTTTTCTTTTGAGTACACTAAACTGACACATTTTAATTAATCTGAACTTGTTTCTTTTAATTTAGACAAACTTAAATTTAACTGTAATTGGGCATACTTTACAACAAGGTATCATTTGTTAACATTAGTTAATGAATTATCAAACATTAACAATGAGCTATATCTTCTTACAGTATTTATTAAACTTGGTTAATGTTAGTAAACAAAAATGCTCATATTCATGTTAGTCACAGTGCATTAATTCATGTTAACAGATACAAAATATCTTAAAAATGCATTAGCAAATGCTGAGATTAACATTAGCTAAAATTAATAAATGGCGTATAGGTATTGTTCATTGCTATTGCATGTTAACTAATGTACCGGTAGTTAACTAATGTTAATGTAACTGATTTAGAAGTGTTTAATGTTTAGCTATGCTAATTTATAAGAGTTTTTTGTAGGGTTACCATCATGGTGACGAGTGGAACATGAGCTTGGTTTGAGAACAGATGTTATGGTCTATATTGTCGTACTTATTGCTATGCTATGCTAATGCTGTCAAATCATTGCGTAACATTCTTTTGAACTCAAAATAAACAGGATTAACAACAACATGGTCTTCTTACTGATGAAAAAACAACAGCTAAGCCTCACTTACATGCTTGTGTTTTGATACCATTCCATCACATGAAAACCGATGCTCCCCACCAATGCATAAGTGGAAAAATCTCTCGCAATATGTTAAAAAAGGAAATCTGTTTGGAAAAGGCAATCTCACATTTCAGCAGGGTGCATACTGTCGCATGATCAGGATTCGGCTCTCCCTCTGCTTTTGGGGAGGAGCTGCTCTGAGACGCTGTGTTTGCAGAGCTCTGGTGAGGGGTTAAGAGGGGAGATACAACATTTAGGCTCAAACCTAGTCTGGACTTGGACAGATATTCAACCTCCATGCAGTGCCAGGAGCTCCTCGTGCAGGGCCTGAGTTTGGGGATGATCCTGGGTGGGGTAATGCACTTTATATGTCTCAGGAAGTCTCACGCTGCCTATGGCCGCTACGTGGACATCTCGGGCAGCTCCATGATGGTGCCCGCAAGGCTAGCCTGGTTCCTCCAGGAGCTTCCCGCTCTCTTGGTGCCCCTGCTTTTGATGCTGATCACGGATGGAAAACACAGCACTGGGAAACACCTGATGCTCTGGACCTTCTGCTTGCATTACTTCCAAAGGTAAGCTGTGTGCCTGAGGGGACAAACATTTTTACAAACAATTTTACAACATTAATGAAAGATCTCTAGTATAAAATGCAGATATTATAGGCCAGAGTGGATGACTGCATATAAATCATAGCAGCTTTATAATGTCAATGTCGACATGTCAGAGAGGTTTTGCTTCCATTACTTTTTTTTTTTTTTTTTGGTATGCAAAAGCTCAGTTACGAACCTGGATGTATTAGCTCACCCAGAACAAATGAGGAAAAAATAACCCTTAATCCGAAGACAAAAGGGAACGGACTGGGTGGAATGTTTTGGATTCCTGCTTCTTTAACAATCATGCTGTGCTGGCAATAAATTAAGGCTGCGGAAATGTAACATAATAACATTTGATTTGAGTAATTAACTGAGTTAAAAGCAGGTGAATGACGTGTGAAATGCTTGGATTTATGATTGTGAGCAGGTGTTCGCAGATACACAATAACAGTCGAAATGTAATGCACTGGCAGATGACCTGACGTACAAATAACATTCTGGTTTCCAGGAGCTGTATCTACTCTCTGCTGACCAAAGGGCGGCCGTATCCGTTCAACATCATGCTGTTAGGGATGGTGTTTTGCTCTGTTAATGGCTTCCTGCAGGCACACTATCTGCTGCATTGTGCTACATATAACAACACATGGCTTTCTGATGCCTGTTTGCTAGCCGGTAAAACTCGGTTACTGAAATAATTATTATAATAAAATTGTGTGCTTTTCAAAATTATATATATACATAACAATTTTTTTGCTTATCGTATTATCATTACACTTTTTACAATTAAATTGACTTTAGATCATTTGCTTGTTAATGTTTATATAAAGTTGTACGTTTATTAAACTAATTTTAAAACTGTATTTCTCTAGGCCTGATCATATTTTTCATAGGAATGGGAGTCAATATTCACAGTGACCACATTCTTCGCAGCCTGAGAAAACCTGGAGAAATTTCCTATAAAATCCCGAGAGGTATTTTAAAGTCTTTTTAATGTTAGCAACACTCATCATTCACTGTCTTTATTTCTGTCTCTATAAGCAAACTGCAATTAGCTTCACTGAATAAATGCTGAGCCGATTTATGTGTTTATTTTATCTGCAGGCGGCTTATTTGAGTATGTGTCTGGTGCAAATTTCTTTGGGGAGATAGTACAGTGGCTGGGCTACGCTGTTGCTACCTGGTCCTTACCCACATTTGCTTTTGCTTTTTTCACAATGTGCTTCATAGGCCCAAGAGCCTATCACCATCACAAGTAAGTTCACAAATTACTTACAGAACTTACAAAACGTCTTCAACATGTTTTCACAGGTATTTGATTGATTTAGAAAACTACACGTGGTTTCTCTAATGTGTTCCAGGTATTATCATGAGAAGTTCAAAGATTTCCCCAGATCAAGAAGATCACTCATACCCTTCATCTTCTGAGCAGATAAATGTAGTTGTGTTCTGACAAAAATAAAGGGTAGTGGGGGAAAACGCCCCCCTTAAGGAAAATGAGACATTACACTGTGAAACAAAACATAAATGTGACTAGAATTGCCATCCCAGTTTTGAGTGACTATGGCAGGAGTTATTCACCAAATATTAAAATTGCTCAGCCTTCATAATTAATTCGTATTTTGACTGAAAATATTTTTGTACAAAGGGTGCGTTCTGCCCCAGCGGTGGGGTAAAACGCCCCCCAAGGTGGGGTAAAATGTGCCCTTTCTTACCAACCAGTTTGCTTCATAGATCAACAGCAAAACGAACAGACTATAGTTTTTAATCTCTAAAAGTAAAAGGCAAGTAATGTATCAACATGTATTGATATTTATTTCAGGAATGTCCAACATTTTTAACATTTATATTTATACATAGGCCTATAACATAACTGAGCCTTGCAAACAAATATGTTGGAATGCATAAATAAATAAACAAACAAACAAACAGAAAACCCTAAATAAATATTAAACTTATAAATTAGTATATTTATGTAGTGAAATATATTAAATAAATGCATTAAAAGCCACTATGTTTTATCATTGGGTCACCTAACCACCTTCCATCAGAGCTAACTGTGCTAGCAAGCTAGCTAACTATAATGCTTACTTGAGGTAATTTTTTCATGTTGTGTTCAAATATTTAGATTTTACCACCTAGTTATACTGCATTAATTGGAAAACAAATTATTTGATAGACATAAATATGTTATTATTAGTAATTATGATAGAGAGAAACTATGCACCCTGGGGGGGCATTTTACCCCACAAGCTAAGACTTCTTTTTTTTTCTTTTCATGTTTTCACATATGCTCTCAAACTACAGACTTCACTATTCATCTATCATACATCACTGTGATATCATGCAGAACAATATTCTCTTAAACACTTGTTTACTAATATCTGAAAATTATAGCACTTATCATGTAATCCTCTTCTCTTCAAACACATCGCTGGTGTCAGCTTCTCCATAGAGATTTGTATATCCCCGTTGTCAACGTAGTGCATAGGAACAGTAAAAATGTATCTTGACTTTCTCTAATGGTTATTTTGGGGAAAATGGGGGGCGTTTTCCCCCACTCTACCCAATAATTCATATTCTTAATTGCTACAGTGTGTACACCTGTCCTTTTGGTTTGTTTACATTGCCTGATTTAGCATACATTAAGTGGGAATTATTGGCAGAAATAGGAACACTTTTCACTTGAATATGTTACCAGATTGTGTAATGGTTTTGACTTCCTGTATGATTAAGGATTATATAAAAGGACACTTTACTAAAACTTTTTAATTATTTCTACAGTATGTTATTGCAGTTGTTTGTATATTTGTGTGTTACTGTGTGTAACTTTTATATTACTTCCTCTATCCCAGCTTAATATGTAGAGACAACTGTAAATTGGTTGATTTCCTCAAAATGTGTAAACTGTATGACTCTGTGGTCCTATTAAAACATGAACATCTCAGCTATTCAAGACAATTGCATGATTTTGTGCTTACATGATTATCTGTTTGCTGAACAATGACATGTTTGGTGTTTACACCAATTGTTGTTTGAAAACAATCATTATTTTGCTAACGATCATAATTTTGGTGAAGCAAATAATGATGCATAATTTCGCTTCATATTTAAAGAAGAAAATATAATGAACAGAAAAATTTAACCAAATGTGTTAAAAAAAAACATTTCTGTTAATCTAAAGTGGTTTAAGGTACGCTATGGCCCTCTGTTGGTTAAACAACAAAACTGCATGCATTTTGCAGAATAACATTGTTTTGGTTGTGCTTCAGATCTGCATGACTGTGCCAAGACTTTGCAGTGAGACATGTTGTACGTGCTACAAAAAAGTAGGTCTGCACGATGAATAAATTTATACCACACAGTTTTGTATGTGTGTGAGACAGAGATGATGGTTTTTCTGAAGCGAGTTTGTTGTATGCTTGTTTGTGTGTTTTTTCTATGATCTCTCCAATATTTTACTAGTGGTGGTTGTCAATTACAGGCATGTCTGTTGAAAAGAATGGCCAATCAGAGGTGATAACTGTAGGTTTTCGTGGGAGTGAGCTCACTTTCTGTAGGCTATTAAATATAATCATTTAATAATTTGAAAAAGGTTTTTTGTTTGCCATGCAGAGGACCAACGTCCACGTATACTGCAAAGTTTTAGAAGTGACAGAGGCATTTAATACAGGAAAGAATCTGCAAAATTCTTCCGTAAATTACTTCCGTAAATCAAATTGATATGACTGAAAGTGATAAAGTAGCAACAGACGGCAAATGAGCAAATGAGTGGTCCTCTGCGGCTATCTACTGGTTGTAGTGGTACTTTTGTCATCTTCTTTTCAAAGTGTTTGTTTCCCACTAGATGTCAAAAATTGTCCACCAAAGCATTGCACGATCCCCTTCGAGTCAGTCTCTCAACATTGCGTAATAACTTGCGCTTTGGGGAAACACCTTTCTCTGAAATTGCTGAAGCCTGATTGAATCACGCTATTTCAATAGCCAATGGCGCTTAAGCACTCTAACGGTGGGCGGGCCTAGCTGCAATATAGGTAGCGCAGAGCGGAAAATTATCTTAGAATCTTTCTCCATAACTTCACTTTCACTTTGGAGCCTGCTTCGCCGTAGACCTGCGCGAGAAGAGCAGACAATGCGAGACGCAAACTCCTCCTGTGATCCGGTGAATCAATGAGATGTAACTTCGAGGATGCCGCCTGTGGGATGGGCCCAATGAGTTTCTGGACTTGCACGACGACTCTGTGTTGTGCTTTCGCCCACCGCGAAGCTGTGCTTGGAGGATCTGATTGCCCTCCTGTGAGGACCTGCCTATCAAGATTCTCAGTGCGAGGCTCGCTGTTGTGCTCAACGGCAGCCTGTCAGCAATCATGCCACCCACTCCAGAGAGAGCGCGAACAGCTCCCTCAGGAAGCTCTGCTGGTGAGTTAACACCAGCCCAGCGCCCATGTTCTCATCGCCCACCAGAGCCCCCGGTCTCCTACACTAAGCACCGCCTCTGCCCTTCTTCTGACATGCGGGACCTGGTCTCTTTTGGCTATGGAGAAAATGACACGATGTCCACCAACGACTCAAACCCAGGTGCCTGGTCTGAGGCCCCACTCCAACTTCTCTGGACAAGGATATCATGAATATTCGAATGGAGTCCGTGGCCAATATGGCCCTGGAATGGTCAGTCCCAGAGCCAGTGAAAAAGTGGATGGACGGGTCTCAATGCAGACTGCCAGTCAGATGCCCCGCAGAGATCCCCCTGTGTGAGTAGTAATGCGTGTAGTGTGTGTGTGTAGTTCGGTAGAATGAAATGTCCATATTCCTTTATATCCGCGGGACTCGTGTTGCATGTGGCGCTGGTATAGGCTAACGTTACGTCTCTCATTAGCAATTGCGCCCTGCTTCATACCACAGTCATGTAAAAAACATCAATGTATTCACTCATCCATAAAAGATCCATCAGCTTGACGACAAGATCCATAATTCCGCTTAATGCTTTGTGTCATCAATATAGGCCTTTGTTATGGTAAGAGGTTAGCGACCCCTGGCGGCAAAAAATCCTACATATTGTACCTTTAATGATATCTGTGCATCATTAAATGTGAGCGAATGTTAACTATTCCTTTTAACTCTTAATGAAAATAACGTCAAAGTTAGTTAGAAAAATCAAATGTAACAATTTATTATGTCAGGTAAATGTATCATACCAATTACATAATCAATTCAAAGATAAACATCAAATGCTCTGGAATAAAGAGAAGAGATGCGAACCTGACATACAGGAAATACATGATGCTGAAGTCTTTGAGGTCCTTCAACATCATGAGCTGATCTGAGGTACAGAATGCCCCGAGCCCTCTGCTGCATTTCATTATATAGACATAACCTCTTTCACATGGAAACATCTGTTAACAATGGGAATTTAAATTCAGAGTTGACACCTTTTGGGGGTAGGAGACCGATTGTAGGAGATCATCTTCCTTCATGTTCTAGTTATCTCTAAACTCTTAAAAACCTTATGTTTTACTTATTTGGAAAGGAGCCATTTCAAATGACACTAAACATGTATAATACTCGACGATAATCATTCACATTAAACCATATATATTCTTGTGTGAGTTTTGGTGATCTCAACATGAGGGGAAAAGAGTGGGGGATGAGGGGAAGAAATGTAGATTAGGATGATTTGGAGGTGAGACTTTCGCACAAGGGTGAGTTCAAAATGTTAATTTCCTTTGTTCTCTCACAGAGAGCCCTCTCTTCAAGTTTTTCCAGTCTTACAGCTTCCAAGAGAGCACGTTTCTTCTCACCTTTCCCCCTGTGAGTTGCAGCAAGTGCAGAGAAATGTTTGAATGTTGTTTTACAAAGGGTTGTAATAAACAGAAAAACAAACAATATCAGAGCTCTTTTCCTCCTCACCACTGGAAGAGTCACAGCAAAACATTTGCGTCTCCCATCACCACAGTGGTGTTTCGTTCTTGAATGATCGAGGTTGAGGTCATTTTCAGCGCAGTGGCCAGCCTCTCCACTCCAAGCATGCTCCATGATCCTGAGCAGACTCACAATTCTGATATTATGAATCACAATTGCGACTAAGTTTCAGTATTTAATAGCCAAATCAACAGCAGTTATGTTTATACTGGAAAGGATTTGAAATCAAAGACTACACCTAATGTGGGGAACTACACGTACAAAACACACACTCGTTGTTCTTGCTTGCAATATATGATTTCCTAGAGTAGTTCTATGTAGTAATCTAGCAGATGTTGTTACCCTTTCAGTCACTGCACTAATTACAGGAACATTACCCCTGAAGCAACAAAAGGCACAAATACGATGACTTAAGCAGGACCTTTTGCCACACCTAAGTACTTCTTAGTAACCACAAAACTTTATTTTGCTTAAAGGTTGTATCAGTGATTTCAGGCCCAAACATAAATGATCACATTCATCTAATCTTTCCAAACGATCCACTAGCTGCCTGCCCCATAAGCAGACCGTCAAAAAAATGCTTCGACTTTGCGTGCAGCCGTGCACGAGCGCAAAACCTCACAAGACCCACTCCCTGTCCGTGATTGGTTGGAACACTATTTATTTTGGTTTTGAGTGGTTGGTGAAACCAATTGTTTTTATGTGCAGATCTCAGAGCCTAGGCTGCCTACAGAGACGTGTTTTTTTGACGGCCTGCTTATGGGGCGGGCAGCTAGCGGATTGTTAGGAAAGAGTAGATGAATGTGATCATTTATGTTTGGGCCTTTTTTGGGCCTGAAATCACTGATACAACCTTTAAAGGTGAACTATGCAGGTTTTTTACCTTAACTGAACAGCTTCGGAGTCATTGGAATGGTTAAATGACTTTTTTTTCGGGTTGAATGGTGGTCGTCTCGCAACCCCCTATCGCCTGTGAGCGGAAAAAACACACTTGTAACTTTGGGCTGGCGGGCCGGAGGCGGCAGCGTCAGGAAGTATCAGGTCTCGCGATGTAACGAATTGCTTTACGCAAAAAAAAAATCTACTAAAATTCTGTCATTATTGCGCTCCGCTCCCTCACGCTGTTCGCACCCGAATGAAGAAGACGTTGTAAAGAATGTTGCGAGCAAAAAGCGAGAATACAGCGAAGAAATTCCTGAAACTGCATAGCCCTGCTTTAATTTAAAAGTTTGCAGATTTGGCCGTTTGAATATTTGCAAAAAGTGCAGATCACTGACACTAGCAGCATCAAATAAGACTTACAACTCTGTGCTCTTCATATTTTGGTTTTGGAGGTCTAATGTATATTTAATGTGTACTTTACCACATGGAGTTATGAAGAAAAATGAAGTCTCAGAAAAATATTTGATTATAAAATATATCAAACCTAGAATCTTTATTTAAGCACAGTTCATTCATCAAAATTCAATTGATATCCTTTATTATATATTTGACATCAAGAACAAAATTAGCCATCTCGACCGCCACATTCAAAGCATTGAGCTTGGCAGAAAACGAATCTAATATTCTGGGCTGATTGTCAGTGTTTTCCAGGAAAACAGGAGAGAAAGTGTGGCACGCTGAATTTAGTGGGGTCTTCTCCAAGTCGGATCTGTCTTCCACCAGACCACAGCCACAGGTTTGCCTAGCACTGGTTCGGGGGTAGATATCCGAGACCCATCGGTGAGCATATGTCAGGTCAATGAGACAGTCCTGCCCGTCATGCTCTAAGGAAAGAGCCACAGCGTGCAGAGAGCTGCAGAATGCCTTGACTGCCATGAGAAACTCAGAGTGAGAGACGCCCAGAGCTGCAGCTGTTATTGTGGCTGTGGACTGATTCTGTGAAGTACAATGACAAAACATTTAATATCGCAGCAAGCAGAAATTACAGGGCACACACTAATAGAGTCAAAACCTGGAAGACTAATTCACCAGTGGTTCCCTTGACATTTTCCTGTGTTTTTATAAGGAGGTTTTTCAATTTATGAGTAAAATAAAGTCTGTGGTAAACCTAAGTTGACGATACTTGGACGTTTTGTTTTACAGCGTAAATTACACACACTTACTCCCCAAACATTCTTATCTAGTAACTTGTTAGATACAAGTTTAAAAAATATATAAAAATAAACAAATTTTACGTTTTCCATATGGGTGTGTTTAATTTACGTTGTAGAAAAACTTATGTTTAACACAGATCTTATTTTACTCATAAAATTATAAAAAGTCATAGGAAAATCTTGAGGGAACCACTGGCAAATTAGTCTTCCAGGTCTTTACATCATCCACACTGTGGCATTAGGATTGTAAGGTTAAGCAGATGTAACACTAAAGAGCAAGCGGGACTTGAGGTCATAGATTATAGTAGCCTACTCTTAATGACACCTTTAAAATTAAATGGTTGATAGAGTTTTTGAAGAATAGAGAAAGTCTTTGCAATGCATTTCCTAATTATACATTTAATACTCTTTGTTGAAATCCAATTTTTCTGTTGACAAAACTCCTGTTAAATTGGCCAGTTTTCACAGACAAGCCCTGCTAGCATTGAAATTGGTGTATAAGCACAATTAATTCCAATGGATATTTGTTCTCATATACAGAATTTCTACAAAACAATTCAATTATCAGTTAAACCAAGTTTGCTATTGTTCTTGAGGTAATTCCAAAGAGTTTTAACAAAATTAAGGAACTGTCTTACAAAATACTTCACAGAATTTATCCTGCTAAGCATGTTTTGGAAAGATTTAATCTTAATATTTCATATATACCAGTGAATTTTGTGCACTGGAAAAATAAACTACTTTGGATCTGTTTTTTTCACTGTATGTACTCAAGATTATTTTAAAAAGATTTAGAAACCTTTATTAGTAGAAAACTGAAATGTATGATAGAATTTTGTGTATTTGATGTGCTTTTTTATACTAAGAATGACCATTTATATTAAATTATGACAATTTGTAAATAAGTTATTTATTTATTTATTTTTGTTAGGAAAAAATACCATATACATAAAAAGAAGTGGGCTCAATGCAAACCAAATTTGTAATTTTAAAAAAAATATCTTTAAATTAAATGTAAATCTTTTGGAACAAACAAAAAACTAAAAAGTGCTGAAAACATGCAATGCTTTGAAAGTGGATCCCATTTCCTGGCAGCTAATGTTAATGTGATAATATGAATATGAATATGTAATACCTCTTGTTCTCATGGCATTGAATTAATAAAAAATAAAAAAAGTAAGGTTGAGCAGATTTGTTTGCTCATAGCTCCCCTAGTGGTCATTTTAAGTAGGTATGAGTAGATTTGCCACTAATTAATAATAAAAATTAAACATAAATATAGGTTAAATTGGCATATTCTAATTTTGCGAGAACTGGTCTGAATATGAACTGAGCTAGTTTTTGTGAAGATTCAAAAAATCTTGTCTTCTGTGCCAACTTTTGACCAGCATGGCCTCAAAATATTAAAGCTCCAATTTTTTTTAGTACAACCAAGAACAACGTTTCAACCAGTTAGGTCTTCATAACGTATTTCATCAGGTTGTAATAATATTTTTAATTTATTTATTTTTAGCCAATTTTGGTTTTGGATGTTCACACCAATTTATCTTCTCTCTTTTTTTGTTGTTAGTAAAAAAGTAGAATTTAAAGTAGAATAAATTGAGAATTAAAAACTAAAGTAGAAAATTAAGACGTGGCTTTCTGTGCACTACGATGTGTGTCAGTCAGCGCGAGCACCGAATTTAGTTTTATTTCACTGCTTATTGTGCTTAACACTTTTTAACATTTTTAATACGATCTGAGAGAGGCATATATATGTACATACCGCAATATACACGATATAGCAACAGACATTTTATACCGTGGTAACGATATACGTCGTCATTCCACCCAGACTGAATTACACAGTCAAGAAATGCATAATGCATGCATCTTTTCATAACATTTTGACTAGTAAAACTTAGTCATCTAGTAATTCATGTTGTAGAAATGCAACTGAAAGTGATGTGTAACTCAGTGGAACATAATACCATGTGTGTGATGTGGGTGGCCAGCAGTGTCTCTGTGCAGCCTCCTCCAGGCAGGGCGTAGGGCTCCCTCAGAGTCAGTCGCAACACATGTTCTGCTCTCTGGCATGTCATCTGTCCAACAAATGAAACAAATGTTCATCATATGAGAGAAGTGAAAGAGGGGATTCATGCAATAAGTTTGAATAAATAAATGTGAGTCCAGTGAATCTAGAAAGTAATTTGGAAAATTGGAACGTAAAAATACAAGGAACAAAATAAATAGCTTGGAGAACTGAGAGGAAAGAATGCACCCAAAATAAACCTGACAGAATGGTACGGCACAACCAGGGATTATTAGTAGAGCGGGGCAATTCATTGAACCTTCATAAAATACACTATATTGCCAAAAGTATTGGGACACCCCTCCAAATCATTGAATTCAGGGGTTCCAATCACTTCCATGGCCACAGTTGTATAAAATCAAGCACACAGGCATGCAGACGCTTCTACAAACATTTGTGAAAGAATGGGTCGCTCTCAGGAGCTCAGTGAATTTAAGAGTGGTACCGTGATAGGTTGCCACCTGTGCAATAAGTTCATTCGTGAAATTTCCTCACTACTAAATATTCCACGGTCAACTGTTAGTGGTATTATAAGTGGAAGCATTTGGGAACAACAGCAACTCAGCCACGAAGTGGTAGGCCACGTAAAACCACAGAGCATGAGAGCATGCTGAGGCGCACAGTGCGAAGAAGTCGCCAACTTTCTGCAGTGTCAATAGCTACAGACCTGCAAACTTTGTGTGGCCTTCAGAATAGCTCAAGAACAGTGCGTAGAGAGCTTCATGGAATGAGTTTCCATGGCCGAGCAGCAGCATCCATGCCTTACATCCTCAAGTGCAATGCAAGGGGTCGGATGCAGTGGTGTAAGGCACGCCGCCACTCGACTCTAGAGCAGTGGACACGTGTTCTCTGGAGTGACGAATCACACTTCTCTGTCTGGCAATCCGATGGACGAGTCTGGGTTTTGGGCAGTTGCCAGGAGAACGGTACTTGCCTGTCTGCATTGTGCCAAATGTAAAGTTTGGTGGAGGGGGGATTATGGTGTTGGGTTGTTATTCTGGGGTTGGGCTTGGCCCCTTAGTTCCAGTGAAAGGAACTCTTAATGCTTCAGCATACCAAGACATTTTGGACAATTTCATACTCCCAACTTTGTGGGAACAGTTTGGGGACGGCCCCTTCCTGTTCCAACATGACTGCGTACCAGTGCACAAAGCAAGGTCCATAAAGACATGGATGAGCGAGTTTGGTGTGGAGGAACTTGACTAGCTTACACAGAGTCCTGACCTCAACCCAATAGAACACCGTTGGGATGAATTAGAGCGGAGACTGCGAGCCAGGGCCGTTATTTGTTAATACAGATAGCGGTAAGTTTCACAGAAAACAGCATAACATGGATAAGGAAAACAAAAAAGAAAATCAAATATGAAAAAGAAGGACCAGACGAGACAGAAACACAAATTGATAGTTTACTCAAAATTGAAAATTCTGTATACTCTCCCTCATGTCGGTCTAAACCTGTAAGACTTTCATTCATCTTTAGAAACAAATAAAGATATTTTTAATATTCGCCTATTATTTCTGTCCATTTATTGAAAGACATAAAAGTAATCCATATGATTCAGGCTGTTTTGGAAGCTCAAACGTGCGCACAAGCGCAAGAACCAATGAGGTTTCCTAAGGGAAACCTAAGGGCATTCTTAAGGGAAAATTACACATAAGGTGCTTTATGCAACCGGGCACAGGCCTTCTCGTCCAACATCAGTGCCTGACCTCGAAATGCGCTTCTAGAAGAATTTTTTTTTTAAATTCCCATAAACACACTCCTAAACCTTGTGGAAAGCCTTCCCAGAAGAGTTGAAGCTGTTATAGCTGCAAAGGGTGGGCCAACTCCAAATTAAACCCAACGGATCAGGAATGGGATGTCATTAAAGTTCATGTGCATGTTAAGGCAGACGTCCCAAATATTTTGGTAATATAGTGTATCTGTGATGATTTGACTGCCGATATAAAATTGCGTATTGTGAATATTGCGATGATTTTAATGCAGCTTTTATTTGGCCATTATGTTTCCTAAAGATCCTTTTTTTTGTCTCATGACTTGGGATAATGAGAGCATTAAAACAGATGTTTTTAAACACATCTAAGACATATGTTTTCGTAAGCTTGATTCAATTAGGTGAATTGTTTCAACCTGTGTGTTTAAATTAATTGGTGTAAAACCTGTTATTGGTGCATTTAACTGAAAATAATTAAAATGATTAAATGAACGCATACAAATCTTGACTTTAACATGTTGGACAAACCTTCAGTTCTTCAAGCATAGTTTCATTTCTGTGGCAAAGTACCAAGGTGCTAATTGCAGCATCTTTAGGAGGAAGAAGATGGAGCAACTCTCTGGATCCACATGACTGGAAACACAACCCTCTAACCAGACCGTAAGCTTCAGCCGGGACTGGAGAGCAAGGAGAAGCAACAGCCTGAGCACCTGAAATTAAAATAAAATGAAGCCTCTAAGAATGTAGACTGACATTTCTTTTCAATACTATTGTATTGCACAATGATGTTTTATGATTCACTGTAATTTAATTACTTTTCCCTTGAAAAAGTAAAATAAGGGATTACTCTTAATTTTTCTGTAATTTAATTACATTTACTTCTGATGTAATTGCATTAAATACAGTACAGACTACAATTTTATATCAAACAATAGTGGATTTAACATCAACATTTTACGTCTAATTATAAATTGTATGTTTTGAATTTAACCTTATCACTTTAAATACTTTGGTCAGTTCAATAATAATTATATTTATTTTTAAAGAATTAAAAGAGCAGTTTCATGTCTATCCTTCCTTGTATTGTTCAACCGGTCGAGGTTGATATTGGATTTGTAATGTAATACTTTTAAGAGAGTAATTAGTACAGTAATATAATTACACTGGTGAAGATGTAATTAGTAGCTAGTGGTTAATTACTTTTTAGAGTAACTTACCCAACACTGATTATAACCAATAAATGATTTAAAAAAGGCATGGCTTTAAATAATAACAATCACAAGCAAATACATACACTACAGTTGAAAAGTTCATTCATCAACAAAAGTACTTTCTAAACAGTAATATTGTGAAATATCATTATATTTTAAAATATCTATTTTCTATTTTTATTATGTTTTAAAATGTAATTTATGTCTACGATGGCAAAGTTGAATTTTCAGCATCATTACTCGTCTTCAGTGTCACATGATCCTTCAGAAATCATTCTAATAAGCGGATTGGTTGCTCAAGAAAAAAATCTTGAAAATCAACATTGAAAACAGGTGAGCTGCTTAATATTTGTTAAAAAGGTGACCAATTTTTTCATGATTAAAGTACAAAAAGAATGGCATTTATTTAAAATAGAAATACTTTTTTACATTAAAATTGTCTGTCACTTTAGATCAATTTAATGTGTCTGCTGAATAAGTAAGAACGCTAAGTTGAAATTGTTTATTTAATGTACTTGAAAATGCGTATTATGTATTTCCATTAAAAAAAAAAACGTTTTCATTGAATGTTAAGTTTTATTCAGAAAAAAATACTAGTTTTTAAATACAGTCAGAGCTGGAAATGCAACTTAAAACTATATTAAACAATTTAGAAAACAGCTATAAATTCATATATAACTCAATTCCATTACTATTCAAAATACCTGATATCTGGATAAACGGCTCCATCAGGGCAAGTCCAAGCCTCTCGATCACCACCACTCCATGTTCCCTGAAGTAGTGCTGAAGGACTGGATGTACTACTTTCTGACAAGCAAATAAGCTCACTTTGTCCTTAACAACTTGTTCCCCAAGCTTCAGGAGCTGCTGAAGAAGATCAAATTCTGGGTCCACTCCCCTATGAATCTCCAATATTACATCTCCAACCTCAGACATATCACCTGACAGTGATGCACTGAAAACCACCACTTTAAATGGACCAGATCCCAGTCTCTTAAGATCTGCAAGTTGAAGCATCTCAGGGACATCCACCAGCAGTCCAGGGAAAACAGAAGAATCGCTCACCGGTTGGCCCTCAATGCCGATGGTAACTGTCCTTCCAAAGCAGGCCACACCAGGAGAGTTGCAAGGGATTGAATACAGAAAGGCCTGTGCGATCAGTGAACTGATGTGCTGTGTCTCCCTGCTATTCAACATGCAGGCTGGTTTGCTGGTGATCATGCTGCGGGCCAGGGCAACGAGTGAGTCACAGCTGCTGAAGTCTACCGAGACCTTACAACCATAAGAGTCTCCTTTAAGATACACGTTGCATTCTTCCACAAGGCGTTTGTATGACTTGGCTGCAGCAACTGTTCTTAGGTTATATTTTTGAGTATTTTCAATAAGTCTCAGCATGAAAATCCCCATAAACAGCCCACAGTCGCTGTAACATGCGGTGTGATGTTGAACAGAAGTTGAGATGAGTTTGAGAAGCGGCTCAGACATATCTACTCGCTTGAGCAGCGCTGTGGAGGTTGAAGTGGTCAAGACGTGGCCCCCAACATTGTTGTGTATTTGTTTCAGTCTGCCAGTAGGTCCATAGGCAGTACTGAGTATATTTCTCAACAGAGCTATCTTTTGGCAGATGTTATTGTCGGAAAGTGGTTCATCTGTGCACACAGCAGGTTTCCTCTTACAAATGCGAGACATGCTGTGGTTTCATTCAGAGAAACTCACAGAAGGTTATCGATACAGGTCAGTTGCTTTGTAATAACACTTAGAAATTAATAGATCACATGCGTAATAGTACAATATTATGATTTTATGTAATGATTAATCAATTTTTTAGTAGCATAATATCTTTGATTTAAACCAACATCAAGATTTCAGGTTAACATGTATATTAAAGCATACATGAGAGTGTATATTTAAGGTAATTTTTTAAAACCTTTTTACCTTTAATAGTTCATTTTAAATAGCCCTGTGGCGTGACTAATTATTTTATAAATAGTCCATAGACAAATAATATGAGGTCATCAAAACGGATTACGTAGTTACAAAACAATTAGTAAAATGCTGTTTTGGAGTTAAGAAAGTATTTTACGTCAACAACCTATTAACATAATCTTACTAAACATTATCATACTAAAATGACTTTATGGCATTACAGAATTATTTCATATCAACTCTTGTGGCTGATTTGTAATCAAAAACGCACTCAATAGCGTATAAATGCGAGGAGACGTGTAAAATGTACTTTACAAGGCTCGTACATTCCCCAAAGTTAAGCTTATTGTTTAACGACCGAACCAAAACATAAGAAAGAAAAACCAGACCGTACGACAAGCAGCAGATTGTGTTTACGTCTTACATGCTCTTATGTGGTAACCAAACATGCCAGTTAAAAATTATTTAACAACAGACAACAATAAAACAACCATTGGCTTTTACATCGCGAACATTACTCATTCAATGCGGAACTACAATTTTGTTAAGATATATAACATCATGGATATTTCGCAATTTACGAATAACGATCATGACTGTCCGGCAAAATATGTAGCCTCCTATATCCGACTGCGTCTCTATGACAACTGTACGCGCTGGGGTCCTGACATGACAGAGCAAGTTTCAAACCATCGGCGGGAGAAACTGATTCAAGCTTCTTTCATTAACTTTATTTTATCTTTATTTTGGACTAATTTTAATTGCAATTATTAATTTTATATGGCCAATAATATCTAATCGACCCAGAATGTCATAAGAAAAGCATGTGAGCGCTATTTTACCACCATTCCTGCTTTGTGTTTTGATTTGGGCTTTTCTTCAGCTCCACCAGCTGCTTCTGTCATAGACACGTGAGTATTTCACTCTAACTTTAGCAGTTACTGATTTGGATTTCATCACTGTATGTTCTCAGCATTAAAAATTATTTAAGTGTCATTAGATGTGGAGATTTTGACCAATTCCTTTGTTGTTTGTGGTTGTTCAGCGCTTTCTCTTTCATTTTTTTGCAGTTGTTCATCAGAATGAAATCCTCTAAATTTGTGGTTAAGGTATGTAACTTAATTTAGACGTATTTATTTGATCTTTTGGTCAATGCTGCAGTGTTTTGTGTTCACGTTATCGTTTTTAGTGTGATTAAATGTGATTTTCTGCTGCCACATGTGAAAAATTAAAGTTGCAAATTTTAATTGCAATTGAAAGGTTACAGATATGAACAGTAATAAATAAATAAAATAATTATTTTGTAATTATTAAGAGGGGCATACGGACAACACAAGAGGTTATAAGAATTAAACCACAATATAACGTTTTGTCAATATGAAAAATTAAATCAAGGATGTTATACGTTTTCGAAAAACCTTGAGTTTCAAGGTTGGATATTTTCTTATATAGTCGAAACTTTTTATGTCATTATTTTGACTTTTATCTAATCATTTTAGACTTTTTAAATGGCCTTTTTGTCATAATTTCACATTTTTATGTCATAATTGTCATAATTACTTTAGTCATAATTCTAAATCTTTTACTTTTATCTAATCATTTGGACTTTTTATGTCATCGTTTTGACTTAAATTTTTGACAACCACATTATGGCTTGTGTTATAATTTAAACTTTTATGTCATCATAACTATGACTTTTATGTAATTTATGACTTTTATATTTTTATTTCGACCTTCTATGACAAAATGATGACTTAGCATATCACCCCCCGGTTTCACAGACAAGGCTTAAATCTAGTCCCAGACTAAAATGCATGTTTGAGCTGTTTTAACTCAAAGTAACTTGCACTGACATATCTTAAAATATGTCAGTATCATTATTTTGTCTCAAGATGCACACCAGTAATGTTTTTTCTCTAAGGCACGTTTATAAAGAGAGGGGGTAAAATCTTTCCGTGGCAGGGGCAGCTGCCACCGGCGCCTGTCACTCGACCTGTCACCGCTATATGCGCCTGTCACTTAACCGTCACCGATATATGCGCCTGTCACTCGACCTGTCACCGCTATATGCGCCTGTCACTCGACCTGTCACCGCTATATTCGCCTGTCACTCGACCTGTCACCGCTATATGCGCCTGTCACTCAACCTGTCACGGCTATGTGCGGCTGTCCCGCGACCCGTCACGGCTATGTGCGGCTGTCCCGCGACCCGTCACGGCTATGTGCGGCTGTCCCGCGACCCGTCACGGCTATGTGCGGCTGTCCCGCGACCCGTCACGGCTATGTGCGGCTGTCCCGCGACCCGTCACGGCTATGTGCGGCTGTCCCGCGACCCGTCATGGCTATGTGCGGCTGTCCCGCGACCCGTCACGGCTATGTGCGGCTGTCCCGCGACCCGTCACGGCTATGTGCGGCTGTCCCGCGACCCGTCACGGCTATGTGCGGCTGTCCCGCTTTCTGTCACGGCTATGTGCGGCTGTCCCGCGACCCGTCACGGCTATGTGCGGCTGTCCCGCGACCCGTCACGGCTATGTGCGGCTGTCCCGCGACCCGTCACGGCTATGTGCGGCTGTCCCGCGACCCGTCACGGCTATGTGCGGCTGTCCCGCGACCCGTCACGGCTATGTGCGGCTGTCCCGCGACCCGTCACGGCTATGTGCGGCTGTCCCGCGACCCGTCACGGCTATGTGCGGCTGTCCCGCGACCCGTCACGGCTATGTGCGGCTGTCCCGCGACCCGTCACGGCTATGTGCGGCTGTCCCGCGACCCGTCACGGCTATGTGCGGCTGTCCCGCGACCCGTCACGGCTATGTGCGGCTGTCCCGCTTTCTGTCACGGCTATATGCGGCTGTCCCGCGACCCGTCACGGCTATATGCGGCTGTCCCGCGACCCGTCACCGCCTGCGCTTACCACTCGATCCGTCACAGCTGTATGCATTTTTTTTTTTTTTTTTTTTTTTTTTTTAAATCTAACACTGTTTAGGCTAGATTTGAAAATAATAAAATAATTTTAGCTAAATTATAAACTGTTACAATATTTCATTAGGCCAGGTAGATATATTCAGGGTGCGATTTGTGAAAAAAACAGAGGGGGGGATGTTTTGAAAAAAATGTATTCATAAAAATAGATCATGAGAACATGAACTTCATCACTGCATTTGGAGGAATTGACCGTTCGCAAAACCCCGCCCTCGAACGGTGCTCGTCCAATCCTAGCTCAGCAACTGTAACTAAGGAGAAGGACCTCCGTCAAACATTCCGATTTCAGCAAGATAGTGCAATGATGCGCCTATGGCAGTGAGGTCTGCACGGGCTTAAAACTTGCTGTATTTTATGATTGCTTGCAACTATTATTAAAAAATAGGCTACATGTACAAACACCGTTTCACTACGGCACTGCGGCCCCCTCATCAGTCAGCAAACAAGAGAAAAAAAAGAGAAAAAGCACGGACTTACTAATTACGAAACTTTGATGTGGTTGAACAGGAACACAGTCACAAATTCCTCTGGAACTCAAACATTAAACTTCAAAACAAAGTTCGCGCAGTTGCACAAATATTTACACAAATATATCCTTCTCAGTCGGCTGAGTTATGAATGAAGAGAACCGCATCGAGAGTTGATGGTTTCAGCGCGTCCTCTGATTGCAGTGTTGTGACTGAAATAGCGCGCGCGGGAGCACATGCGCAAAACAGTTTTGTAAAATGATATATGATCAAATAAAAATGATTGATATATAATTTTACAAAACTGTTTTGTGCATGTGCTCCCGTGCGCTATTCTGTCTATATTTCTGTCGTGCCCTGGAGGATATGTCTGCTGCATTACTCCAAAACCAATCACTTAATGTATGGATCTCAACCCAGCCATGGCTATGGTTCTCAATTGTTTGACGGGCGTAGTAACAATAACTAAGGGGCGTGGCTTTTGCGAACGGTCAATTGTAAAATCTTTTTTCTTATTAACTGAAGTAGCCTAACGCAATATTTTTACTCTAATAGCTTATCTTTCCCCACACATATGAACTGTGATCATGCAATAGCGTTAACTTTACATCGCGATCAGTGTTGTGCATGAACGCGTTCATATTTTCGCCGAACGCTGAACTGAACGAATCACTTTTCATACAATGAACGTGAACGAGAGCGGCGCTCACTCTGGCAGGAATGAGCAGCACGCGCAGTTCACGTTCACGCTCATTTGAAAAGTCAGGTTTTACCAGGGCTTAATCCGACATTGGATCCGGAACCTTTTTTATTGGATCCGGCACCTCCTGTGTCACTAAAATTAATTGCCTAAATGAAAAAAAAAAAATTACTGTTTGTGTAGCATAGTGTTCAATGTTTGTGACACATGAATTGCGCGCTTGTTGTACGAGTTGAGATTGCTGTTAGCCTCGATCGTTTTACTCAGGGGAAAAATGTAAAAAAGACAGGAAAGTTTGCTTAACTTTTTCAAATACGCTGGACAGTCAGATCCCAAACAAGCAATAATCGTTTCCGCTGATCAAAAAGGAGACACGGTGGACACAGTAGCCTAGTATCGATATCTCGTTATTTCGACATAATAACATTCTAATCTGCATTAAGCGTTCTTATAGCCTAATGGTTTTCTATGGGAGGAAAATGCTTAACCGTTCATATTATTGGCTCATCTGATTTTTTGTACATAGTCTATTTGTTAGGATTTTAGTATCATAATGATTAGGCTAATAAATGCACGCACAATTATCCGTGAACTTGATTTGAACAAATGCCTTTCAACTTGTGTGTGCAAAATTCAGAATTAAATTAATGTGCAGAAATTTGTACAAATAGAGAGTAGGCTATGTAGGCCTACTATACTGTTGTAGCCATTAAAAAAGCGCGTTTCATATTTGTTAAAATATTATGTTTTTTTTTTTTTTCATTGATTTCCATTTGATTTATGAAAAGTGAACAGCACGACCGAGTAAGATATGATGCGCAATATGAGACAGGTCGCGGGACAGCCGCAGATAGCCGTGACGGGTCGCGGGACAGGCACATATAGCCGTGACGGGTCGCGAGACAGGCACATATAGCCGTGACGGGTCGCGGGACAGCCGCAGATAGCCGTGACGGGTCGCGGGACAGGCACATATAGCCGTGACAGGTCGCGGGACAGCCGCACATATAGCCGTGACGGGTCGCGGGACAGCCGCACATAACCGTGACGGGTCGCGGGACAGCCGCACATAGCCTTGACGGATCGCGGGACAGACGAGTATAGCCGTGACAGATCGCGGGACAGGCACATATAGCCGTGACGGGTCGCGGGACAGCCGCACATAACCGTGACAGGTCGCGGGACAGACGAGTATAGCCGTGACAGGTCGCGGGACAGTCGCATATAGAGTTACGGGTCGCGGGACAGGCGCGTATATAGGTGACAGGCGCATATAGCGGTGACAGGTCGCGGGACAGGCGCATATAGCCGTGACAGGTCGCGGGACAGGCGCGTATATAGGTGACAGGTCGAGTGACAGGCGCATATAGCGGTGACAGGTTGAGTGACAGGCGCATATAGCGGTGACAGGTCGCGGGACAGGCGCATATAGCCGTGACAGGTCGCGGGACAGTCGCATAGAGTTACGGGTCGCGGGACAGGCACATATAGCGGTGACAGGTCGCGGGACAGGCGCGTATATAGGTGACAGGTCGAGTGACAGGCGCATATAGCGGTGACAGGTCGCGGGACAGGCGCATATAGCCGTGACAGGTCGCGGGACAGGCGCGTATATAGGTGACAGGTCGAGTGACAGGCGCATATACCGGTGACAGGTTGAGTGACAGGCGCATATAGCGGTGACAGATCGAGTGACAGGCGCATATAGCGGTGACAGGTCGAGTGACAGGCGCATATAGCGGTGACAGGTTGAGTGACAGGCGCATATAGCGGTGACAGGTCGAGTGACAGGCGCATATAGCGGTGACAGGTCGAGTGACAGGCGCATATAGCGGTGACAGGTCGAGTGACAGGCGCATATAGCGGTGACAGGTCGAGTGACAGGCGCATATAGCGGTGACAGGTTGAGTGACAGGCGCATATACCGGTGACAGGTTGAGTGACAGGCGCTTATAGCGGTGACAGATCGAGTGACAGGCGCATATAGCGGTGACAGGTCGAGTGACAGGCGCATATAGCGGTGACAGGTTGAGTGACAGGCGCATATAGCGGTGACAGGTCGAGTGACAGGCGCATATAGCGGTGACAGGTCGAGTGACAGGCGCATATAGCGGTGACAGGTCGAGTGACAGGCGCATATAGCGGTGACAGGTCGAGTGACAGGCGCATATAGCGGTGACAGGTTGAGTGACAGGCGCCGGTGGCAGCTGCCCCTGCCACGGAAAGATTTTACCCTTACTGTTTATAAAAGACTACTAAAATGCCCTATGCCAGCAGCCATATCACTCAAGACTGGTTGCCCACTGAAGCTAAGCAGGGTTGACCAGTACCCGAATGGGTGACCTCCTGGGAAAACCAGGTTGCTGCTGGAGGAGGTGTTAGTGAGGCCAGCAGGGGGCGCTTACCCTGTGGTCTATGTGGGTCCTAACGCCCTAGTTTAGTGATGGGGACACTATACTGTCCTTCGGATGAGACGTTAAACCGAGGACCTGACTCTGTGGTTAATAAAAATCCCACGATGTCCTTCGGAAAAAGAGTAGGGGTTTAACCCTGGCATCCTGGCCAAATTTGCCCATTGGCCTCTGTCCATCATCATGGCCTCCTAATAATCCCCATATATACTGATTGGCTTCATCACTCCGTCTCCTCTCCACCAATAAGCTGGTGTGTGGTGGGAGTTCTGGCGCAGTATGGCTGCCACATTAGTGGTGTTCGAGGAGATTCCCCCCTTCCATATGTAAAGCAATTTAAGTGTTGATAAAAGCGCTATATACATGCAATTCATTATTATTATTATTATTATTAATTGAACTAAGGCCTAATCCTGACTTAATCTAAGCCCTGTCTGTGAAGCCGGGCACTTTCAAATTTGATTTTTTTTCCCTTATGTGGCGGAACTGGTCTTCCGTATTATAAGAAACCTAAAGGGATTTATAGAGACTCAAGATCAACTTAAAATTCAGAGCTGTTGAAAAAATGTAACTACCTAATTTCTAAACACTAGAGGGGGTAGTTGCCTCAGCAAACGAGTGCTATCAGCATGCAGCTGTCTAAATGTATTCATTTAGCAGTTTACAGAACATAGCTCCCACTTTTTTATGTTCTTTGTGTGTGCTCATTACATGTTTTGTGACAAACCATGCCAAAAAAAAAAAAAAAAGTCTAGATTTTCAACATAGCGTTACGCTGTATTATATTTTCCATACCACCTCAGTCACTTTCTTTTACAATACATTAGTTTGATGTTTATAATCATGCATGCATCTATCCAACTGAATGTCTCCTCGGGCCGTGTTTCTCGGCAGCACATATCATGCTGGACCGGCCCTGTCTATTCATCTTCAGGCCAGATGAATGTCAATGAACGTCAGTGCTAATGCATGTCAGATGTTTCTATTAAGTGCTAGAAAAGCCCTGGGTCTCTGTCTTTGTTGATGTTTCATATAGTGAAGGCTTTAACTCTAGTTCCTGGACGCTGCTGTGGATCACACACATCCGTGTTTAGTGCCAGACTTTGGCTGCATATTTCTCTCTTTCTGTCTTTCTCACTCATCATTTCTCCCGTCTTTCTGTTTTTCATTGTGGGAGAGCACCACTCACCATCTTCACCCTCCCAGTCTGCACATAATGATACTGTTATATATGTTGCTCTCCCTGAGAAAGGAACTGTCATGCCCAACACTGACCACAGCATTTAAAACGGGGAGGCAAACAATACCATCAGCTGGGCCAGTTCTCAGCTGAACTCTTGTAGTTGAGCATAAGACCTGTGTCAAGATATTAAAATACCGCTACTTTATTCTTTTCTATCCCAGCTGAAAGGGATAGTTTATCGAAAAATGAAAATTCCCTCAGCATTTAGCCTCATGCAGTTCTAAACCCGTGTGCCTTTCTTTCTTCTGTGGAACACATTAGATATTCAATTTTTTCTACAAATTGAAGGTCATTGATTGTATGCATAAAATCATACAGGTTTGGAACGACATGAGGGTGAGTAGATGATGACAAAATGTAATTCTTGGGTGAACTATCCCTTTAAGAAAGTACAAACAAATCTGTAGAAAATCAAAATAGGTACTGGTCATTTTCTGGTAGGACATTACCTGGGAAAAATCATTACAGAAAATTCCTTCATATTATCTGTACATTGTGCCCTATTTTTTACATTATAAAATGACTGTTATAAGCCATTCGTGATTGATTGGTTGAACATCAACATCCTGACACAGCAACATTAAGTTGGATGTCATGTTTCCACGGTGCGGTGCAGTTAATTTTGGAGATGAGATACTCCCACGTAAATTGACTCATGCTTTGAGTCGAGGCCCTGACTTAACGCCTCAGAAGACACTGAGTATTTACACAAGACCTGCCACGCCACTCTGCTGTTATACCCTTCTGGTGCAGGAGATGATGGGAGAGCGTGATTCTTTGTTTTTGAGTATGAACATTAAGTGCTGGGTAGTATGACAGATGTCTTGGCTCTGGTTTATGTGCTAGGTCGACTTCCCTGGTAGATACGGACCACACACTTGGACCTCCAAGCATCCTGTTACTGTCATTGGATCAAGGAAATATGTTGTCATTTCTGAAACGCAGAGGGAAAAATAGGATGGATACAGCTTAACAGACATGGGAGGATGTAATAGGATTCTAATCACGTCGTTTTTTGGAAATGTCCAAGAAATATTTCAGTTTGTTTATTGCCACAGATGTTTAGATTCACAAGCTTAATGTTGGTAGTTTAGCAGCATTTATTATAAAAACACAGTGTAAAGAAGTGGAGGAATGGTTTTTTTGATACTTCCTTTTTACTTGAAATCTTGGGATCTTTCTGATATTGTTCAATTGTTTGTAGAGCTTTACCAGGTGATATTCCTGCCTGTTCTTGCAGTTGGAATTTTGCTTCTGGTTTGTGTCCTTATGAACTACATTCAGGTGTGCTAACATCCAGAGATTAACTCACAGAGCACCTCAGAGTCCCTAGAAATAAAGGCCAGCTTAGTCATAATCATGCTGATTTATTAGTGGTTTGTGTTAAGGTTTTCAAATCCCCTGAACCTATGCAAGGGCTCCAGACTAAAGAAACTTTTTGCTGACTTTTTGCACCCATAATACACATTTGGATAAAAAAAAGAAAGAAAAAAAGACACCTTTAAACAAATATTTTTTGGGGTTGAAAAAAAGTACAGATTTGCAAAATTTTTCAATATTATAATTCAGTAAGCAAGTCAGTTTCGAACTCATTACTGAACGATTTACTGGCTGAGTCAGTAATAAAATAAAATCTAATCAGTTTGAGTCATTTGTTCATGAAATGGGAATCATAACTCATAATGTGCTCATTGTTGCATGGAGCAACACTAGCACACACTTTAAAGATATAATTAAACAACACCGGCTCATGAGATATATGACAAAACCATACGTTTTTAGATTTTCTTTTCTATAACACTGAAAAAATGACTTGCGTATGTAATTTACTGTAAAATACTGCAAATGTGTGGTTTTTGCAAGTAAAAACTTTGAATTACCATATAATTAGAAATGATTTTGATTTGAATCAATTTTTTTAAATATATATATATATATTATCTGCGTTTATATAAATAATATATATTTTTCTTATTTTTGTTATCAGTAATGGTAAGTTAATATTTATTGCATTATTTTAGTGTAATGTGTGTCACCCTGATATTGTTTTGACCCTGTTTACTGTATTTTTTTACTGTGAATTTACTGTAAATTTTACGTGTAGATTTCAATTTTTTTTGTCACCTTTTGACCATTTTAGTTGCAGTCTGGAGCCCTGCTGCTATATTTAAAAAACTTTAGCTCATACCTCATCCCACATTAGATTTGATAACCTGCGGATTTGAATGATGTCTCAAATCGTTTGTCTTATATTGAAGAGAGGTGTACTGCCATGACAAATGCCATTGACCTATACATTGAAGGAGAGACCTGGGCCATATTTAGAGATCAGAATATCTTAGAGAGCTGGGGGTGGGCAATTTTTCCTTGAGCCAGTAAGAAACCACCACAGAACACCTTAGCAACCACATAGCAACCCTAGCAGCCACCCGGATCACACTAGCATCAGTGCGCTGTGTTTTGCATGCAAAAATCTAGTTAAACATGTTTGTGCCTCATGGGTCTCTTGCTGACAACGCTAATGTTGACCCTCTTGAAGGAACGTCAGGTGACTCACGCCATACAAAATCAGCAAGTCAAGACCACAGATTTAAACTTTTAACAGGCAACACCCATAGATCTAAAGAGTACCCTTAGGCTCCGGAGACTGTTTGTCGACCTGCGACGCTCTTACAAAGACAAAGACGGAGCTAGACAGAGGGGGGAGTTTTATTGAGTGAGACTGCTTCTGCTGCCCTCTGTCTCTCATTCTCTCTTTCTCTCTCCCAGCATAAACATCTGTGGCTGGTTAATGTTAGCCCTGGAGCTAAGTGCAGAGAAAGGGGGTCTGGTTCTCACAGCAGCGATAGCAGTGGTAAAAGGGCAGGGATGTGTGGTGGCGAACAGGCAACTGCTGCACAAACGCTTCTGGGCCGACTGCCCGACTCTAATCAGAGTGAGGGCAAGAGAAATCTCAGTTAGGGAGGGTGGAACTGATAAGAGAAGGTAACAAGGGAGCATCTTGGGAACTGCAAGTGATGCAGAGCAGAGCCAGGAGTCCAAAAAGCCCAAAGCAACCCGGTTTGCCTCATGTGTTTTCTTAGCGATTGGGAGTAGAAAATAGCACAGCTTAGCCGTGGACTTCGGTCAGAGCAGCAGGGACTGATTTGGTACTGTTCTGTTTTACTGTTTGTTTGGTCTCAGGGTCTTTGTAGTGTGTTTTTGGCAGGCCATGCTGATCTGATAAAGAGTGAAAGGTAAGAACGACTTTAATCAGGAGGTTATTGACCTACAGAAAGCCTCAGGTGTATACAACGAGAATCAACAAACGAAAGGATGTAGAAAAAGAAAAAGCTGTTCTTTGCCTCAAGCCCTATATACAATAATATAGTGAAGAGACTGAAGACTGAAACTGTTTTTATTTGTATGATGATATCTGCAAAAGATTTCCCGAAGACAGTATCATTCTTCAGAATGTGAGACAGAGCTGTCAAGACTGCCATTCATTGCACAACAGTGAAGGATTTGTTTCTCTGCAAACAAAAGAAACGGAAAACAAACCTAAATAACATTTCAGAGAAATTGAATGTATCTGCCAAGGGATTGTCTAAAAGAAGTTGTGTAGTGGGCTAGTGGCTTAGGTCAGAGATCACCTCTTGGTTCAGCTGTTTTCTGGCAGATCCCCCCCCCCCCCCTTTCAAAAGGCTTTTCTTTAAGGCATCCAACAAAACAGTTGCTAAAGTAACTGTTGCAAAACGTATGTTTTAATACCATTCTCTGCAAATACAGCCAAGGATTTTCTTGTTTACTGGCATAATAAAAGACTTTGGATGGCTGTAGTATTTGTTATTGTGAAAGTTTGCCTAAGAACTATTTTTAGATTTCACACAAAACAAATATGACTCTAAATCTTCTGGATTCTTTCATTGTAGCTTGGTAATGCAACAGTGTTTAACTTGCTTCTCTTCATGCAAACAGTACAATTGTTAAATGTGCAAAATCCTTTCATCCAATCAAACAGGTGTTAAAGGATAGTTCATCCACAAATGAAAAGATCTGTCATAATTTACTCACTTTCAACTGTTTCTTTCCCATGCAATGAAAGTCAATGAGGTCCAAACTAAAAAAAAGTTTTGCAAAATATCTTCTTTTGTGCTCCATAGAAGGAAGAAATGCATGCAGATTTGAAACAACATGAGGGTGAAGTAACTGATGACATGATTTTCAGTTTTGGGAGAACTATCTAGTACCAATGGCACTAATCCTTTCACGAACCGATCCTCATTATTCTTTCCAATCAGTGTATGTCAAATTGACTCAACTGCACATTTAAAGACAGACCCCCCATATTAGGCAAATCCATTTGACTGTTTCTCTCTGTCCCATAGTCACACAGGGCCTGGAAAAGCCAAGCGAACATGCCCCTCAAACACTGGGAACATTCCTACAGTCTTCTGTAATGACATATTTTCGGATTTCAAAAAGAAAGTGGAGAGAAACAGAACAGCATGCGATTAGTGTGGCAGTTCCAGAGGCAGCGTAAGAAGATGCATTATGGGATCATCGAAGCCAAGCTCCTTTTCACCGCCTGATTGACAGTTCCTGTCCATTCCCTCCTATGCTTTCCCACGCCACGGTAATTGTGCAAGGCAGTCAGCCGAAACCACTGGTCAGTTGCAGAATGGGCACAGCACAAAGACGTGAGGAGAAAGCCGCCCAGTGTTTTCTAAAGGATCTGCTGTCCTCCACATACATGCATACATAAAGATTCCTCTGTTTCTTCTTTTAGCTCTTGTCTCCGCTTGCCCACAAAGGATTAACTTGGCTTCAAACGCTGCATCGGATGAGATTTATCACGGATATTGGAGTGAATGTATCTGTAAGGATCTCATTGAAACGAAAACAACCTTGACACAGATCCTAACACAGTTGTCTCATATGTCACCACCACCTATATATAGCTGCTTCCATAGTCTGACACAAGGGGGCAGCCTGTCCCTCAAGTTCAACACGGCCGCCATCAAACTAACCCTCATGTACACAAAGCAGCAATTAGAGGAAAATATGCTTTCATGTCAAAAACAAAGCTATTTGGCAGCACGATTTGGCCTGTCTGTGTGCTAATAATGTGCCGTAATCCTGCTTGACTGGAGATGAATTCGGAGGTTAGAAGCCAAACGAGAATGCTGGAGACGTTTTATTTACTCAGTCGCTGTAGATTCCACCGGTATGGGGAGGCATAAATCATTGCTTATGTAACGAGTGAGAAAGAGACAAAGATGTAAAGAGAGAGAGAGAGAAAACTAGTGTAGCCAGAGAGTGGTGCTAAACAATGGGCTTTACCCAACACACCCTTCTAATTCACTTTCTCACGTCATCCTTTCCCAGCTGGCCTTGGAGAAACACGGACCTAGAGCATTACCGCCTGGCCCGAGCCACTTTAGTTCCTCTCCAGGGCCCACTAAAACACACTCGCTCATTCGTGTTCTATCAGGATTTTATCAGGCACTCTGGAAGTGCTCTAGAATGTGTTCTGGACTGTGTCTTGAAAAGGGGAATTTCTTCCAGTCTGCTCTCCTCTGATGTCATCAGCGCGTTTCTCCTATAGTCTATCAAGCTTGCGTCCCCTCAGCATCAATGCGGCCACATCCAGCTTTGAGCTCAGGTGTTGACATGCTTCAGCGCCGGCTCCTCTTTGTCCTCTTGCGGGTGGTCCGGGAAAGGCCTGTGTGAGCGGACCGGAGCACGGTGACAGGCTCGTTCTTGCGCTCATGTGTAAAACATAATCAGGCCAGTGTGGAGTGGAGATGTAACAAATGCTTAAACGGCCGCGACTGCCCTGGCTCTCCTACTTCGCCATGACTTATTGTCCCTGACGTGCTGACGCAGCGCTCCAATAATTCCACTCTTCGGACGAAGTTCTGGAGCCTTCCTGAATCTGGCCCTCTTCTCGTCACATTTCTATAAACTAGCAGGTTAGCGAAGGTCATCCTTTAGCAAAGCCTGCAAATCCTTTGCTGTGTCAGTCCTTTAGTTTTAACACCATCGTCTCTGAGATCAAGTGTATCTGGTTACTGACATGATGCTAATGAGGTGCGTTTACAAAGCTTGTAAATGTGGTGGGCAGAGAGGGGGGAAGCAGATGCACAAAGACAAACGGAAGAGGATGGTGTGACTTGCCTTCAGCTATGGATTTAAAGGTGTCATTTAATCAGCTCAGTGATGACTTTTTGTTGTATTCAAGACCCCCATCTTTTTCTCTTTCTCTCTCAAAGTGTGGGAATTTTGCAGTGCTGGTGGATCTTCACATACTGCCCTTAGGCAAAGAAGACAATGCCAGCTGGTTCTCTGCAGAGCACAGGAAGGTATGGGAATTAGGGTGTGTTTCTGTTTGTTTGTGTATTTCCTCTTTCACTTCAATTGGCTGATACTGCAAAAATCTGGAATTTGGATCCACTCTTGGGGATCCCCCCCCATCCTCCTCCTGCCTTTATAAGATATGTTTTCGTTGGCCCACACAGCCTAAAGACTTTGAATGATTTTCCCTCCCAGGTTTAACGCTTCATGCAGCACTTCTAGTTAAATTTGAGCTCCATATAAAAGTTTTAAGACAAATGTCACTTTGGGAGGTTTGACGACTTTATCAAGATTGCAAATATGTACGCAAACACTTTTGGTGTTTGTATTTACAGGAAGGCGGCTCTCTGATAAGAGATGCATTGGAGCCGAGGGTGAGGCAGTTTCAAGAGGCCAGATACCAGAAGATCCAGCCCAAACAGCGGAAAGATTTCACCCTTACTGCTCCACTCTGTCTTGAAGGTACAGCACACATACGCCCTGTTCCAAAAGGTGACATTTGGATGTTTAAGCAGTATACAGCAAGGCAGCTCACTAGATTTTGGAACAGAGCCATGATGGTTTGGTCATTTTTCTGCACTAAACGCTTAAAAACATGACTGCAACAAACATTTTAGAGTTGTTGCTGTTTATTTGGGAATGTTTGATATTTAACTGCATTTTTTAGTTTTGCCATTGGCATGTGTTCAGAAGATGGTGACGTACAGACCCTTTCCTCATGTTCATTATTGTCTAATAATGTTTAACTATATTGATTTATGTATTTTTTTGTACCTATTTGAACCACAAATACCACTGTGATATCCCAATACAATTACGAATGTACCTGTCAAGGTATGTTACACCTGAATATTTGACAATTTGCTATAGGCTATTGAAATATATAATTACCCGTGATGAAGCTGCAAGTAAAGACTCGTGTCTTTACTTTAGAAACGATCCCTCCTTCATAAACATGAGACATATCACACTGCTTCACAGCTTGGGCACTCTGTACACGGCTGTCCCACAGTTGGAAGGGAAAGGTTTTAAAACCAAGTGGAGAAATCAAAGTCATTCCTGCATGCCAGCAAGACAAAAAACGAACTTTAAATCTATACAAAAGAAGAAGCAAGCTGTTTCAAACCACTGAAACTTACTCCAATCTAACTTTGTTTTAGCCAAATTTAGTTTGAAATGATGTCACTCCCATTCATTCTTCGATTTCGCTTGATGTGTATTGGGGCCTTAAAGGAGGCGGTTCTTTCTACACAGGTAGCACTTAAGACTGTAAAAGGCTGACTCACTGCATGGTCCAAGTCCCGCTGAGAGAGGTAGATTACAGGGCAGTTAAGCTCATAAAAAGAAATTTCTCCTCTTTAGATGTTGCTGCACCTCTCACGGCATGTCAAGGAATGGCTGCACCGCTGCAGAGGTGCTCATCTTTCTATGTTCTTCTTGTTCAGTGCTAGTATTACATGCAGTTTTGCTTGTTTTACTCTCCTCTTGCTGCTGTGAGATAAGTCAGACAACAAGATAAAAAAAAAGCAAGGAGGCAGATTCTTTATAGTCTGGAATTAGCTATTAGGGTTTTTAGGATCTGTCTGTCAGTAGCTGGTTTCCCAGATAAAGATTGACTTACCTCAACTTTCACTCATGACACACGGTGTATATGTATCCAGTACCTCTCATTAGAGAACTATTTCAGATCTAAAGAGCATATCATGAATCACTGCTCACTGTGTATATAACAGCTGTGAGAAATGCTATGCTGTGAGTCTCGCCCTTGGTCCAGGTGAGAACAGGGTTATTGTCTAATATATCAGAAAGACTGACTCATTATCTCTGACAGATAAGCATAACAAATGAGGAAATGCACTCACAGGGTGTGTGTGCATGGACAGACGGTCTCCTTCACTTGTGTCCATAAACCTTGAAGTTTAAAAGTATTTTTTAGGCCTCTGGCAGGAAATGGAGCTGAACTGTGACTGGGAAATAAATGCAAGGGTCACATGCTCAGTGTTGAGGTCAAACACTAACCAGCTGATCTCCTTTTCTAGTGCAACATAACATACACACAGGGTGCTCACTCAGCAGATATGAAGTATCTTTTATGAAGAATATTTAATATGTATATTTAGTTTTTTAATATTTTATGTGATTTTTTCTCTCTCTCTCTCTCTCTCTCTCTCTCTCTCTCTCTCTCTCTCTCTCTCTCTCTCTCTCTCTCTCTCTCTCTCTCTCTCTCTCTCTCTCTCTCTCTCTCTCTCTATATATATATATATATATATATATATATATATATATATATATATATATATATATATATATATATATATATTAATTAGGGGTGTAACTATATTCAAACTGAACCAAAAACCACGATACACCACCTACGGTACAGTATGTAGCCCTAGCCTATTGTGGCCTGAGGTTGAACTCACTTTACCTTGTGTGATAAAACAAATTTTTCTTTCAACTGACACTTGATTAAATGGTGGTACACGTATTCGTCTCGCGAATTTCCGTGTGTCTGACAGTATTTGTACAAGAAGAATACAGCGTTGTAGCCTAACCACCAATAACCATCAATAATCGCAATAAGCTCCGCTTTTTGTTACTTTCGATAAGAAACAAAGTGTCATTTTTCAAATTGTCCATTTTATCACAAAATTCAAACAATAAATGCCATTTTTACACTCGTGACATAATTATATAGGCGCCTTAGTTTAAGCAGCTGCACGAGAATGCGATTCTCTTTCTTATAAGCGTGAATGAACAATATGAAGGTATGTTGAAAGATACAGTATAACGTACTGAAACGCATCTCGTGTAATCGCTCAATTAGTGTTTCAACGGCAGAAAGATATCAGGATAATGTTTACAAGCTGCTTTCCTAAGTAGCATTACATCATTTACCTCAGGCAAGTCATTCAGTGTCCACAACTTGTTAGTTTGCTAGAGAAATTAACTCTTTTGCTAAATATATGCACTATATTAGCCTATATATATTTATTATATTTGATTTAATCTGTTAGTGATGTCTTGATTATTTAATGTATATAAAATAAACATGTTTTATTTAGAAATATCCTTTTTTGTATACCGGTAATTATATATTGGTATTATAGTAAATTAATTTAATTGGTTTTACTCAACCCCTACATTTAATGATAAATATTTATATAACATTTTATAGCCTACATGTGATTTGTTTAATTTATAATATGTATGGCGGTGGCATTCAATATATCCTTGATTCCTATATTGTTTGCAGAGTCTGCTGGACCGAGTATACACACTCCCTATGGTTTGTAATTCCAATTAAATTTTCCAAATACCTTGTGAAGTCCACTTCGCGACACACTTTCAAGCGATTGGAATGTACCCAAAGAGTTCTGCGATTTTCCAGTCACTGAACATGTGACCACTCCAGCTGTCGGCTATCAACAGCTATTAACTCTCCCCAGATCCTTTTGTGTGAACTCACTTATGCACTAGAGATATTTTTCCCTCTCTTGTATGTGTTAGCCTACATGGCTTCATCATGCATGGATCAAGCATGGCGTTTTGTGTTCAGTCTCAGCTTAGATGTGTCTATTGTCAACCTCTGTGTGGTTGTTTGAACGTGCATGTCACATTTATCATATCCAGTGAGCGTGTCACATGCCGACACATTTCCTGAGCAGTCTGCTCTGCTCTCGGCTGCAAAGGCCATTTTTCAAATGTCAGCCCTTGTAGCTTCTCCCTGACTGGCTACCTCATGCTTCCCCATTAGCTCATAGTGAGTTGATTTATTTATGCTTTGGAGAGGGCAGGAAAGGGGGAAATTTTCCCACCAAATGTCTTGGCTTGGTGGAAGCACGAGCCGGACTCTTGGCACACTAACCAAGAAAATGTTTTTTTTGCTGGAGGACAGCAGATTGCAATGTTTTATGTAGCCATTTGTAGAAGCATATCAGCCCTGAAAATGGTAAAAGTAAGGTTTCTTTCTGACTTTTCTCCCTTATTAAGAAATAATGATTTTTGGAGTGAGATGAGCATACCGCTTGTTGCACTTTTTTCCTGATTAACCTCTAATCTTAAGAAAGAAGTCACTGCAGCCCCTGCATGACTATGTCTGTCACACAGAGAGTCTGTTTGCTGCTATGTTTCAAGTGCTTTAACCTAATATCTGATGCTACAGAACAGATTCAAAATAGAGTTATTCGGTTTAAACGAAGAACATGCGCTAATTAGATTGTTGCTCAAAGTTTCTTTTAGACATTTTTAGAAGTTTCTTTAATTTTTTTTTAAAGATGAAGCTAAATCAACTCAGTGTCTTTCATTGCTAGAGTTACAGTATAAGAGATGCTTGTTTTCTTTTTCTTAACTTTCTCTGACCTCATTTTTCCAGGAGTATTTTTTACTGGGAAAACCCATAAATTAAAAGATCAATCTCCTGCAATAGAGTTCACAAAAGCAATCCAATTTCATCCATTTCAAGCAAGCATACACACATTTGAGAACTTAATTAATAATTCACTTCGCATTCTTTCAGTTTGGAATGTAACTAATATGTGTGAAATCGATTTTGTGTGAATCAGTGTATCAAATTTGGGCACTAGCAAGGATTTTGATCGACTAAACATCGGGACTCTGATGACTCAAGTTTTCTTGCAACACAAGTATGTGTTTATGCATGAAAGCGCCACTGGCATTCATAAACAACATTGTTTTATAACATGCCAGGACCGAAATCAAAGTATGTTTCTCCGATAACTGTCATCGTTCAATGTGCAATCCTCCTTTTATATCAGCTTGACGAAAACGTGACAGTTTTTGGTATGTGAACCTAATTTCTCTTTCAAGCCATGTACAAATATTTCTGTACTTTTCAAGGGATGCATTAATATCATAGTTCTCACCAATATTACAATTCTTTACTATTTTGTCTAAAAAAATAAATAAATAAATATATGTTGAAATACTAGTGTTTTTCAAGAGTAATGTTTTTTACTTTATTCAGCAAAGACACGTTAAATTGATCAAAAAGTGTTTTCAAATAAATACTTTTTTTTATCAATCCTGAAAAAAATGTTTTCACAAAAAAATATTATGCAGAACAAATGTTTTCAACAATAATATATATATATATATATATATATATATATATATATATATATATATATATATATATATATATATATATATATATATATATGTGTGTGTGTGTGTGTGACAAATAAATGTGAATTGAATATTAAGAAATGTTTCTTGAGCACCAATTCAGAAAAAAATTATAAAATAGAAAATTAAATTGTAATAATATTTGACAACAATACTGTTTTTACTGTTCCCCCCCCCCCCCCCCCCATAAAATAAACGCAACCTTGCGTTAGATCTAAAACGCAATCGATAGATATAAAAAAAATAGTGTAAATATATTGCATGTATTAAAAATATTATAAATGGGCAGTTTGATTGTAGTGGACATTAAGGTAAACTATTGTAACTATACTTTTTTTGTGCTGGTCGTTTCTCATTAGTTCTTAGTTTCCTACAGATAGTAAGGGTTATTTGTCCAAATGGAAGTAGCTCTAATGTTCTTTTACTGTAGTCTCACACATAATACATTTTTAAGAAGCCCTCCATCAAGTTCAGCCACGCTGAGGCAATTACAATGCCCATTTTTGGTAACTCTGACATCTACCTGTGCACGCTCCCCCACGTCCGTGTGTTTGATCTGATTAGCAGGTCTTAATGGATGAAGGGGAGGATAAAAGAGGTGGGTGGCTGCTTCATACCCCTCCTCCTCGCCGAGCCCCTTCCTCTTTCCCACAGGTGCCATGGCTTACAGTGCTGGTGTGGCAGAGGGGGAGGGAACACCTGGCAGGCTGTTCCCCCTGATGGCCTGCCGGGTTCAGATGCATTTTCCCAGGCTCCCCAGATGAATGGTCACTAATAGCCGTGGGAGAGGGCTTTGTGAGCGCTGCACAGTGTACCAGGCTGACTCCTCTTGGCAGGCCCTGTGAGGAGGGCTTAAAGCAGTGCTGGCTGCCTGTGACCCAGCCCTATAGCCAGCGCAAGTGCACTGCAGCAGATAGCCTTACCGCTGGAGAATGTGTTTACAAGGGCACAGAGGGAGTGAGATCTCACTCAGTGAGTGGAGGGATGTGGGACCGGCTGCGGCACTCCATTCACTTCTGATTCTCTCTGGCAGATTTCACACAGAAGCAGCAGATTACTGTGCTGGTATAGAGCGATCAATGTGGTTACGTTCACTAAAGCTTCTTGTGAAATGAATTTGATGCTGCTGTCAGCTAATTTAAGATTTGACAAATTGAGTAGCGTTTTCATTTGAATTGTAAAAAAAAAAAAAGATCTAGTGATGCATGATATATCAATAACATATCGGTTATCAGCTGATGTTAAAGATTTCAAAATTATTCTATATCAGTAGATATTGAGTTACACGGTACTAAGTCGATACTGAAATTTTAAAATTGTACCAGAGTGATGTTAAGCAGAATCGTAAACGCCTCTGATTTCCCATTGTGTCTGTGATTGGCTACAATGATCAGCGCTTCAAAAACATGTAAATATACATCAATGACGCTCTTCACCGAGCACTTACACAGATGCCTGCTTGTGCTTTCAAACGCTCCCATTTAAAAAAAACTTTCAAACACTTCCTTGTGCTCTCAAACTCTCCTGTGCATTGATCATTGTAGCCAATCACATACATATCCGATGAGCACAATGGCCAACCAGAGGTGTTTACGAATCCGCTCAACAGCACTCAAAGCGTCACAATTTAAAAATTTCAGTAACATTGGTACTGAAGTCTGTACTTTTTGTGTGTAAAGAAAAAAATCTCACTCTCTATCTGTCTCCCTCTCCAACGGTTTGCAATAAGAGCGTTCTGTTTCTGCCCACGTGCCCCGTAGCCTTTAAATATAAAGCATGTGGTGGCATTAGCAGCAGTTACCTGCCCTGGAACATGTGAGAGGGACTAGGCAGGATTACCAGCATGGGAAATGGAGAGCTGGAAGCAGGAGCTGTCGAAATTCCTTGGGCTCTTTTGACTGCCTGTCAGTCTGTCTGTCTCCTTGTTCTAGAATTAGCCCTTGATGCTTTGTCATGTTGCAGTTGCTGTGCAAATCCACCTCCTAAGTCCCACGTCTCACTGTACAGAAAAGCCCCTGGACAGCCGGACTCTTTCCGCAGACCTTTCTCCCACGCTTTCACACACAAACTTCCAAATACACAAATCTACACCGCTTTAACACACCCGCCTTTGGCCTGAAACTGATGTTTATACATTCAGTATGACTCGATCTCACCACACACACCCCTGTCTTTCGTCCGGGGTCAGCAGTGTTTCTCTGGTGCTGTCCCACCACAGGGCTCTGTATGTAATTAGGGATTGGGGAAAGAGAGCTTGATCAGTATGGGATTCATGGGACTGTTTCTCGACCACAATCTGGTCAGGCAGACTCACACACACATACAGACACAGCCTCCGTGAACCCAGGCTATACATGCCGCCTGACCAAACTTCACTTCAGGAATTACTAAATCGTTTTAGAGGATCACCCTGCTTTTTCCCACTCAACGTTTTCATTTCAAGGTCCAAGAGCGGATCAAATGGCAGGTCATGTGCTCAGGGATAATGGTGCCTTTCTCCATTGAATCCATCATTATTTTTTGGCCACTGTTATATTATAACTATGTGCATATTTGCCTTGTAAAGGAAGTTTGATCGTTCTTCCACTAAATGGCATATTTCGTCATTAAGGCCTTGCAGGCACCAGTGCGCTGTCCAGGTGAGTCAGTTTTAATGCACACACAAGCGGGATAGATTTATTAGGAGACAGGGATGAGGAGGTCTGGTTTCAATGACAGGCCTAGCTCAGGTTCAAAACCTTCAGCACTGCAGAACAGCACATAAGTCAAGTTTTCAGAAGCCTTCCTCACGTCGTTAATCTGCTGGAATCAAACAGGAGGAATGTGTTTTTCTGCCCTCATTCACACCACATTTCCCTGTTTGCCCTTGTGACATCCTTAAGGGTCTCAGATTCCAGTATTTACTGTACCGTACCTGCATATAATTATGGATAGTTTGTACCAAAATATGTATATGGTGTGTACATTGTACTTATTAAAATGGCTATACAACCATAATTCATTCTAATTGCTGTCTGTTCAGACAGGACTAGTTTTCCCTGAGAAGGTCAGGCAGTTTACTTGAACATTAATCAGCATATTGGAATGTTTCTGAAGAATCATGTGACACTGAAGACTGGAATAATGGCCGCTGTTAATTCAACCTTGCCACCACATGAAAAAATGTAATTTACATGTATTAAATATAAAACAGTAATTTTACATTGTAATAATATTTAACAATATTATTGTATATTTGATTGGGTAAATGCAGCCTTGGTGAGCATAAAAGAAATGTTAGCCAATAGTATGCCGTCTTAGAGAGACATTGTAGTATTTAAAGTTTCGTTCAAGAATGCTGTGCTGGTGTTAAATCATTAGATGTTCTCACCCGTTTTCACAGAAATTATGATGTCATATACGTTTATAGTGCAGGTGTAGGCAGTTAGTTAAGTGTTGAGTTAGGAGCTCTAATTAAAGGGAACATCTGCTGGGAAAAGAGGTTTGAATGTGACTGAGCACAGTCTTGTTCATTTTGCTGTGTCATGTTAAAGTTTATTATAGGCTTTTGGTCGATAAATGTCACCATGTTAGGTTTTGGTCTCGGTTTTGATTATTTTGTGAAGACTATAGAAGGAGGTTTCTGAAGGCAATTTAGTCCATTTGCTTATCTTTACAGTTCTCCTTTTGATCATGTGTTGCATCCTCCTGTTGGGCCACATTGCAGCATTTCATAACCATGCTGAAGGGGTCACCCAAATGTTAAATTGAACACTCATGTGCAAATATTGTTTCAGGTGGACGTTGAACAGAGTGATAAGACACACCGACCGCTCGGCCCAGGCTACAGTTACGCAGCCGGGTGTGATGTGCTTCCAGGAAAACCCCGCTCGGCCCTTCCATGTGGCGACCCCCGTGAAACACTCACACACATATGCACAATCGCCCGGGAGCCCCACCCTGACCCAGTAAGAGCGAAGGACAAGATCTTAGAGGGTGATCATTCACATCAAAGTGAGGAGTGAGAGAAAATATTTCTACAAATTCCAACTCGGTCACCTAGACACCCGCTCTCCACCCGCCGTCCCCGGTTTTCACGTATGTGAGATCGCTTCGAGATCGTCCGTTGCACACAGTAGCTATATGCTCAGATATCACGGATCGTACCCGGTTTTACCACCAGAAATCGTATCTGATGTTGTCTGTTTTTAGAGCTTGACGTGTTTAGATTGTACAACCTCTCTGGCTTGTCAAGATCTAGACTGTGGTGCTGAGAGATTATTATTATTCTTTCGCATGTTGAGCTGTCTGTGCTCTCCATTTGTTTAGAGCTGATGAGATTTTTATAGCTCGTGTTCTTCTTTGAACTCTGAATCAATGGAAAGAATTGCTCTAGTCGGAGACAAGGGATCACTCACCCCACTCTTCCATTTTATTTCACATTCCTCTTTACATTCTTCTGGTTTGTTGACTTTTTGTTCTCTCTATTGTTTTCCCAGGAAGTGGTAAAAGCTCCAGGAGGGGTCATGCATGCGTGTGTACTGATGTACTGTATATATTTCTGCCTTGGCTTAGTGTCAGCGAAGCCTTGCATGGATGTTGTGATTGTTGCAACGCTTTTCCTCTGAGGGCATCTCAATCGTCTCACATCACATGCTACTTACATGAAACATTTTCAATTTTAATTTAGTGATACAGATCTGGTAGAATAATATACCTGTTTTTCATTAAAAGTTTTTCATTAGACGTTTTTCTTCAGAAAATATATTATTTTCTTTACAAGAAGAAGATTTACTAAAAGTACATTTTAGTAAGCTTAATTTTATGGGCACGTTTGTTTACTTTTGCATGATAAGCAATCTTAAGTGTTGAGCCGCCACAAATCTGGGTCCCGAATCAAAGACGGTTGAGAACCATTGCTGTAAACATCAGTCTTTATCTACTAGATAACTCCAGTATTTTCTTTTCTTAAACAAGGGGTGCTTTAGAAGTGCTTAATCTGCAAAAAAATTCACATTTAGCATGCTGGCCTGGGCCAGAAGAGTTGGAGCTGCAAGAAAATTTTTTTATCAACCAACAGCTGATTTCTCAAAATGAGTCTTTTTGTGGTCCTCTGTCGGCCTTGTCCTGGGAATTGCCTCTTTGAAGTGAAGGAAAAGAATAAACTTTTTTTTTTTTTGGTTAGGAGGCGGGAGGATGGGTCAATTTAAGTTGGGATGGACATGAATGAAACAGACTTGACTGAAGGTTTTGAAGCACACAGGAATTTTTATCTCCTTAAATATGCAGATTATCAGTTTGTTTGTTATATCCATCCACACCAGAGTTAAAAAGGGAAAGAACATGCCCTAGGCTCTTGATGCTTAGCAAAGAGACTTATGTTATGACAGAAGAGTTTTATTTTCCCATAACTCTCTCAAGCTTTTTGGGCGGCTCGTTGCATCCTTGAATGATTAGGAGCAGGAAAGATAAGACGCTGATACTGTCCACGCA